>NC_083586.1:16672783-16981116 GCF_027579695.1 Neoarius graeffei
AGGTTCACATACTTTTGCCACTCACAGATATGTAATATTGGATCATTTTACTCAATGAATAAATGACCAAGCATAATATTTTTGTCTCATTTGTTTAACTGGGTTCTCTTTATCTACTTTTAGGATTTGTGTGAAAATATGATGTTTTAGGTCATATTTATGCAGAAATTTAGAAAATTCTAAAGGGTTCACAAACTTTCAAGCACCACTGTGTGTGTATATATATATATATATATATATATATATATATATATATATATATATATATATATATATATGTGTACAATCCTGATTCCAAAAAAGCTGGGACAAAGTACAAATTGTAAATAAAAACGGAATGCAATAATTTACAAATCTCAAAAACTGATATTGTATTCACAATAGAACAGACAACATATCAAATGTCGAAAGTGAGACATTTTGAAATGTCATGCCAAATATTGGCTCATTTGAAATTTCATGATAGCAACACATCTCAAAAAAGTTGGGACAGGGGCAATAAGAGGCTGGAAAAGTTAAAGGTACAAAAAAGGAACAGCTGGAGGACCAAATTGCAACTCATTAGGTCAACTGGCAATAGGTCATTAACATGACTGGGTATAAAAAGGGCATCTTGGAGTGGCAGCGGCTCTCAGAAGTAAAGATGGGAAAAGGATCACCAATCCCCCTAATTCTGCGCCGACAAATAGTGGAGCAATATGAGAAAGGAGTTCGACAGTGTAAAATTGCAAAGAGTTTGAACATATCATCATCTACAGTGCATAATATCATCAAAAGATTCAGAGAATCTGGAAGAATCTCTGTGCGTAAGGGTCAAGGCCGGAAAACCATACCAGGTGCCCATGATCTTCGGGCCCTTAGACGGCACTGCATCACAGAGGCATGCTTCTGTATTGGAAATCACAAAATAGGCTCAGGAATATTTCCAGAGAACATTATCTGTGAACACAATTCACCGTGCCATCCGCCGTTGCCAGCTAAAACTCTATAGTTCAAAGAAGAAGCCGTATCTAAACATGATCCAGAAGCGCAGACGTCTTCTCTGGGCCAAGGCTCATTTAAAATGGACTGTGGCAAAGTGGAAAACTGTTCTGTGGTCAGACGAATCAAAATTTGAAGTTCTTTATGGAAATCAGGGACGCCGTGTCATTCGGACTAAAGAGGAGAAGGACGACTCAAGTTATCATCGGCGCTCAGTTCAGAAGCCTGCATCTCTGATGGTATGGGGTTGCATTAGTGCATGTGGCATGGGCAGCTTACACATCTGGAAAGACACCATCAATGCTGAAAGGTATATCCAGGTTCTAGAGCAACACATGCTCCCATCCAGACGACGTCTCTTTCAGGGAAGACCTTGCATTTTCCAACATGACAATGCCAAACCACATACTGCATCAATTACAGCATCATGGCTGCGTAGAAGAAGGGTCCGGGTACTGAACTGGCCAGCCTGCAGTCCAGATCTTTCACCCATATAAAACATTTGGCGCATCATAAAACGGAAGATACGACAAAAAAGACCCAAGACAATTGAGCAACTAGAATCCTCCATTAGATAAGAATGGGTTAACATTCCTATCCCTAAACTTGAGCAACTTGTCTCCTCAGTCCCCAGACGTTTACAGACTGTTGTAAAGAGAAAAGGGGATGTCTCACAGTGGTAAACATGGCCTTGTCCCAACTTTTTTGAGATGTGTTGTCGTCATGAAATTTAAAATCACCTAATTTTTCTCAAATCTTAAACATTTGATATAAACGTATATCTCACACACATACATATACACACACACATATATATATATATATATATATATACACACACACACACACACACATATATATATACACACACATATATACATAGTGTGTGTAATATATATATATATATATATATATATATATATATATATAAAAAATTACACACACACACACATATTACACACACAAAAATATAAATATATGAATTATAAAACTAAAAACATAAAATAGGAGTCTGTACTGCAGTACCGTCTTATCATTCAGTTTGCCATTGCATTTAGGAGGAAATTAAACCACCCATCCTCCTCATCTACATCAGCTTCCTGTACAGCCTCTGCAAATTTTGCGCCCCGTTCACGCTGTTCTTCCGTCCACCATAGGTGGACTGCCCTCTCAGCATTATATGCATCACGATCCAGGCCCTTAGAGCAGGGGTTCTCAACCTTTCCTGCTTTAAGGCCCACTGATTCATACTTGTTCTGAATCGGGGCCCATTAAAAAAAAAAAAAAAGGCCCCCAATTATTTTAGCTCATCTATTCTCTATTAGAATCTAATAACGTATTTTAAAAAGTGTATTCATGGGATGCAACATCACTCCCTGTTACAGATGGGAATTTAAATAAATGCAATAAAAACAATTTAGATTGTAGGTATTGTATTTAAAACTGTATCGATGTGCCAGAAGCCAAACCATGCATGCAGGGCATTCTCAGTCAAAAGGTATTAATGATCCCAAAGTGGAGTCTGGTCCCTTAACACACAAACTTATTGCCAAGCTTGTGTTCAGCAAACAAGCAGGTTATTAAAACCAAGAAGTACACTCAAAAGAAGTGGATATAGAAGTCACTCAATGGGATAGATCCTTATGCGCCAAGAAAGAAGGATTTTTCCTATGAAAGAAAAATTTACCACCCAAATTTGACATTAGTAGAATAAAATTTGATCACACTGTAGCCGTAACTAAATACAAAGACAATAGTTATGCATACTATCAATTAACTTAATGTGAAGATAATTAACAGAATCAGATTTTTTTTTTCAAAAGATTGCGTACATGTTTAGTCTTTTGTATTTGTAATCATTTGTATCTGTACATGCATGACCCCACCAGCTCTGCTGATCAACTTATTGTGTTTAAATAAAGTCATTCATTCATTAGGAGTTGGAAGATTATCCATCCGTTGAGTTCCCAGACATCTCAAACTACCTGGTGCTGCAGACGTCGTTCTACACGGGGACACAGATGAAAACCTGGAAGAGCATGGAGGAGCACGGGCGCAGATAGAGGGGGGGACGGGGGGGATTCGTCCCACCCAGATTTAAATTCACCTCGTTCGGTCCCCCCCACTTATTGAGGTATTTCACCCACGTGACCAAGTCATGTGATGCTGCCATTTTGGACGGCACAGCTCGAATCAGTTTGAATGCGAGGAAGGCGACAAACGAAAAACAAAAGAAAAAGGAGCGAGATGCAGAAAACACCTTCACTATCCAGCGACATAGGGCATTTACAGGGCGAGCAGAGGGAGAGGTATTTGCAAAAATTGAGGTTAGCAGGCTTAGAGAACGACGTTTACCTGCTTCCACCAGGATTGCTCACTGACGTACGGAAGTACATGAAGCCCTCGTCTTTACCTGACTTCGGCCCACATGATCTGTATACCTATGTCGTTAAAAACCCATCGCCATACACAGGTATTGATCTGAAAGCGTATAAGAGTTTGGATGCCTAAAAATATTTTGTGTCAGGCTGGGTAACATGCCTACATCAGCGGGTCGTCCCTGGAGCCGGTGGTCGCCATCTTATTACAGCTAAGGTTTGTTCACATTTTCATTTACTTTCGGTCCTCAGGATAAACAAAATGTTATTAAATGTCATTGAAATAACTTCTTAGTCTGTTGAGACATGGCCCGTTATAAATTTGCTGTTACCAGGCGATGACCAAGAACTGTATTATTAGGTTCGGTGTAGTTGTAGCAGTGCACTAGCAGCTAGCTGTTAGCACTAGCTAATGTCAACAACAGTAGCTGGTATGTTACTGTAGCAATGTTTACGTTCAGTCATTTGGATGACTGTTAAAACCTTTCAGTCTCAAGTTTTTCCTTGACTGGATTTACTAGTTTACTGAGCTAGCGCGCTTGGGCAAGCTGGGAGCTAGCGCGCGCTAGCTCCCCGGCGGCCGGCGCGTGCTAGCTCAGTAAACTAGTAAATCCAGTCAAGGAAAAACTTGAGACTGAAAGGTTTTAACAGTCATCCAAATGACTGAACGTAAACATTGCTACAGTAACATACCAGCTACTGTTGTTGACATTAGCTAGCTTGACGTTCAAAATGGCGGACACCGGGGCGTCACGTGACCCTGTGACGTCAGGTGAAATACCTCAATAGGGAGGAAAAAACGTCTATGCTGTCTTTCTTTGCATAAGGCAAACCTCATGGAAAAATCAAAAGACTAATTACCATTCGGTTTATTGAGGTGCACAGCAGTACATTTTTTTTTGATTGATTGATTTCGCAGTAGAAACATATACATAACGTGAACATATAATATAAATATAAATATTGCGGAGGATAACACAAAAAGTAAAAATACTTATTTCCATTGTGGTCCTCGAAATACATACATAGTTGCAACTGCACAGACTGCACAGGTTGCGAGCTCGAGCTTGGTTGCTATGGTTACCGACAACAAGTTTGACAGGCATATCGGGGACAGCGCCTCCTAGTTCAGGACCCCAACACGGCATGATGAAGGGTGCCAAAAGGCAGAAAACGATTGCATCGTTTTTTCAAAAAACAACGACTGTAAGTAAACTGTGCCTTACTTTATCATATCACCTTGCAATTTTTTGATAGTCTGTTCAAAGTAATGTCGTAGTGAAAGTAAAATCGTATGGAGTAGAGATGCCTTTCTGGTAGCCTCCTTCTTTCGGTGGCAGCCTATAGATACAGTGCTCAGAAGGCAGTTTTAATGTTTAATCTGGCGTTCCCTGCCATAATTTCAGCGAGCATATTGTTTCATAAGGAAACTTTGCGAAGAGTTGTTGACTGACTGCCGCTCACGCAACACACAGGCATAGTTAGAAAGTCAGGATGCACTGGTTTACACTTTACACACACACACACACACGTAGCCCAGCCTCTCGCTATGTTTAACAGTTGGAACTTAGCGGTTTTAAAACTAGTTTTGCAATTTCTGTGCGTGATGATAATGTGTAAACTTTGGATTTCTATAGGCTACGTTAAAATGTTATCATTGTCCTGGCCTGCAGGTAGTTCCTGGTGATGGCAGTGAGGGAGGTGAAATAACATGTATACACACTACCGTTCAAAAGTTTGGGGTCACCCAGACAATTTTGTGTTTTCCATGAAAAGTCACACTTTTATTTACCACCATAAGTTGTAAAATGAATAGAAAATATAGTCGAGACATTTTTCTGGCCATTTTGAGCATTTAATCGACCCCACAAATGTGATGCTCCAGAAACTCAATCTGCTCAAAGGAAGGTCAGTTTTATAGCTTCTCTAAAGAGCTAAACTGTTTTCAGCTGTGCTAACATGATTGTACAAGGGTTTTCTAATCATCCATTAGCCTTCTGAGGCAATGAGCAAACACATTGTACCATTAGAACACTGGAGTGAGAGTTGCTGGAAATGGGCCTCTATACACCTATGGAGATATTGCACCAAAAACCAGACATTTGCAGCTAGAATAGTCATTTACCACATTAGCAATGTATAGAGTGTATTTCTGATTAGTTTAAAGTGATCTTCATTGAAAAGAACAGTGCTTTTCTTTCAAAAATAAGGACATTTCAAAGTGACCCCAAACTTTTGAACGGTAGTGTACACACACACACACATGTATACACAAAATGGAATCATTTGCTGACAGCTCAGTCCCCCCCAGTTCAAAAATCCTATCTGCGCCCCTGTGGAGGAGTACAATTTTTTTTTATATGTGGCTGGGTTAAAGATATGCGGATCAGGATACAAGAGACAGGATTTATAATTTTTGCCCAGGTAAATACGAGTTTCTGGGCTTTTTGTCCACGTCTTTGTGACGGTTGCTAGGACGCTAAAAGTTTTGGTATCAAGTGTAAACAAATGACTGCCGCATGATTCCCAATCCTCCCTGCTCTTCTCTTCCAGCAAGCATCACAGATCCATATAATTACCCACAAACATATCTCTCTCTACGTGTGTACACACGCACACGCTCTGCGTGTGTGTGTGTGTGTGTGTGTGTGTGTGTGTTTGAGAGAGATCTCCCGTCACTTGATTCTTTTGACTGCTCAGAATCCCCGGTAACAGATGCTACTTGATAGGGGGATGGTAAACACTATATGCACCACTTTAAGAACACGCACATGCATCTGAAGTGAGCCAATTAAAATCGCCATTACAAATCGGGAAGAAAAAAAACAAATCATGATCACAGCGGAGGCGAGGATGCTGGTTAATACGTCTTGTTTTTTGTAACATACTCGCTCGAAAATCATTTTTGTACTTAAAGAAGCCAATCATAGGTATGCCCGAATGGTCCTAACTCACTAAAATATTTCTGCCTGAGCACCTCGGTCAGGCAAATTGGGCAATGTCTGGTATTGAAGCCAATCAAGACATACCGAATAGAGTCAAATACCAAATAAATGAAGCTATTGTAAAAAAAAAAAAAAAAAGCAGTTTTAGAACGTATGAAAGGAAAAAAAAAAAAAATTACCTTGCCCATTGTGACTTGACCTGATGGAATTAAGAGTTGGCAGTGGGAAGGGTTTTCACTCCTCATTGAATGCAATTTTTTACCCTTCTCATTGAATACCCCTCCTACTACCAACTCTTTATCCAAAAACAATAGGACAACTTTTTTTGATGGCCAGTTAATTGTACAAATCAATGGAGCAGATTTAAGTTTTTGTGCTTGATACATTCCTAAGACTGAACAGAATCACCTCAAGTGACCAGAACAGTTTGTCACAATGGGTAAGATGACTTTTTTCTACACATTCCAACACAGTTCTAAAACTGCCTTTTACAACAGCTTCACTGCACAGTTGTGCAAAGATACCAAGTTTATCTTCAAGCGAATATATCCACAAACGCGAGACGTGAACAAGTGAAAATATTTAACACGAGAAGATAAACGTCACATCATGCCACCATGCAATGTTCTTTATATTATATGGGCACATCCCCCCCCCAAAAAAAGCGCAAGTTAAATCAAAAGAATTTTAATTTTGACCCGGTTCGCCATTTGACAACGTGCGTCTAATCAGCAGGAAAACACTGGGAGTTACGTCATTGGAGTGAAATATCAGAAATTATACATACAGGATGCTTTTGAGATAGAATAAAAACAAACATGTATTCTATTCTCTTCTAGCAGGTTTCATTCATTTGGTTTGATAGCATGCAATATTGTTAGCATATCGCTTATCCTACATGTATTACGTCACTCTACCCAGTGGAGAATGAGCGTCGAACAAACATGGCTGCGAGGTTTGCTGCATTAAATATGGAAGATTGAGAGAATTTTGAAAGAGAAAGATGCATCAAACACCTGAAAGGAATGTGTATGTACAACCCCAATTCCAAAAAAGTTGGGACACTGTGTAAAACACAAATAACAGAATGTGAAGATTTGAAAGACATGGAAAACCTACATTTCATTGAAAATAGTATAAAGACAATATATCAAATGTTGAAACTGAGAAATAATGTTTCTTGAAAAATATATGCTGATTTTGAATTTGATGTCAGCAACATATTTCAAAAAAAGTTGGGATGGGGCAACAAAAGACTGAAAAAATTGTGTAATGCTAAAAAAAAACTAATTTGGTTAACTGGCAATAGGTCAGTAACATGATTGGGTATAAAAAGTGCATCTCAGAAGTAAAGATGGGGAGGGGTTCACCACTCTGTGAAAGACTGCATGGGCAAACAGTGCAACAATTTAAGAATAATGTTCTTCAATGTAAAATTGCAAAGAATTTGGGGATCACATCATCTATGGTACATAATATCATTGAAAGGTTGAGAGAATCTGGAGAAATCTCTGTATGCAAGAAACAAGGCTGAAAACTGACATTGGATGACTGATCTTCAGGCCCTCAGGTGACACTGTATTAAAAGCAGATGTGTCTGTAGTGGAAATCACTGTATGGGCTCAGGAACACTTCAGAAAACCATCGTCTGTGAAAACAGTTCATTACTGCATCCACAAACGCAAGTTAAAACCATATATACACAATATCCAGAAACACTGCCACCTTCTCTGGGCTCAAGCTCTTTTATGATGGACTGAGGCGAAGTGGAAAATTGTCCCAAGGTCTGATGAATCAAAATTAGAAATTATTTTTAGAAATCCTAGACATCATGCCCTCCAGGCTAAAGAGGAGAGAGACCATCTGGCTTGTTATCAGTGCACAGTTCAAAAGCCAGTATCTGTGATGGTATGAAGGTGCATTAGTGCACATGACATGGGTAGCTTGTACATCTGGGAAAGCTTTATTAATGCTGAATGATATATACATGTTTCAAAGCAATATGCTGCCATTCAGACAAAATCTTTTTCGGGGAAGGCCTTCCTTCTTTCAGCAAGACAATGCCAAACTATTTTCTGCACATATTAAAACTGCATGGCTCCATAGTAAGAGAGTCCAGGTGCTAAACTGGCCTGCCTGCAGTCCAGATCTGTCTCCCATTTAAAACATTTGGCACAATATGAAGTGCAAAATATGACAAAGGAGACCCCAAACTTGAGCAACTGAAACTGTATATATCAGGCAAGAATGGGACATTTGTCTTTCAAAACTACAGCAGTTGGTCTCCTCAGTTCCCAAATGTTTACAGAGTGTTGTTAAAAGTAGAGGTGATGCAACATAGTGGTAAACATGCCCCTGTCCCAAATTTTTGAAATGTGTTGCTGGTATTAAATTCAAAATGAGCATATATTTTTCAAAAAACAATAACATCTCAGTCCCAACATCTGATATGTTGTCTTTGTACTATTTTCAGTGAAATGAAGGATTTCCATGATTTGCAAATTATCGCATTCTGTTTTTATTTACAGCTTACACAACGTCCCAACTTTTTTGGAATTGGGGTTGTATAATGATGGCTTTTTTTTTCATGGTACATCATACATTCCATTCAGCTAGCATGACACTGAACTCATCTTTGACTCGTTCAATATCATGCTATTATTTAAATATTCAACGCTCATTCTCCATTGGGTAGAGTGACATAATACAAATAGAATAAACGATATGCTAACAACATTGCATGCTAGCAAACCAAATGAAACAAAACCCACTAGAAGAGAATACATTATTATTCCATTGAAAAAGCGTCCTGTATGTATAATAACTTCCGATATTTCACTCCGATGACAAAACTCCGTGTTTTCCTGCTGACTAGATGCGTGTTGTCAAAACTCATCTTTAACTCGTTCAATATCATGCTAGCTGAATGGAATATATCTGCTATACCACTCAACACCAGCCAATATTATTTAAATACGTTGCTCAGATCCGCAATGTATTTCACATGAAAAGTGAAAGCTTTTCAACACAAGATAAACTTTATATCTTCAAGCCAATGTGTGATTTTCTTTACTATAGAGACACATTCACAAAGTACTAAAATTTATCAAAACAATTCATCAATTTCCTCACAAGTGATGTATAGAGATTTAAGTCATGGTTTTGGTTCCCCACGTCCCGGATGTAATGTTGCACGTATGAAAAGTACGAGCAGTGTATTCCCCAGCAAAACACCAGTTTCCATTATATACGTTCTGAAAAATACAAAAACACTTTTGAACAGATGAGTCAACAGGACAGAATATTGCTTTGTTGAGAACGGACCAGGAGAATTCATATTTCAATACTTAAATATACCTCATGACACGAACAAAATGTGTTTGATTGACAACACACTCACTGAGACTATAATGAGTCATGTTTGTCATCTCACTGCCAATTTGACATCTCACAGCCTTGCTGAATCACCCCATGAACCCTGACTGCATTTCCACTAGCCAATATTCCCTTTTTCAATAAATTTCCAAAGCTAAATGGTCCGTGACAGTGCAGCACCTTCCCATCTGGCACCTTCATCAATAATGTAAACATCCAGTTCCAGCTTCAGTCCCAGTGTCATTAACATAGACAGAACATGCAGGTGTGGGCAAATGATATATTTATTAGCGAGCCCACAGGGCAAGTAAAGCTCTTGTGTGCTGCCCAATCCCATGTTGTGGTTGCTCTGAAACTGACTATTTGAAAAAGTGGTAGATAATGTAATAAGGTATGGCATGACAAGTGATCTACTTGTGCATTAATACAGACTACGGTAAATAGTACAGTGTTTGAACTCTTGAAAGTCAAGTCAAACATTTCTGCTCCGAGTTAACGTATTACTCTGGCTAGTGTCTATATTCAACAGTGAAATAACTGCAAATAGTAAGCATGACAGTTACTGTACATGACAGCTTTATGAGATCAAGTACTACGCTCTATAGTTACAGCATTGATGTGCATCACACCACCTTGAAGCAGATTTAATTTAAACAGACCAAATGAAAATTTTGTGGAGTTTTCCTTTTTCTGCTTGTTGAACTTGTCTGTTGCCGGGCAAGTGAAATCTAATGGCCCGGATGTGAAATCTACTTGTTCTGGGTGCCAGCGCTACTTATTTTTTGTCCACCATTGACATGTTTGCATCTGTCACACTGAAGGCTGAATAGCACTCCAACACTCCCCTCTACTTCCAGAACTGACACAGCATGGACCAGGGAGTTACTTCACTGATGGCTCTCACTGTCAGTCACATCACTGCTGGTGTTTACACACAGTGCTCAAGCTTATCATTATGTCCTATAACATAAATGGCACTGAGTAAGTTGTAAAGATGAATGCTGTAGTAGCTGTCACATAGAACTAATTTATAAAATTATATGCTGTAAATCTCCAGCTTAAGTCACTGTGCTCAGTTCTGACCATATTTTTCTGTTACACTGTCAAGAGCTCACAAAGTGAGTGTATTGTGTTAATACATATGAAGTCATAAGAAAAGCTCCAAATGCTAGCCCTTTCACCTTGAAAATTTGTTTTATTTTAATATTTCTACGTTGGCATGTACAAATGTGTAAAACTGAAACTCCTGCCAGTGACATTAAAAAGACATTACATGGCTGTGAACCTGTCCTCTAGCACCATAATAATAATAAACAAGTAATTGGACTTTGTTACTGTCCAACTCTATACCAGGCATGGAGAGACACCCCTTATGGGAAGGCAATCTATTGCAATGCACCATGCTCACAGGCATTCAAACACTCGGGTCCATATTTGGCAGCAATTCAGAGAAGCCAATCAACCAGACACTGATCCACACAGCAACCCAAACAAGATCAAAACTCGGACAGCAGACACTGCCTGTTGTGCCACCATGATGCCCTTTTGCTCTCTAGCCCTTCTTTAATTTAAGCCCTAAACATACATCTTCAGGTCTGCTTGTCCACTTACTCTGGTGCAGGTCATGTTGGCAACAGGCTAAGGTGGTCAGCTCACACTTCTCTTGCCCCAGCTAGATTCCAGTTCCTCCCAGGGGATGCCTAGATGCCAGCAGATCCCCAAATGTTCCCAAGCCAACTGAGTTAGATAAGGTCTCCTGTGGTGCCTGCTCCGGTGATTCCATCCCAATGGACGAGTCAGACACCACTCTACCAGGAGTCAACCAGGGGAAATCCTTGTATGGTGCCTAGACCACCTAAACTGGCTCTTATCAATTCAGTGGAGTAGTCGCTCTCAACCAGGGTTCTCCCAGATTGTCAAGTTCCTTACCCTATCATGAAGAATAATCCAAGCAACCTTGCCAAGAAACCCTCTGGCTCCATGAGTGGGTATCAGTAACCCTAATCCAGGCAAGGTACTCAGTCTTTTCTGAATCCTTCATGGGGGCATCAGAATCCCTCTTTGACTGGCCTGTCCGGAGCATTAAGATTTTGGTGACATGGACCTGAGGTTCACTGAAGTGCACAAGCTGAGGTTGAGCATGATGAATTAGTGCTGGAAATAAACAAGCTCTATCCCTAAATTTTTTGCAATAAGGGACCCCTATAACTAAAGCAAATTCAGCAAACCCCCCAATACAGATTTATTTAAAGAATATTAGTGTGTGAGGGTAGCATGTGAGTGCAAAAACTCAGTAATGCTTTTACTTAACCATCTGGGGTTGAGGGTATTTTCTGGCACTCTAATGATTTTGGCATACTCCGATTTTAACAAATCTAAGCAGTATTTTCAAAGTCATATGACTTTGTATTCAACACAAGTTCAGCTACAATAATATCTATGTAGTATATATGCCATGATTGTACTTTAAAAAAAATAAATACAACCCCGATTCCAAAAAAAGTTGGGACAAAGTACAAATTGTAAATAAAAACGGAATGCAATGATGTGGAAGAAAATTCCATATTTTATTCAGAATAGAACATAGATGACATATCAAATGTTTAAACTGAGAAAATGCATCATTTAAAGAGAAAAATTAGGTGATTTTAAATTTCATGACAACAACATCTCAAAAAAGTTGACAAGGCCATGTTTACCACTGTGAGACATCCCCTTTTCTCTTTACAACAGTCTGTAAATGTCTGGGGACTGAGGAGACAAGTTGCTCAAGTTTAGGGATAGGAATGTGTGGCAGCGGGGGCGTGGTCAAGCGCCGGTCTGTGACAGGAGGGCGGAGTCGGGGAAGGTAAGTGGCAGAATCGCTACACCTGAGGGTAATTAACCTGTGTTTTGTGTGTGTTTTCCCCAGTAAACCGCGCCCTACTTAAGGAGGGAGAGGGAGAGCGGAAGGGAGCTTTTTTCCCCAGCGGAGACGACAGTGTGTGTGCGTGCATGTCTCTGACTGTTGGTTAACATTGTTAGACTGAAAAGTACGGCAATAAAGCCTTCTGTTGATCTTGATCTCTGTCCTGCCGTCCTCTGTGCTCCACCCACACGCTATTCACGCTACAGTGGTGCCAAATCCCGGGAAGGTGGAGCATCAGTCCTGCAGCGCCATGGAATCCTCCCCGTTCGCGGACTTGGTCCACGCCCTCACCACGGCTCAGCAGAGCCAGCACCAGGCACTCGTCACGCTCCGGAAGGAGCAGGAGCGCCGCTTCAAAGCCCTGGTGCTGGCTCAGCAGGAAGATCGAGAGGCGTTCCGGCTTCTCCTCGCGTCGGCGGGGCCCACCAGCGCCCCGGCCGCGGGCCCGTCTCCCCTCACCTTAACCAAGATGGGCCCGCAGGACGACCCCGAGGCTTTCATCACGTCGTTTGAGCAGGTCGCCGAAGCCTCGGGGTGGCCGATGGAGCAGCGCGCAGTGCGCCTCCTCCCCCTCCTGACGGGAGAGGCGCAGCTGGCTGCACTACAGCTCCCCGCCGATCGCCGGCTGGTCTATGCCGACCTTCGCTGGGCTGTCCATCAGCGCGTGGGGCGCACGCCGGAGCAGCAGCGCCAGCGCTTCCGCACGCTGCGGATGGAGGAAGTCGGCAGCCCGTTCGCGTTCGGCCAGCAGCTCCGGGACGCCTGCTGGCGGTGGCTGAGGGCCGAAGATCGCGACGCTGAGGGAATCATCGACCAGGTGGTGCTGGAACAGTTCATCGCCCGCTTACCAGCCGGAACCACGGAGTGGGTCCAGTGCCACCGCCCGGCGTCGCTGGATCAGGCCGTAGGACTGGCGGACGATCATCTGGCGGCTGTTCCGGCGGCAGGACAACCAACGATATCGTCTTCTCTCTCCTCTTCTCTCTCTCTTTCTCCCCCCCCTCCTCCCGTGTCCCGTCCTTGCCCCATTCCCCCACCACGGAGGCGGTGGCCGGCTCCACCCCAGCCGGCCCGCTGCACCCGTGGTGCCCTCCCGTTTCTCCCTTCTGTGTCTGTCTCCCCCCCCCTCAGGTGAGTGAGCCTCAGAACACAGCTGCAGAGGGAAGGCCCGGGCCGGTTTGCTGGCGCTGCGGGGAACCGGGCCACCTGCAGCAACAGTGTGCAGCGATTGAGGTGGGGGCAGTGGTGCAGATCCCTGACGCGCCAGAGGCTGCCCTCGATCGGGCCGGAGCGTATCGCATACCGGTAAGTGTACAAGGGGCTACATATCAGGCGTTGGTGGATTCAGGCTGCAATCAGACCTCGATCCGCCAAAGCCTGGTGCAAGACGAGGCATTGGGGGGAGCACAAGGGGTGAAGGTGTTGTGTGTGCACGGGGATATTCACAGCTACCCGTTGGTGTCGGTCCACATACATTTCAGAGGGGAAAAATCAATAGTGAAGGCGGCGGTTAATCCTCGCCTTACCCACTCTTTGATCTTGGGGACTGATTGGCCGGGATTTCGGGGTTTGATGGCACGCCTAGTAAAGAGTGGGTCCTGCCGATTGATAGGGGAGGGTCACGGTGTCGCTTTGGCTGGAGCTGCAGTCGCAGAGCCGTCTACGTCATTTCCGCGACAGAGTGAGGAGCCCCCGGCCCCTCCTCTTTCTATTGGGGAATCCCGCGCGGATTTCCCACTGGAACAATCGCGAGACGAGACTCTGCGACACGCGTTTGACCAAGTGAGAGTAATCGATGGTCAAACGCTCCAACCGAACGCCACCCCGTCCTTCCCCTATTTTTCCATTTTGAAGGATAGGTTATACCGAGTGACGCAGGACACTCAGACGAAAGAGCGAGTCACCCAGTTGTTAATTCCAAAGAGCCGCCGGGAATTGGTATTCCAGGCGGCTCACTTTAATCCCATGGCTGGACACCTCGGGCAGGATAAGACACTCGCCTGGGTAATGGCCCGATTCTATTGGCCGGGGATTCGCGGCGACGTCCGTAAGTGGTGTACGGCGTGCCGCGAATGCCAGTTAGTAAATCCAGCGGCCATTCCAAAAGCGCCCTTGCGCCCCCTACCATTAATCGAGACCCTGTTCGAAAGAATTGGGATGGATCTCGTCAGGCCATTAGATCGGTCAACACGAGGGTACCGCTTTATATTGGTTCTGGTGGACTATGCAACGCGATACCCGGAAGCGGTGCCTCTTCGCAATATCTCAGCACGCAGTATTGCAGAGGCCCTCTTCCATGTCATCTCCCGGGTTGGAATCCCGAAAGAGATTCTGACTGACCAGGGCACCTCGTTTATGTCACGAACACTGAGCGAACTGTATGGGCTACTGGGTATTAAGCCGATCCGCACCAGCGTTTATCACCCACAGACGGACGGTTTAGTTGAACGGTTCAATCGCACCCTCAAGAATATTATAAAAAAATTTGTAAGTGAGGACGCACGTAACTGGGATAAGTGGCTCGAACCCTTGCTGTTTGCAGTGCGAGAGGTCCCCCAAGCCTCCACAGGGTTCTCCCCGTTTGAATTATTATATGGGCGTAAGCCGCGCGGCATCTTAGATGTACTGCGGGAAAATTGGGAGGAGGGACCTTCACAGAGCAAAAACGAGATCTAGTACATTATGGATCTGTGCGCAAAACTCCACACGCTCACCCACCTAACTCAGGAGAATTTGCGGCAGGCCCAGGAACGGCAAACCCGCCTGTACAACAAGGGCATGCGCCTTAGAGAGTTCACTCCGGGAGATAAGGTACTCGTCCTGTTGCCCACGTCGAGCTCCAAATTAATCGCCAAGTGGCAAGGACCCTTTGAGGTCACACGGCGAGTCGGGGATGTCGACTATGAGGTTAGGCGAACGGACAGGGAGGGGGCGCTACAGATCTACCACCTCAATCTGCTAAAACTCTGGAACGAGGAGGTCCCCGTGGCGTTGGTGCCGGTAGTTCCGGAGAAGGCGGAGCTGGGGCCAGAGGTCCAAAAAGGGACATTGGCATCTCGTACCTCTCCGGTCCCCTGTGGAGACCACCTCTCCCCGACCCAACTCACGGAGGTCGCCCAGTTGCAGGCCGAGTTTTCCGATGTATTCTCGCCCCTGCCCGATCGCACTAACCTCATAGAACACCACAGAGACGCCCCCGGGCGTGGTAGTGCGTAGCCGTCCTTATAGATTACCCGAACACAAAAAAAAGGTGGTTCGGGAAGAACTTCAGGCCATTCTTGAAATGGGCATCGTCGAGGAGTCACACAGTGACTGGAGCAGCCCGGTGGTCTTGGTTCCTAAGGCCGACGGCTCGGTCCGGTTCTGTGTGGACTATAGAAAAATCAACGCGGTGTCTAAATTCGACGCGTACCCAATGCCTCGTATTGATGAGCTGCTCGATCGACTAGGCATGGCTCGCTTTTACTCGACACTGGATTTGACGAAGGGATATTGGCAGATCCCCTTGACTCCATTGTCCCGGGAAAAAAACGGCCTTTTCCACACCGTTCGGCTTACACCAGTTCGTCACACTTCCGTTTGGGCTGTTTGGGGTGCCCGCTACGTTTCAGCTGCTGATGGACCGGGTCCTCCGGCCCCACGCCACCTACGCGGCCGCTTACCTAGACGACATCATTATTTATAGTAATGACTGGCAGCGGCACCTGCAACACCTGAGGGCCGTCCTTAGGTCGCTGAGGTGGGCGGGGCTCACTGCCAACCCGAAGAAGTGTGCGATTGGGCAGGTGGAAGTACGGTATCTGGGCTTCCACTTGGGTAACGGGCAGGTGCGTCCCCAAATTAATAAGACAGCAGCGATTGCGGCCTGCCCGAGGCCCAAGACCAAAAAGGGGGTGAGACAGTTCCTGGGGCTGGCTGGCTATTATCGTAGGTTTATACCTAATTATTATTGCTGACTGACCTCACTAAAAAGGGGGCGCCAGATCCGGTCCAGTGGACGGAGCAGTGCCAGCGGGCTTTCTCTGAGGTAAAGGCTGCACTGTGTGGGGGGCCACTTTTGCACTCCCCTGACTTCTCTCTGCCTTTTTTGTTGCAGACGGATGCGTTGGACAGAGGGCTGGGAGCCGTTTTGTCCCAGCGGGTGGAGGGAGAGGATTGGCCCGTCCTATACATCAGCCGAAAGCTGTCAGTGCATGAGGGGCGCTACAGCACAATCGAGAAAGAGTGCCTGGCGATCAAGTGGGCGGTCCTCGCCCTCCGTTACTACCTGCTGGGGCGCTCTTTCACCCTCTGTTCGGACCACGCGCCCCTCCAGTGGCTCCACCGCATGAAGGATGCCAACGCGCGGATCACCCGTTGGTATCTGGCACTCCAACCCTTCAACTTCAAGGTGGTCCACAGGCCGGGGGCGCAGATGGTCGTGGCGGACTTCCTCTCCCGTCCGGGGGGGAGTCGGCTGCTGGCCGGACGGGCGCCCGGCCTGAGTTGGGCGGTGGGGGTATGTGGCAGCGGGGGCGTGGTCAAGCGCCGGTCTGTGACAGGAGGGCGGAGTCGGGGAAGGTAAGTGGCAGAATTGCTACACCTGAGGGTAATTAACCTGTGTTTTGTGTGTGTTTTCCCCAGTAAACCGCGCCCTACTTAAGGAGGGAGAGGGAGAGCGGAAGGGAGCTTTTTTCCCCAGCGGAGACAACAGTGTGTGTGCGTGCGTGTCTCTGATTGTTGGTTAACATTGTTAGACTGAAAAGTACGGCAATAAAGCCTTCTGTTGATCTTGATCTCTGTCCTGCCGTCCTCTGTGCTCCACCCACACGCTATTCACGCTACAGAATGTTAACCCATTCTTGCCTAATGTAGGATTCTAGTTGCTCAACTGTCTTACAGTAGGTCTTTTTTGTCGTATCTTCCATTTTATGATGCGCCAAATGTTTTCTATGGGTGAAAGATCTGGACTGCAGGCTGGCCAGTTCAGTACCCGGACCCTTCTACGCAGCCATGATGCTGTAATTGATGCAGTCTGTGGTTTGGCATTGTCATGTTGGAAAATGCAAGGTCTTCCCTGAAAGAGACGTCGTCTGGATGGGAGCATATGTTGCTCTAGAACCTGGATATACCTTTCAGCATTGATGGTGTCTTTCCAGATGTGTAAGCTGCCCATGCCACACGCACTAATGCAACCCCATACCATCAGAGATGCAGGCTTCTGAACTGAGCGCTGATAACAACTTGGGTCATCCTTCTCCTCTTTAGTCCGAATGACACGGCATCCCTGATTTCCATAAAGAACTTCAAATTTTGATTCGTCTGACCACAGAACAGTTTTCCACAGTCCATTTTAAATGAGCCTTGGCCCAAAGAAGACGTCTGCGCTTCTGGATCATGTTTAGATACGGCTTCTTCTTTGAACTATAGAGTTTTAGCTGGCAACGGCGGATGGCACGGTGAATTGTGTTCACAGATAATCTTCTCTGGAAATACTCCTGAGCCCATTTTGTGATTTCCAATACTGAAGCATGCCTGTATGTGATGCAGTACCGTCTAAGGGCCCAAAGATCACGGGCACCCAGTATGGTTTTCCGGCCTTGACCCTTACGCACAAAGAATTCTTCCAGATTCTCTGAATCTTTTGATGATATTATGCACTGTAGATGATATGTTCAAACTCTTTGCAATTTTACACTGTCGAACTCCTTTCTGATATTGCTCCACTATTTGTCGGTGCAGAATTAGGGGGATTGGTGATCCTCTTCCCATCTTAACTTCTGAGAGCCGCTGCCACTCCAAGATGCTCTTTTTATACCCAGTCATGTTAATGACCTATTGCCAATTGACCTAATGAGTTGCAATTTGGCCCTCCAGCTGTTCCTTTTTTGTACCTTTAACTTTTCCAGCCTCTTATTGCCCCTGTCCCAACTTTTTTGAGATGTGTTGCTGTCATGAAATTTCAAATGAGCCAATATTTGGCATGAAATTTCAAAATGTCTCACTTTCGACATTTGATATGTTGTCTATGTTCTATTGTGAATACAATATCTGTTTGAGATTTGTAAATTATTGCATTCCATTTTTATTTACAATTTGTACTTTGTCCCAACTTTTTTGGAATCGGCGTTGTAAATGGTGTAAAAAGCAGTTCTAGAACGGTATTGGAATATATATATATATATATGTATGTATGTATGTGTGTGTGTGGGGGGATGACATGATGACGACGACAAACCATTTTGGTCACTTGAGGTGATTCTGTTCAGTCTTAGGAATTATCAAGCACAAAAACTTAAATCTGCTCCGTTGATTTGGACATTTAACTGGCCATCAAAATATTTATGTCCTATTGTTTTAGGATAAAGGGTTGGCAGTGGGAGGGGTATTTAATTGTAAAAAATTCCATTCCATTCAATGAGAAGAGCGAAAACTCCTCCCACTGCCAACTCAATCCCATCAGGTCAAGTGATCAGAACGATTCGTCACAACGGGTAATGTTTTTTTACACATTCCAACACAGTTCTAAAACTGCTCTTTACAACAGCTTCATTTCTTTTTTTTTTTCGTACAATCATGATATATACTAAGTAACTTTAAAAACGCACAATGGAATTCAACACGATATCACTTTAGATCCATGCATATATTTGAAATTTATGATATTGTATGTAATGCGCACACATCTTGAAACATCGATAAAGGACATTTATTGTCAAACTCAAGAATTAATTCACAATAAAAAAATTCAAAGTGACAGTTGGTCCATGTTCGGACCGTCATGCTGGAGATTCTGGGTCTGTGTCGCCCAGGGGTCTCAGCAGCAGTGACTGAGGGTGTCAGGAATCTGTCATGGAGGTGAGCTAGCCTGATGTGCTGATCCTGAACTGGCGTCGCGACTCGAGGCTGACCAGGGCGTGGACGATCCCTGGTGCTCCCTGTCTGTCTGTAACGCTGACTCAAACGGGAAATGGTCGAATGATGAACACCGAAGTGCCGGGCGACCTCTGTCTGTGTACTTCCGGCACGCAACATCCCGATGGCCTGTTCACGTTGATTTTGGCTTAGGCGTGGCATCTTCAATAATGACAATTTTCCCATCATTTCCCCTGGGTATTTATAGGCAAGATTGTGTGTATACAGTGTATGCAAAATTTGTTTGAAAATTAAAGCCTGTCCATGTCATTGACTACCCGAGTCATATTGTACGTTATTGAGTACAACTCCCTTAAATTCTGATTTGAGCACAGATTTGGAACTTATTCGGGCGGAACGAAGTTATTTTTCCATTGTGATATATTTATTTTCTTCTTGAGATAAACTTAGCACGAATTCAGCAAGTTTTATCAATGTGCATTTTTAACGGTACTTATGGCCCTTTTCCACTACCCTTTTTCAGCTCACTTCAGCTCGCTTCAGCTCACTTCAGCCCGACACGGCTTGCGTTTCGACTACCAAAAACCAGCACGACTCAGCTCGTTTCAGCCCTGCTTAGCCCCTAAAACTCGCACCGTTTTGGAGTGGGGCTGAAGCGAGCCAAGCCGTGCCGAGTGAGGTTGGGGGCGTGAGCAGACACTCCCCTGTGCACTGATTGGTGAGGAGGAGTGTCCTCACATGCCCACACACGCCCCGCGAGCGCGCTGGGATCTGTAAACACCGCAAACCCGGAAGGAGAATAATTACGAATTACGAGAATTATGAAGCCTTATGCGCCTCGCCTCATCTATACGCTCTTGCCAGTATCTGTCCGCGTTGTCGGTGACAACAAGCCACAGCACCAAGACCAGCCACACTAACGACTCCATGTCCTCCATGTTTATTGTTTACTCTCCGGGTCGTGAGACTACCGCTTAAAAGATCACTGATGTCACTGTTTGCGCTGCTTAACGACATCACCTGACGTCCACCCACTTTCGCTAACTCCACCCAATGTGTCCACCCACTTCCAGCCAGCACGGTTCAGCGCGGTTGTAGTCGAAATGCAACTCCAACAGCCCCGCTCAGCCCGACTCAGCACGGCACGGCTCAGCCCGACTCAGCCGCGTTTGTAGTGGAAAAGCGGCATTAGTGTATATACACACCATAGATATTATTGTAGCTGAACTTGTGCTGAATACAAAATGTGTTCATCATGCCATTACCATGTGAATAGTCCTATATGAATGCGTAAATGGTCGCTTAGTGCTCTGACTCTGTTGTGAATGAGTAAGGTGAAAACTTTTGTTTCATCTAATTTAGGTAATTTTAAAAATATATTTAAATACATGGGCACATAGGAAAGTGTAAAGTTTGTCAAAATGTTTATCATGCTTGTATGATAAAAACTCGAAGATATTCATCTAAAATACATGACCTACATTCTAAACCTGCCGAGCTTCGCCAGGGAAGCGCTTGACCCCAGAGGGTTAAGGGAATCCAAGCGTCCCTGCCACATGCCAGCTTAAGACAGGGCAATCTATAACAAGAAATGAGGAAAATGGGCAAAAAGGTCAAAACCAAGAAGTACAATGATGTACAGAAAACATTGGTCATCGTTTCCCCCTTGTGTTGTGGTTCCTATGGCAATAAGCACCATGTGTTCATGTTTTAGATTTTGTTTTGGTCCTGTCTCCACCCCCTGTTCCATCATTTGTTTATTACCTCATTGTGAGCGCCTGCTTTCTTTCTTTTTTTTTTTTAAATCAGTGCTTGATTAGTTTGCCATTTATACCCTATACCCTTCTGCCAATATCAATAGATTCAAGCTGGCATCATTTAACAGAATGACTATGTAATTTTTTTGAAGTTTGGATTAAATCAATTTCATAGTGAAGAGTTCAATAACTTGGAACGCAATCAATAAAAAGTAATAATTTTAATAACCACTGTTCTAAACAGTATTTTCTAGCATCTTTTTGTTTAGGTTTATAAGAACAAAAAGAATAACTTTTTCTGTAGTATGCAAAAATGATCAGGAAGGGTGGACAGTGGACACAACCTCCATTGTCTGCTCACAGTGAAGGTCTCAAGAAACTGTACAAAAGTCATCCATGCTTCAGATAACTACTGAACCAAACTCATTTTATCTCATCTCATAAATGTGAGTGTCCAGTGCTAACATCATGGCAAAGAACAAAACTGCCATACTTTGCAATTATCAAGATTATACTTTTCAATCGGTCATATTATTGGCAAACTATTGTTGCATCACAAAACCATGCTGAAAATAAGTCACCAATTTTGCTCAGAAGCTTCTCTGTTGTGCAAGTGTTTCTGTGATGTAGCTGTGGGCAGGTGAAGGGGATCAAGGGCTAAAAAATTCCCCTCATTTCCCCATAAGGAACATTAATCTTGCTAATGCTAGTGCGCTTGAACCCATACCGCTTCCAGCTTTTATCCATTACTGTGATGGAGAGGTGAGATAATGAGGTAGTGTTTAAACCCAGTATCACCATTAAGAGTTTTCTCTAGAGCTCTCCTGTCTCTTGGTGGAGCAAAAATACAGCAGGTTTATTGCTAGGAGAGTTTTAGCATGCATGACTAAAGAGGAGTCAAGTGCTTACCTCTCATACCCGGATAAATGTGTTCATTCTCTATGGATGGAGATGAGGGGCTCCTCACTTACATTTACAGAGAGACAGGGAAAATAATCAAGATGGTGAAGTCCGCTATATTACGGAAATGCCAGAATGAGATGGTTTGAGGTACACAAGTCAAACCCCGTTGCATTCTGGGTGGTGTTGAAGTCAAGACCACATAAACCGAGACCAAGACTGAAGGGTTACGGCCAAGACAGGGCAACACAGAGTCAAGACCAGAACCAGAGTGTGTGAAGGGGTGACTGCCATCAAGAGTAACAAAAATTTTAAATTAGCAAATGAAATCATGTTGTTTGCTGCATTTGAAGCAGGAAATTTTACATCCAAACACAGTAATATCTCATCTCATCTCATTATCTCTAGCCGCTTTATCCTTCTACAGGGTCGCAGGCAAGCTGGAGCCTATCCCAGCTGACTACGGGCGAAAGGCGGGGTACACCCTGGACAAGTCGCCAGGTCATCACAGGGCTGACACATAGACACAGACAACCATTCACACTCACATTCACACCTACGGTCAATTTAGAGTCACCAACACAGTAATATTAACAAATTAAAATAAATAAATAAAAATAAAATCAGACAATTTAGTGATATCCCTGTAGCTGTGGTCATGACCAGTCTCCAAATAAAATGAGTCCATGTAGGAGACCGAAAGAAGACAGGGTAAAAATGCAGTCAATTCAAAGACGAGACAGAGACCTTCAAAAAGTGATTTCAAGACCAATCTCAAGTACTACAATACCAATTCAGGTTAATGATGTACTACTTGTACACCAAATGCAGCAGATCTCAGAGCTATGTTCTTATGTCAGTGCTTCCATTTGGGGTCCTGCTTTACACAGTTTATTTTCCCGACTCCAACACTGGGCTTCTCAACTCCGTGTCATAAAGGACGATAATAACTGATCCGTTGAATCAAGTGTGTGGAGAATAAAAAAATAGCAACCTCCTCAGGACTACACAGTTCTGTAGGCTGGTCATGTGTAAAGGTGAGTTAATAAATAATATCCTTGCTGTTGAATACGCAAATGATAAATTCTGAAGTTACAACACTCAAGCCAATTAAGAACAAATGCTGAAAGCATACTCAAGTGCACTATTGACCTTGAATGAAAGAAATTCCAGTTTGTACCAAATATGAAATAAGCCATTTGAAATTTATTTAAAGGAACCTACACTCTGAAATGCATGTTTAAAATATATTAATTATTGTAATAAGTCACTGAAGACATTGCTAATTCAGTTACAATTGTCTTCAATAGAAGGAAAAGTTTCAAATGTGTGGTAACAGTTAGGTTTTTCCATTAGCTCATAAAGAGCTTATTTTGTTACTCATCTTTTAATTGCGACACAATGTTTTTAAAGATGAATCTCAAACAAAATGTGAAGACCACAAATGCTGGACTCATTGTTCCAGAACACAGGGTAGTTGTACAACACCACATGCCAAGTTACAGCAGAGGCTCGGCTAGATAGTGATCTACAAGATGACATCCATGATAAAGTATGAAGCTTTGGAAGTTAATCTCTGACTATGGTGTACAGATAAGTTGGTGAGTGAGTGAATGAGCAGGACAGACAAAAGGACCAAAACACTGCTGCAAGCAAGGGCTAAATCCCACCGGCACCACTATCCACAGGTAGGAGAAAAGCATTGTGGGTAATGTATGAAATGAGTAACAAGAGTACTCAGAGAGCACAATATCTCTTGCTGACAACTATAGCTATGCTATAAGGCCATAACTCTGGTAAAATGCAACTGAAGTGAACGAAATTGCAATAAGTGTATTATCGACATATACCAAAGAATCCTGTCAAATTTTGTGAAATTCCTCCAAAAATTGTGAGAGGAGTTGATTTCAGAAGGTGAGTACCCTTCCCAGGACAGACGGATGGACATCATGCCAATCCCCCTTGGGACCTTTTGGCCAGCAGGAGATAAAAACAGTCAATTCCTTTAGGAAAACTTCTAGATGCTCTGGAAGTTTTGTAGTTGGATCCAGAAAGAGATGGCTTAGTCAGGTACAGCCTCAATTGGAAAAAACTGTGTAAAACGTAAATAAAAACAGAATGCAATGATTTGCAAATTATGGAATAAGGGCTGTTTCACAATCAAGGTTGTCTTTTCAAATAACACCAACTAAGTCCTGTAATTAGGTCCGTAAATATATGCTGGAGTTTCTCATCTCATCTCATTATCTCTAGCCGCTTTATCCTGTTCTACAGGGTCGCAGGCAAGCTGGAGCCTATCCCAGCTGACTACGGGCGAAAGGCGGGGTACACCCTGGACAAGTCACCAGGTCATCACAGGGCTGACACATAGACACAGACAACCATTCACACCTACGGTCAATTTAGAGTGACCAGTTAACCTAAGCTGCATGTCTTTGGACTGTGGGGGAAACCGGAGCATCCGGAGGAAACCCACGCGGACAGAACATGCAAACTCCGCACAGAAAGGCCCTCGCCGGCCACGGGGCTCGAACCTGGACCTTCTTGCTGTGAGGCGACAGCGCTAACCACTACACCACCGTGCCGCCCTGCTGGAGTTTCTTCTACCTTATTTTACAAGGACACACCAGCCCTACCTACAGCAGTAATGTCTCATAAGTTCTTATAAATGTGTTTGTAAGAATCAAATGCAGGCTCAGTTTTGACCTTTTGGTCATTTCATTTAATTCTACTTTAATTATTACACTTGGCATAATTTGGCATAACTAAAACACTTAATGGCTTGTTTTTGACAGGCGAGAGGAAACCAGAGGAATGACTGGGAGAACATGCAAAACTCCACACAGACAGTAGCCCAAGCTCAAGATCCAAAGGACCCTGAAATATTTATAAGTTGAATAACCTGTTAAGGTTTGCTGAAGTGTCAGTTACAGAAGGTAAAGATTCCAGTGGATGGCATGTGCTCTCCAGTAAACATTTGAGCATTTGTTTTAAATCTTGCTTGACTTTATAGTGGTGTCTACAGAGCACTTACAGTGCGAGGACAATCTCCTAGAACTTGCAGTCTCTGTACTCATATACTCTGTACATTTAATCAAGCCTGTATTCAGTACAGAAAATGGAAAAAAAGCCCTGAAAGAATTAAACCATTAAAGCTTGTAATAGCTGTAATTTAATGGCAATGATAATAGTGTTCATGTTGAAATGACCTGGTAAAATAATATCGCAGATGTTCTTTGCTCAATCAGGTGTGTGAGAGAAAGTCCCTGGAGAATAAAGCTACATTACAAATGCCCAAACATCCAATTGTGTTTTTCTTGAGAACCTGAAATGTAGGTGAACATCTGTTCCACATATTCATAGAGTACATCAGACAAACAGCTAAGGCCCAAGAGATTAACCATGGGGGTGGGTGCGTGGGGGGGACGGATGGACGGACTTCTCTTCATACCTACTGATAGTCCTTGTCAAGCCTTCAGATACCCAAATGTTGAGAAGCCCTACTGACAGTCTTATCAGGACAATGATACACACACACAAAAAGTGCCTTTTGACCATCTAGCTCGATAGCTCACCAAACATCGGATAAACATAAAAGAAAGCAAAAGGTTCTCAATCCAGTCCTCAAGGACTCTCAGCCAGACCACACAGTCATTCCAGTTCCTGACAAATTTAAGTGCAAGGTCTCCTCCATGAGTCGATAAAGCCAAGGTCAGTTCGCGAGTAAAATACTGAACAAACAGATTGCTGGTTTTGCCTCATCTAAAGACTACAGCTGTAGAAACTGAGTCTTAACTGGTGACGGTGTGACTGAACATTAAGTCAACTTAATGTGTAGGATTAGTTTGAGTTTCCACTTGTGATTCACCGACCATCAGTTTGTAGCTAGTAAGGATTATGGTTTAAGACTAGAGATTAGGT
Source organism: Neoarius graeffei (assembly GCF_027579695.1). Lineage (NCBI taxonomy): Eukaryota > Metazoa > Chordata > Actinopteri > Siluriformes > Ariidae > Neoarius > Neoarius graeffei. The sequence goes on from NC_083586.1 coordinate 16,698,804, forward strand.
TTGGGTGGTTTTAGAAACTTGTGGTCATTAAGATGGGTGGATTGATGGATAGACAGATGGATACAGTATTGATCCTCAGGGGAGAATTTGGGAATTAGTGAGTTTAGATAAAGCAGGATTTTGGGTTTAAGATTGAATGTACAAGTTTCATGATTATTTTTTTTTTTATTTGGCATTAAATGTTGGTCTTACTGAGCCATAAGACATTTTGTAAGTTAGAATGAGAGTTACGTTTTCACCTCATCTTCTGCTCCTTCTAGGCTGTTGAGGTTTAAGACTAAAGCTATGAAGTTAATATTGATAAATCTCATGAAATCTTAAGTTTTGGTTATTTATGTTTAGAGTTTGGGTTTACTGTGACTGTTTCCAGGGGCACAGATAGGATTTTTAAACTGGGGGGGACTGAGGTGTCAGCAAATGATTCCATTTTGTGTGTGTGTGTGTGTGTATATATATATATATATATATATATATATATATATATATACACACACAACCGTTCAAAAGTTTGGGGTCACTTTGAAATGTCCTTATTTTTGAAAGAAAAGCACTGTTCTTTTCAATGAAGATCACTTTAAACTAATCAGAAATACACTCTATACATTGCTAATGTGGTAAATGACTATTCTAGCTGCAAATGTCTGGTTTTTGGTGCAATATCTCCATAGGTGTATAGAGGCCCATTTCCAGCAACTCTCACTCCAGTGTTCTAATGGTACAATGTGTTTGCTCATTGCCTCAGAAGGCTAATGGATGATTAGAAAACCCTTGTACAATCATGTTAGCACAGCTGAAAACAGTTTAGCTCTTTAGAGAAGCTATAAAACTGACCTTCCTTTGAGCAGATTGAGTTTCTGGAGCATCGCATTTGTGGGGTCGATTAAATGCTCAAAATGGCCAGAAAAATGTCTTGACTATATTTTCTATTCATTTTACAACTTATGGTGGGAAATAAAAGTGTGACTTTTCATGGAAAACACAAAATTGTCTGGGTGACCCCAAACTTTTGAACGGTAGTGTGTATACATGTTATTTCACCTCCCTCACTGCCATCACCAGGAACTACCTGCAGGCCAGGACAATGATAACATTTTAACATAGCCTATGGAAATCCAAAGTTTACACATTATCATCACGCACAGAAATTGCAAAACTAGTTTTAAAACCGCTAAGTTCCAACTGTTAACCATAGCGAGAGGCTGGGCTACGTGTGTGTGTGTAAAGTGTAAACCAGTGCATCCTGACTTTCTAACTATGCCTGTGTGTTGCGTGAGCAGCAGTCAGTCAACAACTCTTCACAAAGTTTCCTTATGAAACAATATGCTAGCTGAAATTATGGCAGGGAACGCCAGATTAAACATTAAAACTGCCTTCTGAGCACTGTATCTACAGGCTGCCACCGAAAGAAGGAGGCTACCAGAAAGGCATCTCTACTCCGTATGATTTTACTTTCACTACGACATTACTTTGAACAGACTATCAAAAAATTGCAAGGTGATATGATAAAGTAAGGCACAGTTTACTTACAGTCGGTTTTGGGTTTTTTTTTTTTAAAACAATGCAATCGTTTTCTGCCTTTTGGCACCCTTCATCATGCCGTGTTGGGGTCCTGAACTAGGAGGCGCTGTCCCTGATATGCCTGTCAAACTTATGGGTAACTATAGCAACCAAGCTCGAGCTCGCAACCTGTGCAGTCTGCGCAGTTGCAACTATGTATACACTGCTGTGCACCTCAATAAACCGAATGGTAATTAGTCTTTTGATTTTTCCGTGAGGTTTGCCTTATGCAAAGAAAGCCAGCATAGACGTTTTTTCCTCCCTATAAGTGGGGGGGACCGAACGAGGTGAATTTAAATCTGGGTGGGACGAATCCCCCCCGTCCCCCCCTCTATCTGTGCCCGTGACTGTTTCAGGTTAAAGGATAAAGGTTGGTGTGACTCACCTTGACATTGAGGTCATCCGTTTAGATTTAGGGACTGGATTTGGGGTCAAGTTTACAGGTTAATGTCATGGTGACTTACCCTGAGAAAGTTGAAGATTAAGATCAGTTAGGTTTAGAGTTTAGGATTATGGTATGACTTACCTTGAAGAACGTGAGTTTGAGATTAGTTAGGTTTAGGGTTTACTACTGCATCTTAAACAATTAGACCATTATGAAAAAGTTCAATTTTTTCCAGTAGATATTTAAGAAAGTGAAAATTTAATATATTCTAGACTCATTACCGTGTATCGAGCATAAACACAGTATCTCTTGGTCTAGTTCAGTACACACAACCACGGGGAAGACTGCCGAGTTGACAGTTGTCCAGAAGACGATCATCGATACCCTCCACAAGGAGGGTAAGCCACAGGTGGTCACTGTGGTTTCCAAGGTCTCCATTGTCAAGAGGAAGAGGAGGAATACTGACCAAAAAATACAGACGAGCTGAAGGCCACTATCAAAGCAACCTGGTTTTCAGTAACACCTCAGCACTGTCACATCAGTATTGTAGTCAAGTCACTAAACCTCAAGTCCGAGTCCAGTCTCGAGTCCCCAGTGTTCAAGTCAAAAAGTCCAAGTCATTTATATTTAAAATAAATAAATAAATCTCTCTCACACACACACACACAGACACACACACAGACCATGGTGCTTGAAAGTTTGTGAACCCTTTAGAATTTTCTACATTTCTGCATAAATATGACCTAAAACATCATCAGATTTTCACACAAGTCCTGAAAGTAGATAAAGAGAACCCAGGTAAACAAATGAGAAAATTATTATACTTGGTCATTTATTTATTGAGGAAAATGATCCAATATTACATATCTCTGAGTGGCAAAAGTATATGAACCTTTGCTTTCAGTACCTGGTTTGACCCCCTTGTGCAGCAATAACTGCAACTAAAAGTTTCCGCTAACTGTTGATCAGTCCTGGCACTGATTTGGAGGAATTTTAGCCATTCCTCCATACTGTTAGGATGTCGTTTCCTGGTAGTTGCACTGTAGACAGACAGTACATGCTCACGAACACATCATATGCTGGTTCAGCTAGCCGGGCCGATATAAGCTTACGAGCAAGAATGTATGGGGGACCATTTTGTTTGAATGAGAAGACAGCCAACTATTGTGATCGCTGAACTTTACGGTGGATTTGCGTTTCGCCTCCTTTTTGGATTTAAGTTGGAAATATGTTTTCTTTAATTTATTTTACTTTCGGGGTTTTCCCCAAATATATGAGCTTTGGAGGGGGGTGGAGAAGGAGCGGCTTCGTGCGCGAGCTCTCCGTCTATGTGAGACACCACTTGTGTTGGCGCAGAGGCCTGGTGGTAAGTCTGTGCCCTTTGGTTACATCCACTTTAGTATCATACATACTGACTATCACGTTATCGCATACATTTAGGTTAGGGGGTTCAGGTTGTTTGTATCTGGCTTCTTAACAATATAGAACAGCTTCAACTCTGGGATGTTGGTGGGTTTCCTCACATGAACTGCTCGCTTCAGGTCCTTCCACAACATTTCGATTAGATTAAGGTCAAGACAGTGACTTGGCCATTCCAAAACATTATCTTTATTCTTCTTTAAACCATTCTTTGGTAGAATGACTTGTGTGCTTAGGGTCGCTGTCTTGCTGCATGACCCACCTTCTCAAGATCCAGTTCATGTACAGATGGCCTGACATTTTCCTGTAGAATTTGCTGGTATAATTCAGAATTCATTGTTCCATCAATGATGGCAAGCCGTCCTGGCCCAGACGCAGCAAAACAGGCCCAAACCATGATACTACCACCACCATGTTTCACAGATGGGATAAGGTTCTTATGCTGGAATGCAGTGTTTTCTTTTTTCCAAACATAATGCTTATCATTTAAACCAAAAGGTTCTATTTTGGTCTCATCTGTTCAAAAAACATTTTTCCAATAGCCTTCTGGCTTGTCCATGTGAGCTTTAGCAAACTGTAGACGAGCAACAATGTTCTTTTTGGAGAGCAGTGGCTTTCTCCTTACAACCCTGCCATGCACACCATTGTTGTTCAGTGTTCTCCTGATGGTGGACTCATGAACATTAACATTAGCCAATGTGAGAGAGGCCTTCAGTTGCTTAGAAGTTACCCTGGGGTCCTTTGTGACCTTGCCGACTATTACACACCTTGCTCTTGGAGTGATCCTTGTTGGTCAACTACTCCTGGGGAGGGTAACAATGGTCTTGAATTTCCTCCATTTGTACACAATCTGTCTGACTGTGGATTGGTGGAGTCCAAACTCTTTAGAGATGGTTTTGTAACCTTTTCCAGCCTGATGAGCGTCAACAACACTTTTTCTGAGGTCCTCAGAAACCTCCTTTGTTTGTGCCATGATACACTTCCACAAACATGTGTTGTGAAGATCAGACTTTGATAGATCCCTGTTCTTTAAATAAAACAGGGTGCCCACTCTCACCTGATTGTCATCCCATTGATTGAAAACACCTGACTCGAATTTCACCTTCAAATAAACTGCTAATCCTAGAGGTTCACATACTTTTGCCACTCACAGAGATGTAATATTGGATCATTTTCCTCAATAAATAAATGACCAAGTATAATATTTTTGTCTCGTTTGTTTAACTGTGTTCTTTTTATCTCCTTTTAGGACTTGTGTGAAAATCTGATGTTGTTTTAGGTCATATTTATGCAGAAACACAGAAAATTCTAAAGGGTTCACAAACTTTCAAGCACCACTGTGTGTGTGTGTGTGTGTGTGTGTGTTTGTTGTGTGTGTAATATATAAAAAATTCAAGTCCACTATTGATCCGAGTTGAGTCAAACGCACCATTTGACGGTGGATGTTTTAGCACCATTAACATTAGTTTGTTCCTGAACATGACGTATGAACACGTGAATGTGCTTCTCTTTGTCAGGGAGTGTGAAGTATTCTGTCAGAGATGGTTGGGAGACAGATGAAAGTGCAGAAGGTGTGTTTATTAATACAAGTAAAGTCAGGTAAATAATCCAGAACGACAAGCAAAATCATAAAAACGGTGAAACAGGCAATAGGTTGAGCGAGGCACAAACAGGCTATCGTAGACTCAACAGAATCAAACACGAGAAACAGAAAATCAGAGATCAGGAACCCAAACAAGGAAATAAGGCTCGGTAATGTGTCAGCAACGCAACTCAATATTTTGCAAAGTAAGTTAGTTTTCACATCGGCGCACTGTTTGCACCTTCATCCTGTGCAGGTGCGAGTCATTTACAGTGTGCACGCAAGAGTCAGCTTGGTGTGCGTGCTGTCCTGAGTGCACTTGAGAGTCTCTGATGCACGCGCCAAGGTGCGCAGGTGTGACACACTTACAAAAAATTAGTACAAAACTCATGTCGATATAAATATCATATGCCAAATTATTATGGCACGTTACCAAAAAAAAAAAATTAAAAGAAAAAATCCAAGTCAATGTCTCCATTTTTCAAGTCCTAATGCAGTTAATGCACGAGTCCAAGTCATCAGTGCTCAAGTTGAGTCATGAGTCCTTAAAATTAGGGCACAAGTCAGACTTGAATCCAAGTCCTGGACTCGAGTACTACAAGCCTGTGTCACAGGCCGATCGCCTCCATGCCACGTCGTGTTGATGCAGTAATTCGTGGTAAAGGAGCCTCAACCAAGTAATGAGTGTATAAACTAACATTTTTCATAAAGTTGGATTTGCAATACAGAAATGTCCTTTTCTGATTGACCCTGAGAAACATTCTAATAATTCAAGATACTGGATTTCTGATTTTTCATGAGCTATAAGCCATGATCATCAAAATTAAAACAAAAAAAAAGTACCGAAATATTTCACTTCACATGTAATGAACACAGGATGTATGAAAGTTATATCTTTTTAAGTCACAAAAAATTAACATTCACAATATTCTAATGGTTTGAGATGCACTAGTATAATTAAGGTTTAAGGTTAATCTTGGTGCAACACACCTTGAAGTTGAAGTTGGTTAAGTTTAAGACTAGGATTTGGGGTCAAGTTTAAAGGTTAAATTTTAGTGTGACTCGGCTCAAAGAAGTTAAAGCAGAGGTTGAGGCTAGGTTTAGGTGACCTACCTTGAAGAATCTAAGGGTGCAGCTGTGCTCAATGCTGGTGATAGAACATTGGTAGAACCTGCATGGGGTGTAGTGCTGGTCCAGATCTGACAGGGTGCTGAGCTTGTTCAAGTCTTTACACACCAGGGCTTTACATTAGCACCCGCCCACCCGCCAAATGCGGGTAAAATTCGGCTTTGGCGGGTAATAACTTTAGTCCCACTAGCCACTTTGGCAGGTGGTTTATTCTGTGGTATGACAATATATTTTAATTGTAGTTTTCTCTGAAGGCATCTGATATAAAAAACACATTGCAATGTAATATTACGCGCCTACAATTCCCATGAGCACCTGCATAAACATTCTGACATGTTAGAACTGTTTAGAACGTCTCATAAAATCAGTGATACGGTAACCTGCGGTTAATGAACGAAGCAACAAAGTTGCTGACGACTGACAAGCGCACTATGTGGCAGCATATAGCTGGAGTTTCAAACCCTGCTGCTCAGGAAAAAAGGGGCAGAGATGAGCAGGGCCAGAGCAGCATTTTAAAATCACAGAGGTCCGTGATGCGTAAAGCGCATGCCAAAAAATGTTTGACCTATTTAAATGAGCGGGGTGAATTACACACCACACAAGAGATCTATTCCTGAAATTACTTTTAATGGTGTTTGAACTGAATATCGTCAGTTTTGAAAAAAAAAAAAAAATCATGTATGTGGCAAAAGTAAGAATAATTTAAGCTTGTTTAATGGTTTGATCTGGCCCAAGCAATGAGAACAAAAGATACCCTAACCATGTAGCCTATGGAACTAAGATACATAAACAATCTGGCATCTGTTACACCTACACACAAAAAAAAAAATTCTGGGAAAAAAAAAAATCAGTATACACCACCATGTTTTAGGCAAAGTTATCCAAGGCAAACATAAGTTGAAACGTTCCACTCTATTGCTTTGGCTTATCGAATTATTTATTTTTAAAATCACAAACAAGGTAGGCTACAACTGTGCTGCTTCGAAAATGTCAATTGAGCAGCTTGATGAAAGTGTGTTGATGGCTACCATGGAAACCCCGTGTCTTCTGCACTGCGTTCCTCCCCCAAGTCGCGCGCTCATTCGCTTTTGTGTTCTTGGTCTCAAAGCTACGCGCACAAAACAGACACAGAAGACAGAATCAACGTTTAACATAATTAACAATGCACTTTTTTACGGAGACGTTTTAATGTTATTCTTTATTTTTTTATCCAGTTGAATATTTAGTGTACAAATGTATTTTCAGCTCTTAAAAATGACTGAGGTCTGGACCGCGGGGGCCTCAGAGCTGGCTGCGGCCATGCAGATGAACAAGACGCTAATAGGAAGATAAGACAGTTCAATGACAAATGGAAGTTCGGGTGAGATTGGCTAGTTCATAGCAAAACCGAAAATATCATGTACTGCGAAGACTGTAGAAAGTCTGGCAAAGACAGGCACCAGTAATTTTAAACTCGAAACTATAAAGGACCACGAAAAGTCAAATGCACACATCGGTACTATAACATCAAAACAGGCAGAGATGGCTGGTTCACTACAGGACAGCATTGCTTTCAAGTCCCTGGCTGTCATGAAGTCGGCTGAGCTGGAGAGGATGGAGCTGCTGTTTAGAAACGTTCACGCGATTGGAAAGAAGTTGATCCCACCCCAGCTATCAACTTACAGCATGATGGAAGCCTCAGGTCACGAAGACCATTTTTCATGGACCATTGAGACTCATCTGATGATGAATGTAATGAGGACATTTAATGTCTCTCTCTACACATGTTCACACACACACACACACACACACACACACACACACACACACTATTAATATATAATACATAATATACATAATAATACTTGATAATACACATAATACTTGCATATCAAAACATCAAATGTTTTTCATTGATAAATGTTTTGAATTGGACTTTTAATATTAGAATCAGTTCAGTTGTACTGAATGTTATTTTTCATATTATACGATATTTCATATTGTAAGGGGCTTGAATTTGAGTTCAATAAACAGAATACTCTGTTTATATTTTTGTCTGAACTGGTTGCATGCTGGTACGGTGGTGTAGTGGTTAGCGCTGTCGCCTCACAGCAAGAAGGTCCGGGTTCGAGGGCCGGCGAGGGCCTTTCTGTGCGGAGTTTGCATGTTCTCCCCGTGTCCGTGTGGGTTTCCTCCGGGTGCTCCGGTTTCCCCCACAGTCCAAAGACATGCAGGTTAGGTTAACTGGTGACTCTAAATTGACCATAGGTGTGAGTGTGAATGGTTGTCTGTGTCTATGTGTCAGCCCTGTGATGACCTGGCGACTTGTCCAGGGTGTACCCCGCCTTTCGCCCGTAGTCAGCTGGGATAGGCTCCAGCTTGCCTGCGACCCTGTAGAACAGGATAAAGCGGCTAGAGATAATGAGAATGGGATGAGATGGTTGCATGCTTTCATATAGGGAGCTACCTTAACAGCACCGAATACTTGAGTGCTACTGTAGAGATACATTATACGCTGCCATTCATAATTAAATCTAGATCTTCCGAACTTTAACACATCATGGTGAAGAAAAAAATGATTTCCTGGCAACAAAATTGTGGCTAGTGAAAAGGCTGAATGGCTAGTGACTCGGGAAAACCACTAGCCACAGTGGTCGGTGAGCAAAAAAGTTAATGTAAAGCCCTGTTACACACTGCAAAACAAAGAAAAATTCTGTTAACGTGTGAAAACTTTGCATATCCAGAATTTGTGGGGGGATGACCCATACCTTTTTTCGAGGGTTCATCACAGTGTTTTTTAATGTGGCAGGTCGCTGGCCCTACACACAACCCCACAGACACTTGTATACTGCCCCCAGGGGTGTTGGGGCAGTGCAAGTGCTATTAGCCAGCAGCAGCTCCCCTGGGATCTGTCCCACCATGGTTGAACTTGCCAGGAGCAGGGGGAACCTAGCAGGACGAGGCCTGATGGTTCACCGCCATATGCTCCCGATGGTATAGCAACCCAGGGTCATACCGCTAGGAGGTAAGCACTCTGACTCAATCCCCAACCATGTGATAGACTATGTGATGGGTAGAACTGTGGCCCAAAGTGCATGTGGCGTTACCTATGGACAGATTAACATCACTGACCTGGATTACACAGATGATGTGGCCATCCTAGCTGAGCTCATGCAGACTCTCCAGGTGGCCCTCCAATACATGGATACCAAAACACAGCCACTCAGCCTGATGATCAGCTGGCAAAAGACAAAGGTCCATAGCCTAAGTGACTTTGAGCCTCCCCCAGCATACCTGGTGATCAAGGGTCATACAGTGGAAGTAGTGGACAGGTTCTGCTATCTTGGTAGCACAATTACCTTGGACTGTAGGAGTACAGTGGACATTCAGATCCAAATTGGGTGTGCTGCAGCAGCCATGGCCAGCCTACAGAATGTCTGGTCAGACAAACACCTCAACCAGCACCAAGTTAAAGCTCTACAACAGCCTGATCCAACCAATCCTACTGTACGGATCCGACCTTGATGCCTTCGACAACAAGTGTATATGTAGGATTTTTGGTCTCCACTGGCAAGACTTTGTCTCAGACATCACCCTGCATCAGCGTGCCAACCAACCACCCATCACTAGCAAAATTCTGGCAGCCCGTCTCTGTATATCTGGTCATCTAGCCAAACTGTCACTACCACTGGAACCAGCCAAGCTACTTCTAGAACCAGCCCCTGAATGGAAGAGACCCAGGAGCAGACCCCGGAGTAAGTGGACTGACCAGCTGTCTGCTGACCCGAGTCTCGAGCTAACATCAGCCTGGGAGGCAGCCCAGAACAGGACAGACTGGAGAACCTTGTGCCGAGGTGCCACGCTCCAGCAGGAGCAAGCGCACTAGTGAGTGAGTGACCCATACCATTTCACACAATAAAGTAACACTAGACTTTCCCTCCATACATGTAAGACTACATTGATGGTATAGGTCATGCCTAAAAGAAAGAAAAATTATTCTGACTTAGACGAATTTATCTGGTAATATCCAAAAGCAGAAGGAACAAACATCCCTTTTTGTATCAAATAAAGCATGCTGATCAACGATGAAAAGCATGATGGGCCACATGACCACAGTATATGGCTGCAAGTTTCATGAAACAACTTCATGGTTAATAACTGGCTACATCTTCCTTTTATTTTTCTATAAGCAGAGCGTGTGTGAGTGAGTGGGGGGGGGAGGTAGCGATGGGCAACGATCCAACTTATAAACAGCTGAAACTTGATGTGTAATTAAAACTCACCTCTTTCCGCCCATCACACACTTTCCACTGTCAGGCCAGAACCATCTGCTCCATCAGCTGCGGCGACATCCTCGAACACCCTCAGGTTTTACATTGTGTAGGTGGCCATCCTAACAGCAAGGTGCCTGCATACAACACAATGCACTCATTCTTATGTTCTCGTTTCTATAGTAACAGCTCAGGCGCAAGGGCTCACCAGATCAGACAAGGAACAGACGATAACCTAAGACTAATAATAGCAACTACAATGGTGCTATTTGATGTATGGTAAAAGTTTTCCATAAGGAAATGTTTATTTACCATTTATAAGGAGTCTTTATTCTGCAGGCCTAGAAAATGAGTGAAGCAAAAAATGAAGAAGACGAACTATTACGCCTTCATATTATACACATTTGCATTTTCCATAATTAAAACAAGAAATTGGTAAAATCTTTGTGGTCTCACATTTTTGTTGCTGCCCAATCTGTTACGCCTCTTCTAGATTCATAGGCATGGAAGAGCTCTCTTGTGCACTGAGAGAAACAGAGTGGATTAACATGCAGCCCCACTGATTTCTAGTCATCCAGCCAACAGAGGGAAGAAACACAGGCTGTCCGCACACACTCAGGCCATTGATCAGGCTTCTGCTCGAGCTCTAATGGCTCCAACTCTCGAGATCTGACTGCAACCGAGCAAAATTTAATGCAACTCGGCGCTACACCGCCAATTATAACGAACGTGGAGGCCTCCATTAGAGCAGTGTGTCCACATAGGGGGTCCAGAAAGAGGCATAATCAGGGGGTCCGTCATTTTATTATGTTGCTCCAGTGGTGGAAATCACCACCCACCATCAAAGGTATTCTTATTATTGCGTTCTCATTAGTTATGAGCCTCCTTGACTGCTTACTTTGGTTTAATCCAAACCTTAGAAATAAAGTCAACTTGAATCTAATGACAACTTTAGCAAAAACCATATAGAAATAAATAGCATTATGGATAGCCAAAATATTAATGCACACATTTTGTACCACAGCTCTGAGTCTTGGACTGCTCAGGTGGTGTTGATTAATTTTCTAAAACCACAGCTCTGACACTAAAGCAGCTGCAAATCACAGGTTTATACAGTCACATGCTCATTCTAATGCATCATCGCTTCAATAGTAACTTACACCAGGTACTTGTATAGTGAATGTGCCACATAATTTTCCAAGCTTTCTGCAAGGGTACATTTATTTAACAACATGATCAACGGTGAGCTACTGCTCACTTACATATACCCCCGCTCTCGCTTATCAGAATGCAAATCAAAGGAATAAGACACTTATGAATGTTGACTTCAACAAATAATTAACCCTGAAACAAGTAAGTAAAGAGCAGTGTTCTCCCCAGGGATTTCAAATAGCATCCTGGTAAACTCATTTTGAAATAGCATCAAAATCCACCCTATATGTTTCGCAAATGCATTCAGTCAGTAAACAAAGTTGATGTGTGACAGACCTGAAAACGGTATACACGGTATAGAACCCCAAGCTGAAGTTTGGTACCAAGTGGCTACGATTTGTGGTTGCTGAGAAAAAGGGTGTTTTGGACAGACGGAAATACAGACAGAGGTAAACCAATATATAATTCCCCCCTTCGACGCTGGGGTATAATTAATCAATGGAGTCTCTCGTATCAGAACTTTGATACCATTAAATATAACTTCAAACATGGTGCCATTCTTTAACAAATACTAATCGCTTGCAATTTGCTGTGGCATAAGAGGAATAAAACACTTCAGGACGTTATAGGAAAATGATCAACTATTTGGTGCAGCCCTGTCAATAACAGCCGGCAGACAGCGATTTTGCTGCCTATAAAACACTCCATCGCCAGCTAGTCGCAGCATTTTTTTTTGTATTTGTGCACGACATGCTTTTATTCACTGAGAAAAGCAAGCTTTTAGACGACAAGAATCATATCTGCGCTACGACAAGAGACCTTGTATCTGTGCCAGTATTGCACATGCGTTATCCAGCCAAGTTAGATTTCCACTTCGCAAAAGTGAAGTCTGCTGATTTGCATATTCTGTTGTCAGTAAAAATCACACGGTTTGATTAATCAAGTCCAATGAGAGCGACCTAAAAGTTAGACAAGTAAAAAGTGACAATAGGATTGCACCAGAGAAGAAGGGGAGAGAGAAGGAGGAAAAAAAAAAAAGTTATAAACCTATTCCACAGTAGTCCCGTAATCGAGACATTATGCAGCTAAATTTCTAAGCAAAACGAAAGCATCCGCACACATTCAGCTCATGACAGCCAACATGTCGGAGTGGCATGTGAACTTTAGACGCCAGGTAATTAACACTGGATAAGTTTTGCTGTTACTGCCATTAACATACCACAAATTATGCACGAAGAATGGGCCTCGTCTTTATGATTTTCTCCAGATCCATGACAAGTTTTAGAGCAATAAGAGCCAAACAACACTTTACTATATAATAGGAGTCCGCAAATACAATTAGGGAGAGCAGGGAGACTTGGGAGAGTTTGTATTTCCGTAAATTTACTTCAACCAATCAGGTTTTAGATTCCATCAAACGTTACATGTTGCCCCTAAGGAGCCATGAAGCTGGACACTGCAGCTTAATATTTTATCAACCAAAACTTGTATTTTCTACAAATCGCCTACACCTCCATTCTACAGGGTTCCTGCTGGCACTCACCATGCACGAATATAATCCATCAGTGACTAAGAGAAACTCACTAGCAGTTGTCACAGTGATGAATGTATTTGTCATATTCATCATAAGTCATCTTTTAAAGAAATCCCTCCACAAATCCCTCTGTTTGCCGAAATCTAACCCCAGTGAAGAGAGGGCGGGAAGCCAGAGTGTAAACAATGAGCACGTGCTTGTGATCAATAAAAATCGACTACACAATGGCCAAATGAACGCCAAGCTTTTGACCAACCACAGCGCGTCTTAATTGGCCTGGTGTGGTGGTGTAATTATCTTTGACTGAGCCAAACAATGGCACAGTCTAAGCTGAGGAAGTTTTTTTGGGCAAGCTTCTTCAAGCGCTGAAGATGATTTAAGGCCCAAAACAGCCACGGGGGTGGGGTTACAGTCAGAGCCCCGACCATCCTCGAGCACATCGGGCAGTGCCAATAATACAAAGGTCCGTGTGTGTGTGGCTTGGTGGGGGGGCACAGCACGACACCCCATCAAAGTGAAGGTACAGTATGTTCAGCTGGCAAGCCACTGAAGGGAGCCATGTTTTGGGCACCATGGCATGCAGAGTCCCCGCAGCAGACATATGATGTAAAACATGGCGTTATTCTGTGTTTGGTTTATACAGGGATGTGATTTGGGGCTGGTGAAATTATCTGAAAATTTTAGCCGGGGGTCTGGGGGCCGCAGGCCCCCAGCTGGTCCAGGGCAGCGCCCTGGTGGGGGGACAAGGGGGGAAGCCCCCCGAAGCTCCTGGGTTCTGGGGTTTTCTGACTTAAAAATTGTACTAAAATGGCAAGCAAACACACAAGAAAAAACTTGTCATGATTAACAAATTCAAGCCAATTTAATGGTCAACATGCAACTCTGACACACACGCTCACTCTCTCTCTCACACTCTCGCTCACTCTCACACACACACTCTCTCTCTCTCGCTCGCTCACACACACACACACTCACTCTCACACACACACACTCCCTCACTCTCACCCCCCCCCCCCCCCCCCCAAAGAACCAGCGCGAGCAGGGCCCGCTAGCCCCACGCCTTGTGACGTAATTTGCCCCGAGGCGAGCCGCGGTTTTTCTCCAACCATTCCCAGCGGAACTTTTTTTTCACTATTCTGTCGATTTCTTTAACTCGATTTGCATCTTTACGCTCGATCACGGAGGCTGCCATCTTTCAACTCTTTGCTTGAAGCGAACTTACGTACAGCTATCTAACAAGCGCGTTCATTGGTTGTTACACAGCGATGAGCCAATCACGTACCTCGTTTCATCTCATTGACGTAATCACGTCATTTACGCAATTACATCATTGAGATGAAACGAGGTACGTGATTGGCTCATCGCTCTGTAACAACCAATGAACGCGTTTGTTAGATAGCTGTACGTAAGCTCGCTTCAAACAAAGAGTTGAAAGATGGCAGCCTCCGTGATCGAGGCGTAAAGATGCAAATCCGAGGCTGCCATCTTTCAAAGTCGGAACGAATAGGATACGAATGTGGATGAGGGAAAAATCGGAAAAAAAAAATTTCTTCAAGTTTTGAGGTGAAAAAAGCGGAATTCCGAGAATTCGCGGAAAAATCACATCCCTGTTTATAAATCAACGCAAACTGATCCCTTCACTGCTGGTTGGTCCAAGGCTCTTCTTGACCCTGTTTGTAACTGTAAATCAAGTTTTGTATTGAAGGCTAAAGGGAGTCCTAATACCCCTTTTGAATAATCCCCTTATAAAATAACCTTAAGTGAGCTCAAACTAAAGAGGTTTATTTTAGTTTGTATACAGCGTGCCCAAAATCAAGTCTCTTATTAGAGGCTGGAGTGGAGCCTAAATTTTATATGTAATGGAGAGGCCCGTCTCTATACAAATATTTGAATTGTGCCAGTTAGGTTGGTAAAAACCTGTATTAAGCCAACTTTGATAAGTCGGTAGCTAAGAAAAGGAATAAAAAAAAAATTAAATTAAAAAAAAAAAGCACAGACCAAATGAATCCTACTTTGACTTGGTTTTTCAAGGAAAAAAGTGGAGAATATTTTTCAGAACCGGGGCAATGCTGATTCCACGGTGTAATGTATGCTGGTGAATTCGGGATTTAGTACCGCAAGCTGGCCTAGCAGTTAGCGTGTCCGCGTCTCGACTGGGAGATCGTGCATTCTACTTGCGATCAAGTCGTACCAAAAACCATCATAAAAATGGTACCTACTGCCATCTGGCAAGGCACACTGCAATACAGATGCGAGTAAGGAGTCAAACTCTTGCAGTTACCAATGGACCAAACTGGCATGAAATCAGAGGCTTTACTTTAATTTTTATATTTTTCACATCTTACCCACCTAAATCATGAAGTCAAGAACATTTTATTTACTCCAAGATGCAAAATGCTGCATCATGGATCACTCAGAACGCACCATTTTACATCTACATTTTAAGAATTGTCCAGAGAAGGACCCCCAGACCCCCACCTTTTTTCCACATTGTGGTGCCTTTGGGTCTGCCTCCTACTTCTTTCCAAATGCCCCTTACTCAAAGTTATTGACAGGGCTGTTGGTGGGAACAGTAACCTCAGAGATTGGTACTGCTTTTATTATTTTAAAACAAATTTACAGATGGAGGTCAAGTTACTGAAAATTTGTTTAAAGTAACCAAAAAAAAAAAAACCACAATAACAAACCTTTGTATAATTCATTGCTGCTCTGCTTGTTCTTTGAATTTGCAAAAATGTTAGAATTTGCCAGGCTCACGTAAGTGAAAGTGATAAAA
Organism: Neoarius graeffei; assembly: GCF_027579695.1. Classification (NCBI taxonomy): domain Eukaryota; kingdom Metazoa; phylum Chordata; class Actinopteri; order Siluriformes; family Ariidae; genus Neoarius; species Neoarius graeffei. Next base: position 16,714,587 of record NC_083586.1, read on the forward strand.
TGTCACCTTGGGTATTGCATGGTGGATGGCACAGAAGGAATTCATGGTGGGGGGGAAGAAAGGCAAGAATAGCAGCACTAGCTTTGCGATGACATTCTAATAATTATTAATGCATGTAATTAATCTAAATCTAACCCTAACCTTAAAAATGTTACATAACTAAAGAGAAACCTTTTGGCTCTTTTTTAAATAAAAGCTGCAAAATGACTTTCCAGCCAAGTGGCTCCACAAGGTCAAAACTGTCAGATAACCTTGTCCTTGGAGAGATATTTGGTCTCCACCAAAACACAAAAATAAGCCCACACACACACGGCTGAATTAGTAGGAGTGGATGATCATTCATGCACACTTATCTTTCTCAGACACTGCTCACTGCACACAATACGGGTGGGGGGGGGGGATTAGTCCCAAAGCAACACCTATAAACTGCCCCCACACACTCTGGATTTACTGGTTTTATAGTTAAATTGTTAACTATATAATTAGGGGACGTAGCAATTGGGAGCCTAAAGAACATCTGCTGAGTGATAAATATCCACAACACTACTTTGTGTGTGTTAATCTGTTTTTTTTTTTGCAGGAAATTGCACAATGTAATGAACACAATGGAGAGAGAAACAGCAGAAAGAGGCTATGTATTATCTGTATGAAAATGTCTCTGCCAAAACTCTAATCAGGTTCTCCATCACATCTCTCTCCAATGGCAGTGCTAATGGATGCCTTGCACCCCCTGCCATTATACCTCATACCTGACTGGATTATCATTAGACTAAAAATAAATTGAATAGCCAAAAAAATCTGGATGAATGCAGAATAGAATTGCACCTGTAATTCTAAATCAGATCTGATCTGGCTGGATGCCTCCACTGCCAACACCTTGACCCTGTTTGGATCAGTTCCAAAATGTAGCCTGTTCATCTGCTGGTTGCAAAGAATTCCATATAAACCCTTCAAATGTTCAACCACGCGCATCTCAGACAACCTGAAAAAACAGTACCTCCACTAGAAGCAGCAGTAGCTGCCTTTACCAGTATTTAGTTCCATGTACACTTAAGCACAATTCCTCCTCTGCATTTAACCCATCTGAAGTAGTGAACACACACACGCAGTAGTGGGCAGCTATACTACAGCGCCCAGGGAGCAGTTGGGGGTTAGATGCCTTGCTTAAGGGCACTTCAGCCACAATACAGAGGAAGGGGAAAAGTGCTGTTCTTTCATTCAACTCCCCTCACGTTTTTCCTGCCCAGCCAGGAATCGAACCAGCGACCCTTTGGGCCCAAGGCTGCTTCTCTGACTTTCAGGCCATGACTGCCCCCACCACCAAGTGGCAGATGTGTAACAAAAGCTGTCCTGCTACAAGAGGAAACACTAGGTGCTATCTGTGTACTCGTATTCACAACGTGACCTTTAAGCTAGAATGAATGCTAAACCCTGTGGGTCTGATGCGACACCCTGTACTGTGACTCTGCATAGAGATGACTGCTTTAGACAATCAAAATCCCCTCAGGAAAGTTCCCTGAACAGATCTGCAAATAAAGTCAGAATAAGTACAATGCAAGGAGTCAGAGAAGTGTCCTCTGTGCCAGCACCAAAACACTGCAATGAAACCATGTACAATTCACTCAAAATAACCGCAACACTGGCTCTGCTTCAGTTAATTAACATTTAAATTATGTCCTTGTATTATTACAAGCATAGTAAAAACTGGACAATAATCTGTTTTTCTTGCTGGTTCCAAAAGCTGCTGCTGATGATGTGCCCCAGAGATTGTGTAATGAGTAGAGAGAACTTGCACATCTGGTGTAGAGCTTTTTGTGGCACTGAGCAAAAATAAATAAAATAAAAATTTCACACGTCTGATAACATTCCGGGGCAGCACGGTGGTGTAGTGGTTAGCGCTGTCGCCTCACAGCAAGAAGGTCCGGGTTCGAGCCCCGGGGCCGGCGAGGGCCTTTCTGTGTGGAGTTTGCATGTTCTCCCCGTGTCCGCGTGGGTTTCCTCCGGGTGCTCCGGTTTCCCCCACAGTCCAAAGACATGCAGGTTAGGTTAACTGGTGACTCTAAATTGAGCGTAGGTGTGAATGTGAGTGTGAATGGTTGTCTGTGTCTATGTGTCAGCCCTGTGATGACCTGGCGACTTGTCCAGGGTGTACCCCGCCTTTCGCCCATAGTCAGCTGGGATAGGCTCCAGCTTGCCTGCGACCCTGTAGAAGGATAAAGCGGCTAGAGATAATGAGATGAGATAAAACGAATGCCATGCAACTCGCCTCGACTGGATTTAGCAAATCACTAATGCCTTTTGCAACTACTAATGTCTATATCAGGGACGCGCTGCAAAGACACTCTTAGCAAAGTTGCTCAAGATTCCTTATGAATGAGTTTGAGAAAACCACGTACAGAGGCGTTTGTTGCTCAACAGCGTCTTTAAACTCGGTCTTTAGTCCTAAAGTGCAATGTTATCGGAAAACCCACCAACAGGTCGTCTTTTTTATCCAAATTAGTGTGCACACTGATCATAAGCCCTCGCGTCATTTACAACATGGCAGGACGTTGAAAGTTTGCTGACAACCCGGTTTACACAGAGATTCGAATTCTTTTTTTTGGGGGGGGGCCCACCTAACCCCTTGCTGTCTAGCCGCATGGATTGAATTTCTCAGGTTCTGAAACTGGATGCCCACAAAAACCCATTTTCCATTTCAGAATGGCAGTTCCATTTCGGACAAGTGATTTCTCCTCGATTGCGGTAAATCATCCCTAATAAGGAGGCTTTTTATGCCCAGGTCAGACGGCAGGCTTCAACTAGTTTTCAACTACTTGTGTCTACCTGCGATAAGAAAATCGCAGGTAAAAGCAAGACTGGTCTTGCGTTGATGCACGACAACGCAGATAATGGCAGTGTGTTGCAGAGGGTCTTTAATAGAGGCAGGTTGACAAGTGGATCACAATCTGTTCGCATTTCAGCTGCAATTCGCTTCCAATCGGTGCAAATAGCAGGTTGATGCATGTAGAGGCAGGCAGTCATGCAACACTTGGGCAACCAATCACAGGTTGAAGCAGTTTGGAGAAGAGAGGAAGGCAAAAACGCACATTTCACACAAACTCTGGGACTTCCACAATACTCATAATTTATTAACTTACTACAGCAAAATTCTCAGAGTTAATTTCCCCAGTTAAATGTGTTAAAATATAGAGTTGAAATGACACTGTAAAAAGTTGATTTAACTTTAGGATGTGTTAATTTAACACTGCAGAGATTAGGACAAAATAAACACCAGGAGAGTGTTAAAATTTACTCTCTGAGTTGATTTAACGCTATAAAATTTGCTGTGTACACCTTAACCTTACCATGCCCAGTTGAACAGCGCTCTCATCATACATGAACAAAATAGAGGTCACACTCCCTAAACGTTACTCGAGTTGAGGAACGAAAAGAAAAGCAGCTCATTAACAGACACCCGTTTCCAGCAAAGTGCACGGCTCAACTCACTGAGCCAATTTAAGAACGCATTAGATGAGTACTGGATGAGAGACATGTACAGTCTCCCCGTATGAAACACCCAACCATGCACACATGATAGTAAAAGTAAGAAATAAGCGAATAGCACAAGTCTAGAAGGGGCGACAACAGGCAATGCCTCTATAGCCCAATCACCGAGGAGGATGATGACTTGGTTTAACTCTGGTGATGAAAATTTTGTTTGCTTTTGCTGTAGGTTTAGAGGCAGAAAATCAAGAGAATTTGAGCTGCCTTTTTTTTTTTTTCAACTTGACTGTATGCAACCAAAAAGTGGGACGGCACAATGCATACATTTTTTTTTTTTTAATAAACAAAAACACCCCACCAAACAGCTACATTACAGTGTCAGAAAACTGGAAACTGGCAATTTAATATAAGGTTTCACAATAATCTGTCACTTTGTCCTCCATGTTTGTTTTTCTTGCTTTCTTCTTAACAAATCAGGTAAGCAGGTTGGGAAAAGAAGGGGGGGGGGGGCGCACACACACCCACACACACCTTAACGCTTCTCGGAAGGCATTTGAAAGCTACTCTGACAAAAAAGGCCACAGCACCAGCTTCCATTCTACTTAAAGCTGCTTTATATACTGTAGGATTACATGGGTCTGCTTTATTCAGATCATCATACAAGTACTGGGTCGGAGCCCATTCTGTGCTCAGAAAATCCTCAGTTCTTCATGACACGAGTCCAACAAGGTGTTGGGAACAATCCATTGAGAACCTGGTCCATGCTGACCCGATCAGATAATTGCAGCAAATTTTTCAGCTGTACATCCAGGGCTCTACGTTAACTTTGAGACATGGTTGCCCATTCGGGCAACCATTTGTAGAAATCTGGTTGCCCGAACTCAGAACATGGTTGCCCAAATATTACATTTTTTTATTTATTATTCAACCTTCTCAGATGCTGTCTGTATCAACAAGCATTGACACTAGCGCCCCATGCGAGTAATGCGGTAATTAGTCATGTAGTGAAGGACATACCAATAGATCAGTCCCCCCAGGATTTCACGGGCCTTTTTTGTGATTGTTGCGGGCTAAAATGTCTGATGTTGCGAGGGGTTTTCCAAAAAATTGCAATGAAAGTTGCGGTGTTTAGGTTTTTGTTGCGATTACATTGCGGGAGGAAGTGAAAGTTGCGAGAAATTTTTGCGATTTTCTTTTTTTGTGATTAAAATTGAGTGATATGTTAAATATTAAGTTATTACTGAAAAACTATTGATTAAAAAAACAAACACTGAGAAATGCTTATTTAAGGAGTTAAAGGCATTTTTGAGACAAAGTCGGCAAACAGTCTTATTTTGTCAATTTGGGTATGCCGAATTCAAATCTGCAATATGCCGAGCTCTATCTGACCTCTGTTCACCTCTAGAGGTCATTGAACTTTGGGCCTGTAAACGTCTCAGCTTTCTAAGGAATGAAATGTACTAAAATGATTAATGAAGTTAGCAAATGGCCTTGTTTGTTAAATGTTTGGGTGCTGAATTCATTTTTCATTTGTAAAACGACATATGACCTCTGATAACCTCAAGGTCATTAAACTTGGCCTATAGGCCTATGCATTTAACGGCATTTTTAAACTGACTTTAATCCCCCAAAAAGAATATGAACAGACAAAAAACAAATAGAAAGGAACAAATACAACATTAAATGCCAGTCCATGTACATGTGACTTACTTTTCACAATGAGAATGCCTCGGCGATCACCTTACATAACATTGCATTACATTTAGCGGTTATTGTTTATACAAAGCTACTGAAAAAAGGACAGATTCAGCAGCATACAAAATGTGGGGGCATACAGGGTATACAGGTTAATCAGGGTTAGTATATATGAGAGTTTTTTTCTTTGTTGTTTGTTTTTTGTTTTAAACGGGGTAAAGCCTTTACAAAAAACAATCAACAAAGAAAAAAACTCTCATATATACTAACCCTGATTAACCTGTATACCCTGTATGCCCCCACATTTTGTATGCTGCTGAATCTGTCCTTTTTTCAGTAGCTTTGTATAAACAATAACCGCTAAATGTAATGCAATGTTATGTAAGGTGATCGCCTAGGCATTCTCATTGTGAAAAGTAAGTCACATGTACATGGACTGGCATTTAATGTTGTATTTGTTCCTTTCTATTTGTTTTTTGTCTGTTCATATTCTTTTTGGGGGATTAAAGTCAGTTTAAAAATGCTGTTAAATGCATAGGCCTATAGGCCAAGTTTAATGACCATGAGGTTATCAGAGGTCATATGTCGTTTTACAAGTGAAAAATGAATTCAGCACCCAAACATTTAACAAACAAGGCCATTTGCTAACTTCATTAATCATTTTAGTACATTTCATTCCTTAGAAAGCTGAGAAACTGGGTTCAGCTGAGACGTTTACAGGCCCAAAGTTCAATGACCTCTAGAGGTGAACAGAGGTCAGATAGAGCTCGGCATATTGCAGATTTGAATTTGGCACACCCAAATTGACAAAATAAGACTGTTTGCCGACTTTGTCTCAAAAATGCCTTTGGGTGTCACAATTCTGGATTTTGGTACCAGTCTAACTGAATATGCACTACGCGATAATTATTAGCAATGGGAAACTGCATTGCAAGCCCGCGATGTGCAAATGTGAATTCCGCTAGTTGTTGAACATCCCGTAATGATAACATTTGTCTTTCCGAGTCAAACAATCGCAAATTGTGATGTAATTTCATCATAATATGAATGAATAAACATCGTTCTTCACGCAAGTTGACATATTTGGGTAGTTGCCCGATCGGGCAAGCATTTGTGAGAGTCTGGTTGTCCGAATCTATTGAATAATTGCCCCGGGCAATCGGGCTACTGTTAATGTCGAGCCCTGACATCCCAAACATGTTCTAGTGGATTCAGATCTGGTGACTGTGGAGGCCATTAAAAGTACAACAAATTCCCTGACCTTCATGGAACCAGTGACAGATAATCCATGCTTTGCGACATGGCATAGCATCATTGGGCAAACTGTGGCCTTAAATGGGTGCACATGGTCAGCAGTAATACTCTGATACACTGTGGCAAGCAATGTTTGGCTGGAATTAAGGGGCCCAATGTGTGCCAAGAAAAACTGCCCCATGCTATTATACCTACATCACCACCAGGCTGAACTAAAAGCAGGTAGGGTCCACAGATTCATACTGTGGACATTCATCAGATCAGATGACTTTTAACCCCACAAGCTTCAACGGTCACGTATTGGTGAACTGGTCACAACTTCACATTTTCAGGAGGAAACTTTTCACTCTTTTCAACCCATGCACTGAAACCAATTATTTAAACCAACAATCTCACAAAGCAGTCACATTGCTGAATGGTTGTACACTGCATTAAACTTGGATTGTTTTATCCACAAAAAGTAATAAACAGTGTTACCTCCCCAAAAATTCATCATCAGCTCTGCATTTATGCAGCACCAAAGTTGTGTGGAGTGCTCCTGTTCTTCTCGGAGACACTTGACAGCACTCACCTCAGCAACTGCATTACAGCTCTGCCTTCATGCTCGCAGCTAATGGAGTCCAGCCGAGTGGCGAGAACATCATCCACATGGCAAGTGCTTTAATCAAGTAAATACAAAAGCACTTAAATTGAGACAAAATGGTAGCAGAGTAGCTCATGGCCCTTTGTTTCTTGAATTAGAAGCAAATAAATCTAGCTGATGCGTTTCTGATCTCAGAGACAGGCCTCAATGTTAACTTTTGAAACCTTTTGCCCTGCAGGGCAAATGTCCTCAAAATGTTTGCCCCCCCTTTGAATTTCCTTTTGCCCTAAAATTTTGTGGTATTTCAGCAAGTTTTCAAGTACACAGTTCAAGGCAATACTGATATGTTTTCTAACGGTATAATTGAGTTATTTAAACAAAAAGTACAACAAGACAAGCCCTGAAAACATGAAACAAATCAATATATGTAAAACTTTCATATGGTACTAGTATGACTTTATATAGAGTTTAGGACACAACACACTTTGCCTACAACAATGACTAGCAATATTGCAAAGATGAATTATAAAACAGGAGTCTGTACTGCAGTACTGTCTTATTCAGTTTGCCATTACATTTAGGAGGAAATTAAACAACCTGTCCTCATCTACACATGCATGATGGGCCAATGTCAAATAAATGGGGTAAGATATATTTATCTATAGCCTAGGTCACAACCGGCCGTACGTGCTCCTACGGCTGGTCTATGTGCAAAAAACGCAAGAAACGCATGGAGGGCGTGCGTGTGACATGCTGATTTTCGAGCCGTAGACTGGCCGCAGACCGGCCGCAGAGGTTCTTTGTCATGTCAAACTCACTTTACGGGCGCTTACGTTTTTTTCAGGTTGCAAGACAAACTTATGGCCAACGTGCGTCTTTCTCCACGAACAAAACAAACAAACAAAAAAAAAAAACGCAGCGATTTGGGAAACGCCAAAAATCGCACGGCCAAAAAATCGTACGTCCGGTTGTGACCTAGGCTTAAGGGATAATTCACTATGTAAGTGATATATTTACTGTAGAGGGTATGGTTTACTATTTGATACACAAAAGTATTCACTGAATTTAATTACCACTAGCTTGTTATTATGGGGTGATTATTAGTTACTATCGGACTATAGCTACAACTGGAATGTGCAGATTCTTTTAGCATTTATAATTATTGTACCATCCACTATTAGATAAAATTAAAATCTTACAACATAGTTGGAAGTCTAGAGCAAGATATTTTGTTATTTTACAAATAATACTTCAGATATTATTTTAACAATAATAAACATCAATATATAAATGATAGAGTGCAGACAGCTGTTTAACTAGATGCCCTTGGGGGTTGCTGAGACATGGAGGGGCAGCAATACTGTCTAACCTGCAGTTCAGGTCAGAGTCCTTTGAGGGTAAAGGCTTTGGCTTTCACAACATTCTGTTCCCAAAAGCTCGTCTCGTCTTCTTCCGCTTATCCGGGACCGGGTCGCAGAGGCAGCAGTCTAAGCATGGAAGCCCAAACTTCCCTTTCCCAAAACACCTCGGCCAGCTCCTCGCGAAGAACACCGAGGCGTTCCCAGGCCAGCCGAGAGACATAGTCCCTCCAGCGTGTCCTGGGTCTTCCCCGGGGCCTCTTCCCGGGGGGACATGCCTGGAACACCTCCCCAGGGAGGCGTCCAGGAGGCATCCGAAAAAGATGCCCGAGCCACCTCAGCTGATTCCTCTCGATGTGGAGGAGCAGCGGCTCTACTCCGAGCTCCTCCCGAGTGACTGTGCTTCTCACCCTATCTCTATCAAGGACCGTGACGTCGCCCGGTATGACGCAGCCGGGGCCCCACCCTGGAGCCAGGTCTGGGGTTGGGGCTCTTATGCGAGTGCTTGGTGGCTGGGCCTTTGCCCATGGGGCCCGGCCGGGCTCAGCCCGAAGAGGTGACGTGGGCCTGACCTCCTGTGGGTTCACCACCCACAGAGATAGCAGTAGGGGACTGGTGCAGTGTGGATTGGGTGGCAGTTGAAGGCAGGGGCCTCGACGACCTGATCCCCGGACACAGCGGCTGGCTGTTGGGACATGGAATGTCACTTCGCTGGGGGGGGAAAGATCCTGAGCTTGTGCGGGAGGTTGAGAGGTACCGGCTAGAGATAGTCGGGCTCACCTCCACGCACAGCTTGGGCTCTGGAACCCAGCTCCTCGAGAGGGGCTGGACTTTCCACTTCTCTGGAGTCGCCCGTGGTGAGCGGCGGCGGGCTGGTGTGGGCTTGCTTATAGCTCCCCAGCTCAGCCGCCATGTGTTGGAGTTTACCCCAGTGAACGAGAGGGTCGCCTCTCTGCGCCTTCGGATTGGGGAGAGGGCTCTTGCTGTTGTTTGTGCCTATGGGCCAAATAGCAGTATAGAGTATCCAGCCTTCTTGGAGTCCCTGGGAGAGGTACTGAGGGGTGCTCAGACTTGGGACTCCATTGTGCTACTGGGGGACTTCAATGCTCATGTGGGCGACAACAGTGACACCTGGAGGGGCATGGTTGGGAGGAACGGCCTCCCCGATCTGAACCCGAGTGGTGTTTTGTTATTGGACTTCTGTGCTAGTCACAGTTTGTCCATAACGAACACCATGTTCGAGCATAGGGGTGTCCATAAGTGCACGTGGCACCAGGACACCTCAGGTCGGAGGTCGATGATCGACTTTGTAGTCATTTCATCTGATCTCCAGCCCTATGTCTTGGACACTCGGGTGAAGAGAGGGGCTGAGCTGTCAACTGATCACCACCTGGTGGTGAGTTGGATCTGCTGGCGGAGGAGGAAGCTGGACAGACCTGGCAGGCCCAAACGTATGGTGAGGGTCTGCTGGGAACGTCTGGCCGAGCACTCTGTTGGGGAGGTCTTTAACTCCCACCTCCGGGAGAGCTTTTCCCAGCTTCCGAGGGAGGCGGGGGACATTGAGTCTGAGTGGACCATGTTCTCTACCTCCATTGTGGACGCAGCTGTTCGGAGCTGTGGCCGCAAGGTCTCCGGTGCCTGTCGTGGCGGCAATCCCCGAACCCGGTGGTGGACACCAGAAGTAAGGGATGCCGTCAAGCTGAAGAAGGAGTCCTATCGGGCCATGTTGACCTCCGGGACTCCTGAGGCAGCTGATGGGTATCGGCAGGCCAGGCGTGCTGCAGCTCGGGCAGTTGCAGAGGCAAAAACTCGGAACTGGGAGGAGTTCGGGGAGGCCATGGAGAAGGACTATCGGTCGGCCTCGAAGAAATTCTGGTAAACCATCCGGCGCCTCAGGAGGGGGAAGCAGTACTCTGCCAACACTGTTTACAGTGCGGGTGGGGAGCTGTTGACCTCGACTGGGGACATTGTCGGGCGGTGGAAGGAATACTTTGAGGATCTCCTCAATCCCACCGTCATGTCTTCCACTGAGGAGACTGAGGCTGATGACTCAGAGGTGGACTCGTCCATTACCCAAGCCGAAGTCACTGAGGTGGTTTGCAAGCTCCTCGGTGGCAAGGCACCGGGGGTGGATGAGATCCGCCCTGAGTATCTCAAGTCTCTGGATGTTGTGAGGCTGTCTTGGTTGACACGCCTCTGCAACATCGCGTGGCGGTCGGGGACAGTGCCTCTGGAGTGGCAGACTGGGGTGGTGGTCCCTCTTTTTAAGAAAGGGGACCGGAGAGTGTGCTCCAATTACAGAGGAATCACACTTCTCAGCCTCCCAGGGAAGGTTTACTCCAGGGTACTGGAGAGGAGAATTCGACCAATAGTTGAACCTCGGATCCAGGAGGAACAATGCGGTTTTCGTCCTGGTCGCGGAACACTGGACCAGCTCTATACCCTTCTGTGACAGGAGGGCGGAGTCAGGGAAGGTAAGTGGCAGAATCACTACACCTGAGAGCAATAAACCTGTGTTTGTGTGTCTTCCCAGTGACCGCGCCCTATATCAGGAGGGAGAGTGAGAGTGGAAGGAGCTCAGCCCTGAACAAGACGCCAGTTGTGTGTGTGTCTGTTTGAGTGAGTGAAGTTGTTAAACTGAAAAGTCTAGCAATAAACGCTATTTTGAACCTGATCTCTGTCCTGCCGTCCTCTGTGCTCCACCCACCAATACTGAACCGCTACAGTGGTGCCGAAACCCGGGACCTCTCGCACCCCATGGAATCCTCCCCATTCGCCGACCTGGTCCACGCCCTCGCCACGGCTCAGCAAAGCCAGCACCAGGCGCTTGTCACACTCCGAAAGGAACAAGAGCGGCGCTTCGAAGCCCTGGTGCTGGCCCAGCAGGAAGATCGCGAGGCGTTCCGGCATCTCCTCACGTCGGCGGGGTCCACCAGCGCTCCGGCCACGGGCCCGTCTCCCCTCACTGTCACCAAGATGGGCCCACAGGACGACCCCGAGGCATTCCTCACGTTATTTGAACAGGTCGCCGAAGCCCCGGGGTGGCCGATGGAGCAGCGCACGGCGCGCCTCCTCCCCCTGCTAACGGGAGAGGCACAGCTGGCCACGCTACAGCTCCCTGCCGACCGCCGGCTGGCCTACGTGGACCTCCGCCGGGCCGTCCTCGAGCGCGTGGGGCGCACACCGGAACAACAGCGCCAGCGCTTCCGCGCGCTGTAATTGGAGGAAGTCGGCCGGCCGTTCGCGTTCGGCCAGCAGCTCCGGGACGCCTGCTGGTGGTGGTTGAGGGCCAACGATCGCGACGCCGAGGGAATCGTCGACCAGATGGTACTGGAACAGTTCATCGCCCGCTTACCAGCACGAACCGCGGAGTGGGTCCAGTGCCACCACCTGGCGTCACTGGATCAGGCAGTCGAGCTGGCGGAGGATCATCTGGCGGCTGTCCCGGCGGCAGGACAGCAGATGGCATCTTCTCTTCTCTCCTCTTCTCTCTCTCTCTCTCCCCCTCCTCCTGTGTCCCGTCCTCGCCCCATTCCCCCACCGTGGAGACGGGGGCCGGCACCACCCCAGCCGGCCCGCCACACCCGCAGTGCCCTCCCGTTTCTCCCTTCTGTGTCTGTCTCTCCCCCACCTCAGGTGAGTGAGCCCCAGATCACCAGTGCAGAGGGAAAGCCTGGGCCAGTTTGCTGGCGCTGCGGGGAGCCGGGCCACCTTCAACAGCAGTGCACAGCAATGGAAGTGGGCGCGGTGGTTCGGATCCCCGACGCGCCAGAGGCCGCCCTCGATCAGGCCGGAGCGTATCGCATACCGGTGAGTATCCAAGGGGCTACATATCAGGCGTTGGTGGATTCTGGTTGTAATCAGACCTCAATTCGCCAAAGCCTGGTTCAAAATGAGGCACTGGGGGGAGCACAAGGGGTGAAGGTGTTGTGTGCACACGGGGATGTTCACCGCTACCCTTTGGTGTCGGTCCACATTATTTTCAGAGGGGAAAAATTTATAGTGAAGGCGGCGGTTAATCCTCGCCTTACCCACTCTTTAATTTTGGGGACTGATCGCCCGGGATTTCGGGGTTTAATGACGTGCCTAGTAGAGAGTGGGTCCTGCCATTTGACAGGGGGAGGTCCTGGTGTCGCTTTGGTGGGAGCAGCTGTCACAGAGCCGTCTACGTCATCTCCGCATCAGAGTGAGGAGCCGCCGACTCCTCCTCTCTCTCGGGGAATCCCTCGCGGATTTCCCATTAGAGCAGTCGCGAGAGGAGACTCTGCGGCATGCGTTTGACCAAGTGAGAGTAATCAATGGTCAAACGCTCCAGCCGAACGCCACCCCGTCCTTCCCCTACTTCGCGATTATGAAGGATAGATTATACCGAGTGACGCAGGACACTCAAACTAAAGAGCGAGTCACGCAGCTTTTAATTCCGAAGAGCCGCCGGGAATTGGTATTCCAGGCGGCTCACTTTAATCCCATGGCTGGACACTTGGGGCAGAATAAAACACTAGCCCGAATAATGGCCCGATTCTATTGGCCGGGGATTCGCGGCGATATCCGTAGGTGGTGTACGGCATGCCGCGAATGCCAGTTAGTAAACCCAGCGGCCATTCCAAAAGCGCATTTGCGCCCTCTACCGTTAATCGAGACCCCATTTGAGAGAATTGGGATGGATCTCGTCGGGCCATTAGATCGGTCAGCATGAGGGTACCGCTTTATATTAGTTCTGGTGGACTATGCAATGCGATACCTGGAAGCAGTGCCTCTGCGCAATATCTCAGCACGCAGTATTGCAGAGGCCCTCTTCCGCGTCATCTCCCGAGTTGGAATCCCGAAAGAGATTCTGACTGATGAAGGCACTACGTTTATGTCACGAACACTGCGCGAACTGTATGGGTTATTGGGGATTAAGCCGATCCGCACCAGCATGTATCACCCACAAACGGACGGTTTAGTGGAACGGTTCAACCGCACCCTCAAACATATTATTAAGAAATTCGTAAGTGAGGACACACGTAATTGGGATAAGTGGCTCGAACCCTTGCTGTTCTCAGTGCGAGAGGTCCCCCAAGCCTCCACGGGGTTCTCCCCGTTCGAATTATTATATGGGTGTAAGCCGCGCGGCATCCTGGACGTGCTGCGGGAAAATTGGGAGGAGGGACCTTCACAAAGTAAGAACGAAATTCAGTACGTTATGGACCTGCGCGCAAAACTCCACACGCTCACCCACCTAACTCAGGAGAATTTGCGGCAGGCCCAGGAACGGCAAGCCCGCCTGTACAACAAGGGTACGCACCTTAGAGAGTTCACACTGGGAGATAAGGTACTTGTACTGTTGCCCACGTCGAGCTCCAAATTGATCGCCAAGTGGCAAGGACCCTTTGAGGTCACACGGTGAGTTGGGGACGTCGACTATGAGGTGAGGCGAATGGACAGGGATGTGGCGCTACAGATTTACCACCTCAATCTGCTTAAACTCTGGAACGAGGAGGTCCCTGTGGCGTTGGTGTCGGTGGTTCCAGAGAAGGCAGAGCTGGGGCCGGAGGTTCAAAAAGGGACATTGGCATCACGTACCTCTCCGGTCCCCTGTGGAGACCACCTCTCTCCGACCCAACTCACGGAGGTCGCCCAGTTGCAGACCGAGTTTTCGGATGTGTTCTCGCCCCTGCCCGGTCGCACTAACCTCATAGAGCACCACATAGAGACGCCCCCGGGGGTGGTAGTGCGTAGCCGCCCTTACAGGCTACCCGAACACAAAAAAAAAGGTGGTCCGGGAAGAACTTCAGACCATGCTCGAAATGGGCATCGTCGAGGAGTCCCACAGTGACTGGAGCAGCCCGGTGGTCTTGGTTCCCAAGGCCGACGGGTCGGTCCGGTTCTGTGTGGACTATAGAAAAGTCAACGCGGTGTCTAAATTCGACGCGTACCCAATGCCTCGTATTGATGAGTTGCTCGATCGACTCGGCACTGCTCGCTTTTATTCGACGCTGGATTTGACGAAGGGATATTGGCAGATCCCCTTGACTCCACTATCCTGAGAAAAAACGGCCTTTTCCACACTGTTTGGTTTACACCAATTCGTCACCCTTCCGTTTGGGCTGTTTGGGGCGCCCGCTACGTTTCAGCGGCTGATGGACAGGGTCCTCCGCCCTCACGCCACTTATGCGGCTGCGTATTTAGATGACATCATCATCTATAGTAATGACTGGCAGCGGCACCTCGAACATCTGAGGGCCGTCCTTAGGTCGCTGAGGTGAGCGGGGCTCACAGCCAACCCAAAGAAGTGTGCGATTGGGCGGGTGGAAGTACGGTATCTGGGCTTCCACTTGGGCAACGGGCAGGTGTGTCCCCAAATTAATAAGATGGCAGCAATTGCGGCCTGCCCGAGGCCCAAGACCAAAAAGGGGGTGAGACAGTTCCTGGGGCTGGCTGGCTATTATCGTAGGTTTATACCTAATTATTCAGACGTCACCAGCCCGCTGACTGATCTCACTAAAAAGGGGGCACCAGATCCGGTCCAGTGGACGGAGCAGTGCCAGCGGGCTTTCTCAGAGGTAAAGGCTGCACTGTGTGGGGGGCCACTTCTACACTCCCCTGACTTTTCTCTCCCCTTTATGTTGCAGACCGATGAGTCAGACAGAGGGCTGAGGGCGGTTTTGTCCCAGGAGGTGGAGGGGGAGGACCACCCTGTCCTGTATATCAGCAGGAAGCTGTCGGTGCGTGAGGGGCGCTACAGCACCATAGAGAAAGAGTGTTTGGCCATCAAGTGGGCGGTTCTCGCCCTCCGGTACTACCTGCTGGGGCGCCCTTTCACCCTCTGTTCAGACCACGCGCCCCTCCAGTGGCTCCACCGCATGAAAGATGCCAACGCGCGGATCACCCGTTGGTATCTGGCGCTCCAACCCTTTAATTTCAAGGTGGTCCACAGGCCGGGGGCGCAGATGGTCGTAGCGGACTTCCTCTCCCGTCAAGGGGGGGGGGGGGGGGGGAGTCGGCTGCAGGCCGGACAGCTGCCCGGCCTGAGTCGGGAGGTGGGGGTATGTGGCAGCGGGGGCGGTCTGTGACAGGAGGGCGGAGTCAGGGAAGGTAAGTGGCAGAATCCCTACACCTGAGAGCAATTAACCTGTGTTTGTGTGTCTTCCCAGTAGTGGTGTGCAAATTAATCGTCATGGCGATGCATTGCATCGCCAACTTTCACGATATACTGCATTGATTCTTGATGCCAAATATCGATTATTAACGTTAAAAAATAAATGAATAAAACTGTATGAACGGTAGGCGAATATCAGCCAAAAACAAGTAGCCTAGGATACAACATCCAATCATGTAGATGGCACAGTGGAGTTGTTGACGCCCGCTGCCTTCTTCATGCCATTGGTATTTCCGAAAGCGGGCGCCTAGTGCTCTCTCTGTTTGCAACATGGACGAAGCCGAGAAGATTCGCGTGCCTCCCTCACAGTTTAAAGCCGATGTTTGGACGCATTTCGGCTTCCGAAACAAAGACGGTAAAAATGAAATGGACATGACTCACGCAATTTGTAGACACTGTAGCATGTCGATAAAGTATTGTGGAAATACAACAAACTTAAGAGCACACATTCAGAGGCGCCATCCAGACAAACTGCAACAGCAACAACCACCACAACCCATGATAAAACAAACAACCCTCGACAGCAAGCTCGCACCCTCATCTGTACGTGCGAAAAAAATAACTGAGTCCATTGCAGAATTAATTTGCCAAGATTTACGGCCATATTGCGTGGTGGAAAATCGTGGGTTCAGAAGTATGATAAACGCACTCGAGCCTCGTTATGTGATCCCTAGCCGAAAACAATTTACAGAAGTAATGATCCCGGACATGTATGAAAAGGTAAAGCTACAAGTTAAAAAATCCCTCGCCTCTACAGAAAGCGTTGCCCTCACATGCGATGGATGGACTTCGCGAGCCACAGAGCCATACCTCACTATAACATCGCACCACATTGATGAGAGCTGGGAGTTGGTTTCTCACGTGTTACAGACTAGGGCTCTGTTTGAGTCCCACACCGGCACCAACATTGCTCAGGTGCTGAGAGCGGCGCTGGAAGAATGGGAGCTTATTAACAAAGACCCTGCAATAGTAACAGACAATGCCTCGAATATGACCATCGCTGCACAGCTGGCACACATGCAACATTTCAAGTGTTTCGCCCACACCTTGAATTTGGCATCTCAGCGTGCCCTGAAACTCCCCACTGTCAGTAGATTGTTAGGAAGAGTAAGACGGGTGACTGCATTTTTCAGACGCAGTACTGTTGCGTCCCACGTATTGCGTGAGAAGCAAGGTTTGCTGAATCTCCCTCGCCACAAATTGATGACAGACGTCGCCACTCGCTGGAACAGCGCGCACGACATGCTGGAGCGTTTCTTGGAGCAACAGCCTGCCATACACGCTGCGCTCCTGTCTGCCGAAATGCGGAAGTCTGAGAAGGACATCTGCATGTATATATTCATGTATATATGAACTGAGTTGCTGTGTGATGTATCAATTGAAGACACTATCCAGATCGTACACAGCCACTGGTAATTATGCTCTATTTTTTACATTTTCACTTAAATATATTGAAAATATCGCAATGCATCGCAATGATTCAAGAATCGTGATGAATCGTGATAGTATCGCATCGTGGCATGTGAATCGTGATTCGAATTGAATCGTGAAGTCTTTGCCAATACCCAGCCCTACTTCCCAGTGACCGCGCCCTATATCAGGAGGGAGAGTGAGAGCGGAAGGAGCTCAGCCCTGAACAAGACGCCAGTTGTGTGTGTGTGTCTGTTTGAGTGAGTGAAGTTGTTAAACTGAAAAGTCTAGCAATAAACGCTATTTTGAACCTGATCTCTGTCCTGCTGTCCTCTGTGCTCCACCCACCAATACTGAACCGCTACACCTTCATAGGGTTCTTGAGGGTTCATGGGAGTTTGCCCAACCAATCCACATGTGCTTTGTGGATCTGGAGAAGGCATTTGACCGTGTCCCCCGTGGTATTCTGTGGGGGGTGCTTCGGGAGTATGGGGTTCGGGGCTCTTTGCTAAGGGCTGTCCAGTCCCTGTACAAACGGAGCAGGAGTCTGGTTCGCGTTGCCGGCAGTAAGTCAGACCTGTTCCCAGTGCATGTTGGACTCTGGCAGGGCTGCCCTTTGTCACCGGTTCTGTTCATAACTTTTATGGACAGAATTTCTAGGCGCAGCCAGGGGCCGGAAGGAATCCTGTTTGGGAACCACAGGATTTCATCTCTGCTTTTTGTGGATGATGTTGTCCTGTTGGCTTCTTCAAACCAGGACCTTCAGCATGCACTGGGGCGGTTTGCAGTCGAGTGTGAAGCGGCTGGGATGAGAATCAGCACCTCCAAGTCCGAGGCCATGGTTCTCGACCGGAAAAGGGTGGCTTGCCCTCTCCAGGTTGGTGGAGAAGTCCTGCCTCAAGTGGAGGAGTTTAAGTATCTCGGAATCTTGTTCACGAGTGAGGGAAGGATGGAGCGTGAGATCGACAGGCGGATCGGTGCAGCCTCCGCAGTGATGCGGTCGCTTTACCGGTCTGTCGTGGTGAAGAAGGAGCTGAGCCAAAAGGCGAAGCTCTCAATTTACCGGTCGAGCTACGTTCCGACTCTCACCTATGGTCATGAGCTTTGGGTAATGACCGAAGAACAAGATAGCGGATACAAGCGGCGGAAATGAGTTTCCTTCGCAGGGTGGCTGCGAATGAAGGAAACTCATTTCCATCGTGGACACAAGCGGCGGAAATGAGTTTCCTTCCCAAAAGTTGATGTCGGGGAAAAAGTCTTTACACAAAAGGTAGTCTTCTTGCTTTTGTAGCTTTTTTTTTTAAGCTATTCTTTCGTGTCAGGACTCTTTGGGGAAAAAGAAGGTATATTCCAACATGTAGCTAATGCTAAGCCACAAATGTGCACCGTCACTCCAGTCATTTTGAGGAATTTTGTACAGATCATAACCGCTAATTTCCATGTACATTTGTCCTTCGCTTCTTTCTGACGATGATTGTCCGAGTAATCGGGTAGTTGAGCTGTTTTAGCTGTAGTTTTCTTTGAACAGCAACAGATGCTAGACATCTTCGTTTGCTCCCCAGGCATCAGGTAGAGATAGTTGCTAAGGTAAATGTGACATCAGCACAAGGGGTCTATACGGACATCCTGAAGTCAATGCGGGAAAATGTAGAGCGTGCCAGCGACCGCTTGTAGTGATGAAAAGCACAAATGCGCAAGTGCGCCTGAAACGAGCCAATCAGAATCGCAGTCACAATTTTTTTTTTTTGGGGGGGGGGAATCCCCCATCACACATCCCACACAGCGATTACAGCAGAGGGGAGGATGCTGGTTAATACATCTTGTTTTTTGTAACATACTCGCTCAAAAACCATTTTTGTACTTAAAGAAGCCAACCATAGGTGTGCCTGGACGGGCCTAATTTGCTAAAATATTTCTGCCCAAGCGTCTTGGTTGGGCAAATTGGGCATTCAGGCAATGCCTGGCATTGAGGCTTGGGAGAGGAGAATGAAGTGAAACCAGACGGAGAGAAAAAGTGACCGTCGTTATGCCACAGAACTGCTAAACTCCCCATTCTTGCAGGTTAATGTGGTAGAGAAAGAAAACGCTTTGGGACATGATGTTATAAGAATATAGATTAGATTAGATAGAACTTTATTGATTCCTTTGGGAGGGTTCCCTCAGGGAAATTAAAATTCCAGCAGCATCATTACAGGATAAACAGAGAATAGAAAATAGAGAAAAACTTCGAGATAAATTAAATTAAATTATTTACATATACAAATATAAAAAGAGAATAAGATATGGGAAAAGAAAAAAGTCCAGCAGGAGAGATATTGCACATTATATTGCACATTGTCCAGTATTGCTTTTTGTCAGGCTAGGCTATATCAAGTTGACTATAATCAACTTCCAGGTGCTACAGTAACTTCATGCCATGATACAAGCATGACATGGAGGCATCTTATTCATTACATACTCTCTGGGAAAGGATTCTCAACTGTGCAAGAATATCAAGTACTGTAAAATATAAAATTGTTTTTAGTCATTTTATACTCATAATGGACTTGTTATTGGTCCATCATCATCAGACTGAGAATCAAACACCACGAATGCTTCCGAGGTAGGGGTTTCCTGAAACACACAAACAATAAGCAAACTAATGGAGTAAATGAGGTTGAGAATGAAGTTAATTAACTCGATGTCTCCTTCATTAGAGCGCTTCGCTGCTTCTCTCCTGTTTGTGACATAAATGACTAATTGAGCCGTTCTCAATAAATTGGTACAAACAAGAACATTGAAGCAACATTTGCTCCATATTTGCTTGTTACACAGAGAGCTGGTTGATCAAGACAAATGATTTCAAACATTACGCTCCACAATGTTAAATTTAGATGAACTATTGATGACTTAGCGCCTCCATGTATGGGTGTGATGATATACTCGTATTATGTACTGAAAATCTTACATCATACACCAATAAAACATTACGCTACAAGAGCTTAACACAGTAATTGACTTCTTGCAGTGCTGAAAATAGCTAAATTATTTCTTTATCTGTGAAAAAAGGCCAATAGCAAGAGCGAGCCTCCTAATGCTACTTCGGTGCTCACATGCAGAGTATTAAAATCTCAATTTTTGTGAGGTTTGTGAAAAAAAAATAAAACCCTTCATGCTTTTGTAACTTTGTTCACGGTCAACGAGTTCTGCTGAAGATAAATGTTTCGAGGTTATAAAAATTCATACACAAGATGGTGTGTACGTCTGCGTTTGAATATTCTCATAAAACGGTGCTAAAATAATTTGTGCATCCTGTCTTAATAACATTTACCCACAGCCAGACATCTGGGGTTTAATATTTCTGTCCAAACAAATAAGTTCTTCTGATTCTTTAATTAAGGGGGAAAAAAGCTCAACAACTCCACAGAAGGGTTTCACATGGGGGGAGGGGGGAGTGGAAATTTGGCTCATTATTTGGGTGGAAAAGGAAAACATACAGACAGTATAACTGCAGTCACATGGAGCTTTCGTTGTGTGGCGTTATTAAAGCCAAACAAACCCACCCCCCCAAAAAAAATCCATTTGCTGATCACAGCAAGTGCCCCACAAACTTTAGCTAAAAATAAAACTAATAATTTGTCCATTTTAACTGTTGCAACATTGCTAAAAATAGGCTTACCTGAGTGTGATCATTTGCATTGAAACTGGATATCCACTTGTGACGTAGCTTTCACATTCATACATTGTTTGCCTTAGTAACTGAGGGCCATTGACTGAAATTTTCTGGATTTTTTTTTTGTAGTTTTGCTGTGCAAACATGGAAAATGTTCCAAACAAAAACTGATTCAACCGCACGTTTGAACCAGAATGAGAACAAGGAGGAAGAAACCAGGGTTTCTGCAGAAATCAGCAAAACCCATGAAGATGTAATATGTAATTAATAAAAATAAAAAAAAACAGCACACTCTGGAGCAGTTGGGGCAGGTGTATCCTTCGTCTGGGTTGGCTGATTGAAGGCGAGCCACTCTCTTGCGCTGGCGCTTCTCTTCCACCACAGTTCTCCTGGCAGCTTCAAAGGCCTTGGTACCTTTCTTGATGGTTGACCATGTGGGGCAGTCTCTGGCGATCCTTTCCCAGGTGGTAGTGGGAATGTTGGCAGCACTCAGCTGGCGCTTGAGCTGGTCCTTGTAGCGCTTGCGTGGCCCACCAGCTTTCCTTTTTCCCCCCTCACTAAGCTCTCTGAAGAAAACAGCTTTGGGGAGACAGCTGTCGTCCATGCAGCACACATGGCCTGCCCACCTCAGCTGTCTGTTGAGGAGGATGGCTTCCACACTAGGCAAGTTGGCCCATTGCAGCATTGTGTTGTTCGTGGTGTAGTCTTGCCACCTTATCCTCATAATGGTGCGGAGGTATCATTGGTGAAATGGCTTGAGGAGTTTGTTTACAGTACAACACCCATGCTTCGCAACCGTAGAGAAGGGTCGTCAGGACAGCGGCCTTGTACACAAGGATTTTGGTGGGCATGCGGAGAGTGTGGTTGTCCCAGACGCGTTTCTGTAGCCTGCCAAAGGAGCTGTTCACTTTGGTGAGTCTTTTGTCGAGGCCCTTTGAGATTGTGGCATAGTTGGAGATGACACTCCCTCGGTAGGTAAAATCCTCTACAACCATCGATTGTGACGTGAGGAGGATTGTACATGGTGTCAGGAGCTTCCTGATGGAGAATCTCCATCTTCTTGAGGCTGATCATCAGTCCAAAGGCACTTGCAACTTTTGCAAAGTTGTTGACTACTAGCAGTACATCTTCACTGTGGGCTAGAAGGGTACAGTCATCAGCAAAGAGTAGGTCTAGTATCATCTTTTCACGCTTCTTGGTTCGAGACAGGAGTCTTCTCAGGTTGAAGATGCTTCTGTCTGTGCGGTACCGGATGTAGACTCCCTCAGCCAGATCTTGTTTGGCCTCTCTGAGCATCATGCTGAAGAACACAGCAAACAGTGTGGGGGCAAGGACGCATCCTTGCTTGACTCCGATGTCGATGGGGAAGGTGTTGGACATGTCTCCATTCAGCTTGACTTGGCCTTTCAGTCCTTCATGCAATTGTTAGACGATTGTGAGAAGCTTGGGAGGGCAACTGAGTCTGCTGAGGATCTTCCAAAGGCCACTCCTGCTGACAGTATCGAACACCTTCATGAGATCAACAAATGCTGCATATAAGCCGATGTTCTGCTCTCTGTACTTTCTTGGATTTGTCGAAGCACAAAGATTATGTCGGTGGTTCCTCTCTTTGGCTCTGAAGCCACACTGACTATCTGGGAGGTTGTCCTCGGCAATTGCTGGAATCAGCCGGTCAAGGATGATTCGGGCCAGTATCTTTCCTGCAATGGATAGCAGAGTCACACCTCTATAGTTGGAGCAGTCTGATTTTTTCCTTTGTTCTTGTAGAGCAGGGGTCACCAAACTTTTTTCTCTGGGGGCCACATTGTCGTTCCTGACTGTGATGGGGGGGCCGGGGTCGGGTCAGCTATAAAACATAGAATTGTATGACCCAGACAAATATGACCACCAGCAGGCCTCACTGTGTAGTAGAGATTACTAGTCTGGCACAGCCATCCCCACTACTATATCAACACTTGATTCCTGGCACATAATTGTTTATCTTTACTAGTGGTTTGCAAAAGTAGTAATCGAGTCTTCACACTTTGTTTTAATTTGAAATACCACAGATATTCCATTTATTTATTTTCTAATGAAAATAACATCAAAGCTGTCAAGGTAAGAAACATCTGCCTAGTTGAGGTGATTGACACTGGCAAAGGTGAGTGGAAAATTATAAATTGTAGGTAGACCTGTTGATATTATTAATAATAATTGTGTGCAGCACTTAATAAAGGTCAAATAAATAGGCCTATAAAATAAATACATTTTAAAAAAAACAGTGAAATTATAATATGAGCAATAGATCAATAAATCACAGCAGTTGTGCTGTGTCCTGCACGTCATTGCTCTCATCCATGGCCAAAGCAAAAAAACTCGAATTCTGACGCTTTCTCATTCAGCTGGTCATACACGTTGTCCCCCAAATCTTCGGTTCGCCTGGTCATAGCAGGTGCGGAGAGACTCACTGTGTTGAGCGCATCCTTCTTGTCGGGACACACCTTCTCGGCCACAGCAAGCATGCATACTTTAACAAAGTCCCCATCAGTAAACGGCTTTCCATGGGTAGCTAGTAGGTGAGCTACCTTATAGCTAGCTCGGACAGCAGCCTGGTTGATCTGGGTTTGGTGAAGGAATACATTCTGTTGTGCAGCCAGTCCGCATTTCATACTCCGAATCCTGTCTTCTCTTGTTTGCCCTCGCAAACTAGCATACTCTTTGTAGCGGGTTTCGTAGTGACGACGCAGATTATATTCTTTGAAAACCGACACACTTTCTTTACATACAAGACAAACCGCATGGTCCTTACACTGAACGAAAAAATAATTGGTGGTCCACTGTTGTTTAAAAACTCTGCGCACTCTGTCAACTTTTTGCTGACCGCTAACCATTTTGCTGTCCTGAACACTGACAGTTCTCTGCGCGTGTGCTGCCTGTTACTGCTTGATCACGAGCATATGACGAAAATTCGGAAAATATGAATAGTTCATTTTATAACTAAATATCAATTTTAATTGATAAAATCAACAAAATACAATATGCAGACATGTTATTATTTGCCAAAAAGCAATTAAAAAAATAGGCCATGACCACTTTTGGGGATTGCCTCATAGGGCCGGTTCAAGTGGTGGGGGGCAGAGGGACTGGGGGGCCGGCCAAAGGGGGGTGGCGGGCCAGAGTCAGCCCGCGGGCCGTAGTTTAATGACCCCTGTTGTAGAGTGAGACGATGATGGCATCACGCAAGTCTTGGGGCACAGATCCTTGTTCCCAGCAGATCCTGAAGAATTCCGTGAGCTTTGCTTGGAGAGCGTCACCACCCAGCTTGTATACTTCGGCTGGTATGCCATCCACACCTGGGGCTTTGTGGCACTTGAGCTTCTTTATCGCAATCTTCACTTCCTCTCGAGTTGGTGGAGCATCAAGTTCTTCCCTGACCAGCTGTTGGGGGAATTCTCATGATGGAATCTTCTTGGACTTGGCAATTGTCTCCAAAGAGGTTCCCGTAGTGCTCTGTCCAGCGATGCAGGATGGATTCCTTGTCAGTAAGAAGGGTGCTGCCATCTGTAGAGCAGAACGGTGCTAACACTTGGTGGGTGGAGCCATTACACTCTCTGGAGAACATCGTAGAAAGCTCTCGTGTTGCCCACGTCAGCATAATGTTGGGTTTCTTCAGCAAGGTTGATCCACCATTGGTCTTGGATTTCTCTCACTGCAGCATGCGCTTCTGTAGGTTTCTTTAACTGCTGGATAGTTAGGTCTTGCTAGGCATCTCTCAAAACAGGCACGCTTATCCTTTAAGAGGCCCTGGATCACCTCGTCACTTTCGTCAAACCAGTCCCTGTTCTTCCTGGAGGTGAATCCAGCAATCCCCCCTGTTATTGACTGCAGCACTGTCTTGAGGTTCTTCCACTGCGTCTCTGGGTCTATCCGCACTTTATCATTGGGTCTTGTGGTTTCTGTTTCGACTTGCAGTTTCTCTGCCACTGCCTGTTGAAAGGTCTCCCTCTGGCTCACGAGTCTCTTTATGTTTAGCCTCTTTGCTCATAGACCTTTCTTCTTAGGTGGAGGTCAAGTGGTTAGGCGAAGTTTGCTTCTCACAAGGCAGTGATCAGTGTAGCAGTCAGCACTGGGCATGACCCGGGTGTGAAGTACATCAGACAAGTCTTTCTGATAGACAAGGATGTATTCCAGTAGATGCCAGTGTTTTGAGCATGGGTGTTGCCATGTGGTCTTGAATCTGGCTTCTTGTTGAAAGACAGTTGGTAATACAGAGTTCCTGTTCAGCACACAAGTCCAAGAGCAGTCTGCTATTGTCATTGCAGCACCCATGTTTTCCAAGTACTTTGGGCCATAACCCATGTTCAAAGCCAACTCTTGCATTGAAGTCTCCCAACACAATGACTATCCTCTATCCACTTTTCGCAGGAGGAGTTATCTGAGGCTGGAGAAGAACATCCTTGGTGGTGGGGTCTGCCAGTAATGTGGAAGCATAGGCACTGATCAGAGATGCAAACTTGTCTTCAGCAAGGGGAATCCGTAAGGACATTCTTCTGTCCGAGTGACCCACTGGTAGGATTTCAAGCTTGTTTGCAATTTGTGTCTTGATCATGAAGCCAACTGATGACATTGTCTCCTCTTCTTGCGCCTGTCCAGACCAGTAGAGGGTGTAGCCTGTTCCATGTTCTGTGAGTGATCCTTGTTCAGCAAATCTGACTTCATTGAGTGCAGCTATGTCGATGTTCAGTATTGCGATGAGTGCTGAGCATGTCTGTGGGCGATTGGCTCGCTCAGAGTCTTGCATCGTGTGCACATTTCAGCACGCAATGTTCAGCAAAGCTGATTTCTTCTTTTTTCTGTTGTTGCTCGTACCGCTTAAAAGGGATGCCTGTTGACCGCGGCCAGGCAACCAGGGGTGTGATGAGACAAGCTTTCTTTGAGGCAGTTTTTCTAGGCCCTTCCCCATTTGGGCAAGCAGCGGTGTCTCTAAATAGGGCTGCTTGGACACTCGGCGCTGCCGAACAATGCTGTTGTCTCGGGTAGCACTATACAAACCATGCTTCTGAGCAGCCTGCATGCAGGGTTAAGGCTGCGGCTGCCAGTGCCATCCAGCACCTGCTGTTTTGTTTCTTCCCCATCGCTGCTGGACTTCTTCCCACCTGCGCTTCATGAGTTTAAAGTGAAGATGAGCTTGCGCAAACCAATCCCACTCTTTAAGCTGCACGTCCTTCCTCAGTGGCTCAGCGGACTAAGACACCTGAGGCGACCTTGTAACTGTAGGTTTTGAGTCAGAGTGTCCGTCTCTGAGCCTTAGCGTCAAGACGCTAGCCTGCAAGGCAGCAGGTGGTTTTATTACGGCGTGCCCTTCTCCTAACCTTTGCCTGAGAAGGCTTACCCTACAAGGCAGTAGGGGGCTGATTGGTGAGTGCCAGGGTGCGTCCATGCACGGGTGGACCTGCACACTGCAACTCTGGGGACTCAGACCTGCTCTGAGATCCCTCACAGTTCGACGTTACCAGTGGTGTGCCAGCGAGGAGGCACTGTGAGAGTCTTGTTGGGGCAGCCGTAAAACCATCAGGAGAGGGCTTACGCACTTAGCCTCTCTTTTTGCTCATGGAGCTAGTTGGTGGCTGCAGCTGGAAGCAGAATGACAAGCATGCACACAACTGCAACACTAGAGCGCGCGCGCACACACACAGTGGTGCTTGAAAGTTTGTGAACCATTTAGAATTTTCTTTATTTCTGCATAAATATGACCTAAAACATCATGAGATTTTCACACAAGTCCTAAAAGTAGATAAAGAGAACCCAGTTAAACAAATGAGACAAAAATATTATACTTGGTCATTTATTAATTGAGGAAAATGATCCAACATTATATATCTGTGAGTAGCAAAAGTATGTGAACCTTTGCTTTCAGTATCTGGTTTAACCCCCCTGTGCAGCAATAACTAAATTTTTCCGGTAACTGTTGATCAGTCCTGCACACCGGCTTGGAGGAATTTTAGCCCATTCCTCCGTACAGAACAGCTTCAACTCTGGGATGCTGGTGGGTTTCCTCACATGAACTGCTCGCTTCAGGTCCTTCCACAACATTTTGATTGGATTAAGGTCAGGACTTTGACTTGGCCATTCCAAAACATTAACTTTATTCTTCTTTAACCATTCTTTGGTAGAATGACTTGTGTGCTTAGCGTCATTGTCTTGCTACATGAGACACCTTCTCTTGAGATTCAGTTACTGGACAGATGGTCTGACATTTTCCTTTAGAAGTCACTCGTATAATTCAGAATTTATTGTTCCATCAATGATGGTAAGCCATCCTGGCCTAGGTGCAGCAAAACAGGCCCAAACCATGATACTACTACCACCACCATGTTTCACAGACGGGATAAGGGTCTTATGCTGAATGCAGTGTTTTCTTTTCTCCAAACATGACACTTCGCATTTAAACCAAAAAGTTCTATTTTGGTCTCATCCGTCCACAAAACATTTTTCCAATAGCCTTCTGGCTTGTCCACATGATCGTTAGCAAACTGCAGACGAGCAGCAATGTTCTTTTTGGAGAGCAGTGGCTTTCTACTTGCAACCCTGCCATGCACACCATTGTTGTTCAGTGTTCTCCTGATGGTGGACTCATGAACATTAGCCAATGTGAGAGACGCCTTCGGTTGCTTAGAAGTTATCCTGGGGTCCTTTGTGACCTCGCCAATTATTACACGCCTTGCTCTTGGAGTGATCTTTGTTGGTCGACCACTCCTGGGGAGGGTAACAATGGTCTTGAATTTCCTCCATTTGTACATAATCTGTCTGACTGTGGACTGGTGGAGTCCAAACTCTTTAGAGATGGTTTTGTAACCTTTTCCAGCCTGATGAGCATCAACAACGATTTTTTTGAGGTCCTCAGAAATCATCTTTGTTCGTTCCATGATACACTTCCACAAACATGCTGTGAAGATCAGACTTTGATAGATCCCTGTTCTTTAAATAAAACAGGGTGCCCACTCACACCTGATTGTCATCCCACTGATTGAAAACACCTAACTCTAATATCACCTTCAAATTAACTGCTAAACCTAGAGGTTCACATACTTTTGCCACTCACAGGTATGTAATATTGGATAACTTTCCTCAATAAATAAATGATCAAGTATAATATTTTTGCCACATTTGTTTAACTGGGTTCTTTTTATCTACTTTTAGGACTTGTGTGAAAATCTGATGTTTTAGGTCATAATTATGGAGAAATACAGAAAATTCTAAAGGTTTCACAAACTTTCAAGCACCACTGTGTGCATGTATACAACCCCGATTCCAAAAAAGTTGGGACAAAGTTCAAATTGTAAATAAAAACAGAATGCAATGATGTGGAAGTTTCAAAATTCTATATTTTATTCAGAATAGAACATGGATGACATATCAAATGTTTAAACTGAGAAAATGTATCATTTAAAGAGAAAAATTAGGTGATTTTAAATTTCATGACAACACATCTCAAAAAAGTTGGGACAAGGCCATGTTTACCACTGTGAGACATCCCCTTTTCTCTTTACAACAGTCTCTAAACGTCTGGGGACTGAGGAGACAAGTTGCTCAAGTTTAGGGATAGGAATGTTAACCCATTCTTGTCTAATGTAGGATTCTAGTTTCTCAACTGTCTTAGGTCTTTTTTGTCATATCTTCCGTTTTATGATGCGCCAAATGTTTTCTATGGGTGAAAGATCTGGACTGCAGGCTGGCCAGTTCAGTACCCGGACCCTTCTTCTACGCAGCCATGATGCTGTAATTGATGCGGTATGTGGTTTGGCATTGTCATGTTGGAAAATGAGCAATTCCAGCGTTATGGACGTGACACTTGAACTCAAAATGGCAACAAATGACCCAGTGCATGTTTTATTGTCTCCCAGTATTTAAACAGGTGTTGCATATTTTAAGGCTGTACCATACTGGAGAAGTGATAGAACAAGAACAATTCCCATAGTACATCTAGGGCATGCCAGAAAATGCCAATAAAAGATGCGTTATGGATGTGACAGAAAAAGTATCACTTTTCTTGGGTGACTGTACATTTTTATCAAACTCTGTGAAATTGTAAACCTAATGTCGAAATGGAGATATCCATTTGATAGAGGGGTCCAAGGTGAATATTAAAAAATCTTTGTTTAAAATATTTTGTATTTCATGCAGAGTTTCGGAAGGAAAAGTCAGCGTTATGGATGTGACGAAATTCCGTTATGGATGTGACACGTCTGAAATAGACATGGCATATGTTTAGAAAATCAGCAATTTAACCACCATAACCCTTTGAAAAACTCTCTAAATATCAGCTAAAACTATCAAAGTTCTTAAATAATATTTAGGATGGCTATTGTTTTGCTGTTTTGTGGATTTTAGCATACATTTCTGTGGCTTGTGGCAATAATATAGAATTGTACATGATCAAAGTTGATTTTAGCTTGGGGTTTACATTATAAGAAAGAAAGACTGACAGGGACATATTAGGTTGGTTACAAATTGGTTCAACTTATTCACATCTGTAAAATACAGGCCTAGGTGATATCTCTGGGAGTGGTTTTGATGTATTACATGTTGCTTTATTTTTGCATGGTGAGGTTGACATTTACATGGAATTGCCCGAATGCAAGGTCTTCCCTGAAAGACACATCGTCTGGATGGGAGCACATGTTGCTCTAGAACCTGGATATACCTTTCAGCATTGATGGTGTCTTTCCAGATGTGTAAGCTGCCCATGCCACACGCACTAATGCAACCCCATACCATCAGAGATGCAGGCTTCTGAACTGAGCGCTGATGACAACTTGGGTCGTCCTTCTCCTCTTTAGTCCGAATGACACGGCGTCCGATTTCCATAAAGAACTTCAAATTTTGATTCGTCTGACCACAGAACAGTTTTCCACTTTGCCACAGTCCATTTTAAATGAGCCTTGGCCCAGAGAAGACGTCTGCACCTCTGGATCATGTTTAGATATGGCTTCTTCTTTGAACTATAGGAGTTTTAGCTGGCAATGGCGGATGGCATGGTGAATTGTGTTCACAGATAATGCTCTCTGGAAATATTCCTGAGCCCATTTTGTGATTTCCAATACAGAAGCATGCCTGTATGTGATGCAGTACTGTCTAAGGGCCCAAAGATCACGGGCACCCAGTATGGTTTTCCGGCCTTGACCCTTACGCACAGAGATTCTTCCAGATTCTCTGAATCTTTTGATGATATTATGCACTGTAGATGATATGTTCAAACTCTTTGCAATTTTACACTGTCGAACTCCTTTCTGATATTGCTCCACTATTTGTCGGCGCAGAATTAGGGGGATTGGTGATCCTCTTCCCATCTTTACTTCTGAGAGCCGCTGCCACTCCAAGATGCTTTTTTTTTTTATACCCAGTCATGTTAATGCCCTATTGCCAATTGACCTAATGAGTTGCAATTTGGTCCTCCAGCTGTTCCTTTTTTGTACCTTTAACTTTTCCAGGCTCTTATTGCCCCTGTCCCAACTTTAAGATGTGTTGCTGTCATGAAATTTCAAAATGTCTCACTTTCGACATTTGATATGTTGTCTATGTTCTATTGTGAATACAATATCAGTTTTTGAGATTTGTAAATTATTGCATTCCGTTTTTATTTACAATTTGTACTTTGTCCCAACTTTTTTGGAATTGGGGTTGTGTATATACACCAGCCTTTCTCAACCAGGGTGCCGCGGCACCCTGAAGAAGAATTTGCATTCTTCTGAAGGGTGTCGTGACTGAAAAAAGGTTGAGAAATGCTGATATACACACCCCACAACAACAACTCTGGAAACTCAATTTGTTGTTAAGTGCCTTCAGATAAATGTAATTTATGATTTGATGCTATACAAATAAAACTGAAAATTTTAAAGTCTGAAATGTAGTGTATGCAAAATCAAGTGCTACAGAAGTTACACAGAACATTACATACTACAGAACACACTACAGCAATTACACAGGGTTTTTCAATACAGAAGAGGATTAATGCATGTACTTTAGTTCACCAACTTTTGATTCCAACTCTGGCTCAACATTTTTCAGTTCACTGCATTTGTCCTTGCATCTCTTCCATAGAGTATTAGGATTTTGTAATCATTTGAGCCAGGAGTGTGCTAGAATTGTTTTCAGCCTGCAGAAATCAGTTCATTTTTGAAGTGTGGGGCAAGTCCAAACTTTAAAATGTAGCTGGTTTTGCCCTTTCCACAGGTGAAAGATTTGGCCATTTCTGAATCCGGTAACATTGCCTGGGACAGCTCAGACACACCTTCATTGGATGTGTACAAGTGGTGCTGCATGGCAGTGTTCAGACACCAGAGCACCTCCGCCTACAGCGTAGCATTTGATCAAAATGAGGCTCGAAGGTCGCTCGATTTTCTGATGGTAGCGGTGGTCACTACAGCAGCAGTTATGCTGTTTGTGGTGGTTGTAGTAGTTGCTGAAGACGTTATTTTGTTGGTGATGGAAAAGTAACTAGACACAGTTAACTGCTGTCTGCCTTTGACAGCTGATTTGTGGCTAATCGGACTGCATGTGAGATTTAACAAATGTTGACACCTATTGTACCTAGCTTTTAAAATAAATAAATAAATAAAAACAAACATGGCAAAATATTTCTCCATGTTGACCAACGGTCTGCAAACATGTCCTGAATGCCTCATTTTCCAATCACTTTTGCTGGAGTTTGTCTTTTGCCCCTTTCTTCTCTCCTCCAAGTTTTCCTCCTGACAGTCCAGCCTTCCACTGTTACAGCAATTCTGCACCAAATATTCAAAATAAATTCTGCACCTTATATATTCAAAATAAATATTTTTTCTTGAAAACTACTGGAATAATTTTTAATGCTACTGGAAATCAAATTTAATTATTTTTAATGCCATTTAAGGCCTTAATTTTTGCAAAATCCATTTAAATGACAATGCTTTTTAAATGCCCCACAGAAACCCTGGAAACAAATATGAAGATGATTCCAGCGATACCAGAAGTGATACAATGCAGCCATTTCGCTGCTTGCTCCTTCAAAAGTAATATCCTTTTTTGGATTGGGGATGACCCCCCAATTTCCCTTTGCAACGTTCGGGCTTATTTTTACATACAAACACACTGACACTCTGGCATCTTCAGGGTTGTTTACAACAACGTAAAAGAGATGTATCCACTAGATCTCAGCCTCGGTAAGACAAGTGGTGCGCAAAATGTGTCAATTTCAGATTCTCTCATGTATTCGGCACTCAGTGTGTGATATTTGAACCTCAGGGAAACGGAGATAGCAGTGCCCGGGGAAGTTTCATTTAAAAAAAAAAAAAAATCTGTACACAGTATACAGGTAAAAATATGAAGGTATACAAATATGGGGTAGCCATGGCCTAAAGGTTAGAGATGTAGCCTTGGGCCCAACGGATAACTGGTTCGATTCCCTGGACCAGCTGGAAAATCCATAGCTGTAGTGCCCTTGAGCAGGGTTTTGTTTGGCTTTAAAGGAAAATTTAAAATAATAAATACCCCAACCTCAGCGTAGTGCAATACAGTGGTGTTACTGTTAGCAAACACAAAGGGATTGATTGATTGACTGGTGGTTAGTTTCACTGTATGAAACCTGTATGACATTTACCCAAGAGATCATGCAAGCACAGGAGATGCTGATGATGGCCAAAGTGTGATAATTTTCTCGAGCATCTCACACACCACATCCAGCCCTGTTTGGTTCAGGATTTTACCAGAAAAGAACTTAAAAACAGCATTACAACAGAGGGAATGATACTGAGACTTTCCAACATTCTATCAAAAGAAAATTACCTTCTATCTCCTTTTGTGTTTACAAAAAAAAAGGGGGGGAGCAGAACAGAGAGAAAGAAAAAAATTAATAGAAGGCATGAGCACTGCAAAGCACAGATTCATTAAAACACATGGGGAGGATGGCTGATGGAGATACAATGAGAATGAGACTCCTATTAATGAAGGCGTGTTTATTACACCCCCCGTATGTGGC
This sequence comes from Neoarius graeffei, assembly GCF_027579695.1. Classification (NCBI taxonomy): domain Eukaryota; kingdom Metazoa; phylum Chordata; class Actinopteri; order Siluriformes; family Ariidae; genus Neoarius; species Neoarius graeffei. The sequence continues at coordinate 16,747,155 of NC_083586.1, forward strand.
TATGGAGCACAAAGAGTGCCAAGTGAGACAGGCAAGAGAGATGGGAAGGGAAGCTTGTCTAATGTCAATAAGAACAGAAAGGGGACAAACACCAAACACCTTTGTGTGCAGAGAACTAAAAGGCTGGAGATTTGATCAAATTCAGTATTTGTATGGGGAAAAACTCAGAGCTTAGGAAAATACAACACAAAATATGACAAAAGATAGTCATTGTGTCACAAAGCCACCATGGTTCCATTATTGCTCATAAATCTACACATGCACACATTTCCCTAACTATTCCTGTGAGCTTCCACTGATTATATTAATGCGGTCCTCAATCTCACCAAAAGGAAACCCTTTCGTTCTTCTTTCCCCTCATACAAAAGCAGTTTTTCTTTTGGGGGTCAGCCAAATGTATCTACAAGGTCAAAACTGCCAAATATTCATAAGTATCCTGTTCTTCCCCAAGAAAGTAAAACATGCACACAGTCACGGCACACACACCAAGTTAAAACAGTAAGCTAATTAGCTTCCATCTGTAGCTAAACATGTTCATGTAATGCCTCACTGGCTCACAGTTCCACTCACTCCCATCAGCGGTGGCCATTTTAAAGGGCTCAACATTAACTTTTAAACCCACTTTCTCTGGGGGGCAAGTGGGGGTTAATTTCCACTTCCCTCCGAATAAACTGTGGGTGGTAAAAGAGAGCAACTGGACTTGCTTGAAAATTCTTGAAGACGTTTCACCTCTCATCCAAAAGGCTTCTTCAGTTCTGTCTGACTAATGGAGCACTTGCATGTGACGTCACAGCCGATCCAGATTGTGACGGACGCCATCGTGTCGGTCAAACGCCATATTCCGCCTTCTACTTCTACTTCTGGTTCTACTTCTGCTTTTACTTCTACCTTTTCTTCTGGAAAACCCTACTATATACAATTCTATTACAACGGCTGCGTCTACAAGCTCTCCCTACCTGTGCACATTTTTTGTTTTTTGTGTGTATTTTTGCGTGTTGTTCATCTGTACCGGACTTCAATATCCACTACAACCGTATGGACTTACTGGACATTGGTTTCCAGCAGAAAATGACGGTTTGTAGCGATTTCCATCGCATGCACAACATTCCAGACGAGAAAAAAAAAAAAACATTCCGGACAAGATGGCGAGACCAGTGGGGTCTCCGTGGATTGTTACTGGAAGCAAAGCGAAGGAGGCGGCGCCGGGAGCCGAAGCAAAAGCGAGGCTGCAGAACCGGCCTGTTGACTAAGCTCAGAAAACAGCTATTCAAACCTCCACTGCCAAGCCTCTACCTCTCCAACGCCAGATCCATGTAAACAACATGGACGATTTGGAATTACCTTATTCTATTCTATAATCGGCTGGTCAGTGCTATACTCAATACTTAAGTGACTTACCCATCCAATGAGTATTATTTTCTTGTTTACAAGATGCCACATCTGAGTCGCTGACAAATCCTGAATTTCTGTAAAGAAAACTGTCCAGAGATTTATAAGCACGCAGTGCTTCACCACTGAACAGCGAGGGAAAGTTGATGAGGTAATCATACACGTCCGGGTATTCCGCTGGCAGTTCAAAATCCGGTCGTGAAAACTCCGTCTGGTAAGCCATAAGGGTCACAAATCTGTAGATCGTTTATTTTAGACATATATCTAGTTATCTGTTCATTAGAAAAATGAGCCGTGTAGTCTGTCGGTTGAAATTGATCCATTCTGTACACGAGTGCAGCAGTATTCAGCGGTGTTTTTGACCGACAAGATGGGGGTTGTGTACTTTCCGGTCACGTGACTGCAAGATCTCTATTGGGAGCATCAGGTATTTATTTTCTCATGGATGAAAAGCAATCCTAAGGTGTCGTTGAATCATCCTGTTGGTGTGCGTCACTGGGGGCTGGGTGTGAACGGCCTCGAGAGTCGTTGGGGTGATCAATGGATTCCTGGTTCTCTGTCCTCCTGTGAGTCACTGAAAACAGCTGGGTTTTGGTGTGCATTCAGGCTACATCCACACGACAACAGCAACGAGATGTTATTTAAAAAAATATCGCGTCCAAATGGGCAACGATCAGTAAAATATCAGATCCATATGGCAACGCAACGCTTGCTGAAAACGATGCAATACACATGCCACACCTCTAGGGGCGCTGTAAGACGGTCCCTTTGGAGACACCAGAACAATAGAAGTAGTAAGGACGCATGCGCATAAACTATTATGCGCGAGACTTCATATTAGCCACAAAGTCAGAAAAACCTGTTCATAAAATTACATTATAATGACCAAATACAATGAAAAGTATTTTTCCAGTCTCACCGATGAAAGGTAATCCCATGTGATCTCATTTGGACGGTAAACCTGTTGGTACAGTTAAACGCAGCACATGAATGAGGCATCTTTATTCTCCGCTTTGACCCATCCAATATGGCGGCGAGGATGACGTATGATTCTACGCAGAAGGCGGCGTCTTTAATGGTCTGGAATAAATTGAATGCTACACGTTGATGGATTAATTTGTTGTTCTATGTCCTTTTTGAGGAATGTATTGTAGGACTTAAACCAACATCTGAAGAGGTGAGATCGCTCCTTTTTTTCCCTATTTTTGCTGGCGGGATTGACTCTGCCCTAACTCTCTATCTCTCTCTCTCTCTCTCTTTGCACCATTACACAATAAATATTCACAGTGAAAATATTTTGTAAGCGCGTTTCATGAACCAAGTTATAGGATTTGTTGACAACTCGCATCGAGTTCGTGACACTTCTACCCGGCATGAAGCACTGACAGTCATGTGGTTGTGATGTCATCGTAAACAAATCCGTTCTACTCATCCAGACGACTTCGCAACGGCAACGTTGCCAGATCTTTCCACTCTGGGACCCGTTCTCAAAAGATTGCGTTTTGGGGCACCCAAAACGCCGGTGCCGTGTGGACGCCAGGCCGAAACGATAAACAATTGTATCGGATTCACCTGAATCCGTTGCCGTGTGGACAGGGCCTCAGTTGTCTTGGAAGTGTGCTAAGGACTGCATTGTAGGTGGCTGATAAATGATGTCTTAGATAAGGAAGGAGCTCCACTCAGACCCATCATCAGCAGTATGAACTCTGTCACCTATAACACTGCCAAACACCTAGCCACCATCCTGGCTCCTCTTGTTGGGAATATGCCACACCACGTCAAAAATTCCCAAGATTTTGCTACTAAAGTTGCAGACCTCAAACTAGACTCAGATGAAACCATGGTTTCCTACGATGTCACTTCTCTGTTCACCTGCATTCCCACCACAGAAGCAGTCAAATCTGTTAGAAAATGACTCCTTCAAGACAGCACCTTACCGGATAGAACGAACCTCACCACGGACCAGATTTGCACCCTGCTTGATCTCTGCCTGACTACCACTTATTTCCAGTTTAATGAAAAGTTTCTACAGACAGAAGCATGGATGCCCCATGGGTTCACCGGTGTCCCCTATTGTGGCCAATCTTTACATGGAGGAAGTGGAACATAAAGCTTTGACCACTTTTTCAGGAGTTGCTCCCAGCCACTGGTTCAGATATGTGGATGACACCTGGGTTAAAATCAAAACCCATGAGGTGGAAGCCTTCTCTAAGCACATCAATGCAGTGGATATCAACATCAATTTCACTCGGGAGGACGTCAGTGGGAATAACCTAGCCTTCTTGGATTGTGATGTACACATTAGACAAGACAGAAGCCTTAGCATCGAGGTCTACCGGAAACCCCCACACACAGACCAGTACCTACTCTTCGACTCTCACCACCCACTGGAACACAAATTGGGGGTCATTAGGACCTTGCAACACAGGGCTCGGGACATTCCTACAACATTAGAGGGAAAAGAGAAGGAGCAGAATCATATCAAGAAAGCACTTCAGAACTGCGGGTATCCTAACTGGGCCTTCTTCAAGAGCAGAAAAAGGAACATAACGGACAAACGCAAGAACATTGTCATTCCCTACATTTCTGGTCTTTCTGAGAAACTCAGGAGGATCTTCTACAAACACAACATTCCGGTACATTTCAGACCCAGTAACACCCTGAAGCAGAAACTGGTCCACCCTAAGGACAGAATAGCCAGACACAAACAGGACAACATAGCGTATGCAATTCAGTGTAGTGAGGAATGCACAGACTTATATATTGGGGAAACAAAACAACCGCTTCACAGGTGCATGGCTCAATGCAGGAGAGCCAGTTCCTCAGGCCAGGACTCCGCTGTCTAACAACAAAGGACACTCATTTCAGGATTGCAAAGTAGGCATTTTAGCCAGAGAGGATCGTTGGTATGAGTGAGGAGTTAAAGAAGCCATTTTTGTCAACCTGGAATGGCAATCACTGAACAGAGGTGGGGGTCTAATGCCCCTTTTCCACCAAAGCAGTTCCAGGGCTGGTTCAGGGACAGTGCTTAGTTTGGAACTGGGTTTTCTGTTTCCACTGACAAAGAACTGGCTATGGGGCCAGAAAAACTGGTTCCAGGCTAGCACCAACTCTTTGCTGGGCCAGAGAAAAGAACCGCTTACGTCAGCGGGGGGGCGGAGTTGTTCAGACCAACAACAATAGCAAGATCGCGAAAGGTCACCACTTTTAAGCGTCGAGAAGCAGCAGCTGTACAAACATGAAGTCATCCATTATTATTGTTGTTGTTGCTGCTTCTTCTCAGTAGTGTTGTTGCTACAATGTTCACGCCAAGGTTTATACAAACGCAGCGACGTAACTGACGTATGCAGCGACATAATGACATGGCTCCGCTTAGCACCCCGAGCTATGGAAAAGCAAACTGGTTCTCAGCTGGCTCGCAAGTTGAATGAGTTGTGAACCAGCCCTGGAACTGATTTGGTGGAAAAGGGGTATAAAACATCATTTATCAGCCACCTACAATGCAGTCCTTGGCACACTTCCCAGACAACTGAATGCACACCAAAACCCAGCTGTTTTCAGTGACTCACAGGAGGACAGAGAGAACCAGCAATCCATTGATCACCCCAACGACTCTCGAGGCCGTTCACACCCAGGCCCCAGTGACGCACACTAACAGGATGACTCAACAACACCTTAAGATTGCTTTTCATCCATGAGAGGATAAATACCTGGTACTCCCTATTAGTCAGACAGAACTGAAGAAGCCGTTTGGATGAGGGGTGAAACGTCTTCAAAAATTTTCAAGGAAGTCCAGTTGCTCTCTTACCACCCACAGTTTACTATGACCTGGATGACTGAGAATCTTCACAGACATGTTCCCTCCCAATATTATCACTTGTCCCCTATTTTGCAAGTTCTACTTTTTTTTTTTTTTAGGAAAATCATATAGTTGTGAACTGCAACATTAAATGAAGATCACACATTGAGTTGAAGTTTGGTTATTGATTAAATTTATTATTAAAGTTTGGTTATTGGTTACTTTTTTTTTTTTTTAACTCATCACAGACTAACAATTTTATCCAAAATAGTTTTTCCTGCTTTAGTCAATTTATTTCCATTTCACATGCATGCAGGTGTTGTAATGTCCAGTGTGTTTGTGTAAAACTCTCTCAGACTGTAGGTTAATTACTCGATAATGTAGAAATCATAAAATAGAAATCTATAACAGTTTGTATGAAGAAAATAGGGTGCCAAGACTTTTGAACAGTACTGTGTGAGAATATTTATACATGTCTTTGTCACATCATCCACCTCTAGGTTTAAAAAAAACAAACGAATGTGTCTTTCACTTGCCCTGGGCAATCGGGCAGTCCTTAATGTCAAGCCCTGTGTTAATGCCAACTGACCACTTACAATTCACAAGCATGACTTTTTCAACTAACTATAGCTCACAACCTTAAATAACTGCCATGGTTTTGAAAATTTCTATGCATCAGTTTGCACTGAGCAGTGGGAGGCTAAAATCTAATACCTGTCAATCGCTTGACAAGGAAACTATTGTATCATGTTGCACAGCTCATTGATGGCACGTTAAGAATAATGGGGGCAACTACCATGCAAACACACTTAAAGGGAAACTGGCAGACGCATGCATGATTTTGAATTGTTTAAGTGTTAAGTTTCTTTCAAAACGCTGGGGGGGGGGGGGACAACAACTTCACTACCCTTCAATTAAAAAGTAACACCAGAGCGGTCATCTGTACTTTGACTGAACAAAGTGTGATTAGTCTGCAAAAGAAACTAAAAGTGGACGCTATTTATTTGGGGGGAGGGGGGGGGGTTACAGCGCAAATAGCCCACATCATTCATGCTCGTTATGTTTGTGATTGACTTCAGTCACTGCTGATAGGTTACAGATGTGTCTGAAAAAAATATATATCAGCCTAAATGGAAATTAAGGCTACATCCACACAACGGCAACGAGATGTTATTAAAAAAAAAAAAAATATTGCGTCCACATGGGCAACGGATCAGTAAAATATCAGGTACATATGGCAACGCAACGCTTGCTGAAAACGATGCAATACACATGCCACACCTCTAGGGGCGCTGTAAGACGGTCCCTTCGGAGACACCAGAACAATAGAAGTAGTAAGGACGCATGCGCATAAACTATTATGCGCGAGACTTCATATTAGCCACAAGGTCAGAAAAATCTGTTCATAAAATTACATTATAATGACCAAATACAATGAAAAGTATTTTTCCAGTCTCACCGATGAAAGGTAATCCCATGTGATCTCGTTTGGACGGCAAACCTGTTGGTACAGTTAAACGCAGCACATGAATGAGGCATCTTTATTCTCCGCTTTGACCCATCCAATATGGCGGCGAGGATGACGTATGATTCTATGCGGAAGGCGGCGTCTTTAATGGTCCGGAATAAATTGAATGCTACACGTTGATGGATTAATTTGTTCTTCTACGCCCTTTTTGAGGAATGTATTGTAGGACTTAAAGGATAAGGCAACTTTTGTACAGTGTGTGTAATAGGAGAAAAACATATACGTAATCAATTCCGTTAATTATTTCCATTATATATCAAACATGAAAAAATATTTTTAACTTTGAAATCATGAATTGACACAGAGGAGCCGAAGTTGGAGGAGTCAGCCATTTTGAGATTGTGGGCAACTATAAACCAATCAGAATCTTTCATTAATGCGCCTCCCTCTGATCTGTGACGTCACTGGGCCCATGAAAACAGTGTTTACAAACAGATCACTGTGATGACAGTAAGGAGTCCCGGCGGGTGGCTTGTATTCGATTCGTTTATATCCCGACCTTGTCAGCTGTCAGATTTATGTTCATGGACCCGGTAAGCTGGTAAATAATATTTATTTTTTTTCTTTACCAAATTCTAACAGAAAACGAGAGCGCCCAAAAGGGAAAACCGAGCCGAGCCGCTTCGCGCATGCGCAGTAGGCTTGGTAGGACAAATCCAAATAGGAGTCATTCAGGATTCAGCCATGTTTTTGCTCCGTGTTTTTACTCGACCAAAGTTATACAGTATTATGAGCTTTAAGTTGCATAAATAAAACCATTTGGTGAAACTTTGAAGAAGCGATTGTACTGGTTTTTTACTTTTTTACCATGACGCACTGAAGAGTTCTTTTCAGTGGTGGGCCGCATGACGTCACACAGTAGATCAATATGGCGGAACGCATCTTCGCTGAGCTCAGCGCAAGCCCATATTATTAAAAGTTAAAAGATACTGTTATGCGGTCTGTTCTTTCTCTATAAATTCCATGATTGATTACTTTATATATTTATCTATCTATTTGTGGTGATTTTGTACAAAAGTTGCCTTATCCTTTAAACCAACATCTGAAGAGGTGAGATCGCTCTTTTTTTTCCCTATTTGCTGGCGGGATTGACTCTGCCCTAAGGGCTATTCATTCTCTATCTCTCTCTCTCTCTCTCTCTCTCTCACTTTGCACCATTACATAATAAATATTCACAGTGAAAATATTTTGTAAGCGCGTTTCATGAACCAAGTTATGGGATTTGCTGACAACTCGCATCGAGTTCGTTACACTTCTACCCGGCGTGAAGCACATGTGGTTGTGACGTCATTGTAAACAAATCCGTTCTACTCATCCAGACGACTTCGCAACGGTGCCGTTGCCAGATCTTTCCACTCTGGAACCCGTTCTCAAAAGATTTCGTTTTGGGGCACCCAAAACGCCGGTGCTGTGTGGACGCCAGGCCGAAACGATAAACAATTTTATCGGATTCACCTGAATCCGTTGCTGTGTGGACAGGGCCTAAGTCTAGTGGGAGCATCGCTTTGTTTTATTTATTTCTCTCAGTGACAAGTCAGTCAATCTAGAGTCTTGGCTAGAAAGACATGAGTCCTAACCTCACCAACTGTTGTATTAAATTCAAACTCTAAATCCAAAATAATCCACTTTAAGACGTTTGTTAAGAGCAGATTATCTTATGTGGAGGCCAAAAACAAAATGTTATAAAGGTCTATTTTTTTTGAAAGATCCCTGTTCACCTGATCCCGGATTCTGGTTGCATTCAAGTTTACAGTTCTCTTGACTACTACTCTGATCTCACGATTTTCAGCTTCTAAAGTAACGTGAGGACAGGATAACGAGGGTGCATTAACAGAAGCTTTGGAATTTGAGGAAGCTAAAACTGAACACCTCTTTAGACCATGTGAAAATATGACAATGGCAGGAGCTGGTAAATGGCTTTCACTTTCAAGATTTTGCTCCTTCGCCTAATCAATACCAGGACACCCAATTAAAAAGTACCTCACTCCCCAGGAACCACAACTCACTGCAAACAAGACTTGGCTACTTGTTGGATCAGTTTGTGAGCTAAACTGCCCTAATTACTTGTGGGTCAACCCCCCCCAAAAAAAAAGCCCAAACAGAAAAGGAGGCTAGTTAAAGCTAGACCATGACCGCCTTCATCTTTTCTGCAATCACTAACAACTTAGGAAGCTATGAAGTGTTACCAGGAAAGGCTTAATTAGGATGCAGTGCTGCAGCACAGCAACCTATGGGCTCCCCTAGGGGAGCCCATAGGTTGCAGTGCAAAGCACTGCAACTATTGTTCTTCTACGTATTTTTCTTCTTCTTCTTCCTCCTACGCAAATTTTGATTTCGAATAACTCAATAACCGTACGTCGCACACAGACAAACAATATATCAAATTGTGCGGCTCGATCGGACTCGCTATGCTATTACCTTTCTCTACAGAATACGATTTTTTCACGACGTAGTCGCGAAAAAATCGTCCAAAAAAACCCCATTCATTTCTATGGAATTAATTGGAAAAAAAGCACTTTTTCAACGTTTTTCAAACGTCCGCTGCTCTGGCATGCTTTAACCTAGAGACGTGATTCAAACTCTAAAACGTAGGAAAACTTCTCCTCTGTGGATCTGGCATTCAACTTTTCTGCTAGGTTCTACACTTTCGGATCAGTCCCGGGTCAAACGCCATGTGGGTTCTGGGAGAAAATCCGGCTTTTGAATGGGTGTCTATTGCGTTACACACCAGTGCGTCTCGTTAACTCAGTGTAGGCGGCTTCAAAAAAAAGCTCAAAATTTCTCACTTAAACTGTGTTTTCATCCACAAATTTCACTCTACAGACATGATTTTCTCAAAAGTAGTAGGAAAACTTGTCCTGATTCACACAATGTGTCTACCTAAACGATAGGATTTACGGTTTTTGAATGACAAGCATCAAACTGAGGACAGTGCAGCTGACAGGCTTCATTGACATCCATTATAAACGTGATAGAAAAGTCACTCGTTTTTAAATCGCTCTAGTGTCGTTATTTTAAAGAGTACAAACAAAAAAATACATTTTATTCAGGAGACCCTTCTAGCGCTCAGTGTGAAAGAATTTTGTGAATAGCTGCTTCCGTTGTCGAGTTATTTGTCATTGTTCGAGGCCTGGTCCTTCATAAAAAAAACAGTAGAAAACTCCAGCCCTTGTGTGTCTTAGCCTCACCTTAGCCGCCCACTTTATTAGGAACACTTCTGTTCGTACATACAAACTACAAACACACTTCTTAGAGTTTAGAGTTTATTTTATTTTTAAAAGGGACAGTGCACAAATTAAACATTATCCTTGTGGTAAGGACAGATGTCTGTCCCAGGTTATAGCAGTACATGCTAATTTCCGCCTGTAGTCACTTTGTTAATGCTCTTGAAAAGCTCTTCTTCATGAGGGCTGCTGTCTCGAGCACACACATGATCATTGCATTGAAACATCATTGCGGGTCACACATTCACGGCCAGCGAACATACGTGACCGAATTGCTTCGCGCACTGCATCCTCTCACAATTTCCCCCTGGGAATTGTCCGGTCTAGTTCTTTTTTTCATTGCCTTTTATCCACTCTCAGGTTCAACATGAAAAGTCTCTTTCAAAGATGTTCTTCATGATTTAGAATTATAGAAAGGTAATTACAGCATTTGTTTAAGGATCTGGAATCACAGAGAAGCTGAAGGGTCCTGGTCTTGTTTTAACTCCAGGAATAAAAATGCACACAGCAAACAAACCGAGGACTTGGGAGGAAAACTTTAAGTATGTGTAAATGAAAGCAACACACTTGCAATCAGTCTCATCACCTCTCTGGGACGAACCTAGCAAAACAGATAAAAGTTAATTAGTTATAACCTGCAAGCAGGGTTGAAACTTGGTGGTCACACGGTCACCAGTGGTGACTGAAAAGTGATCATGGCCACTAAAAGTTGAGGTTTGGTCGCCCTTTTTTTTTTTATAAAATGCTCCTTCCTTGGGGTACCTTTTTTTTTCCCTTTCCTCAACTCCAAGTTCATGAATTACAGTAAAATTTTAGTTCTAAAGTGCAAAATTCAAAAGTCGTTCGTGAGTTTTCAGATCGCTCCACAATATCCACTGCTGTGTCTGAAAACACTACCTAGTGGACTATATAGTGAGTTCACCATTTTGTAGTGCTGTCCAAATGTATAGTGAGAATTATTACACTCTATATAGTGGACTCTAGCATTCCACAATGCATTGTGAAAAGTAGTGTACAACCGATGGTAACTAACCAAACAATATTCACTGCGGTTGCACATTTTCACAGACCTGTAAAAGCTGTTTCATAAGGACCATTAAGTATTTTTTTTTATTGAGTATAGCAGTAGTTTGTTTTTCCTTATGACAACAGGCACGAGAAACAAGTTGTGGTGGAAAAATGGCAATGAAATTGCAGTGTATTGGGGGTGAATGGACGGAGAAGAAACATTATAAACGGACATTCAAGTACAATTAAAAATAGTAAGAAAATAGAAAAAACTAAAATAGGAGATAAAAATAGAAGAATAAAAGTTACAGTGCAGAGCAAGAAATTAATTAAAAGCCTCAAATTTGATTTAATAAAAAAGACAGCGGCAAAGAAGAAAGTATTCAGCCTTAAAAAAACCTAAAGATGCCGCAGACACAAAGTACATTGTATTGATTAATGTGGGAAATGCATTCAGTATAATATGGATTTATCACAAAAATACATGCATGTATTTATTTTGAAAACCCACCAGCCGACTGATCTGGCACATTTTAATTGTGCAATAGTAATGACAAATAACAGTGCGACAGAGTAGTGTCTCAAAGTATTTTTTCATTTTACCAATGAGCTCACTATATTAGTCCTCTATATAATGTCCCTAAATAGTGACTAGGGAGTAGTGAAGGAGAGTGATTTTGGACAACTTTCTCGAACTCTGACCTTTCCCATGATTCATTGCTGCGTCATAATGGAAGCCCACATCTTTCTTCCGCTCCACTGTATTAACGTTTGTAGCTAATGCTAACTGCTAGGTGGTTAAGCTCAAAGATGGCTAAAAGATGATTACATGGGTCTGATTTTCTGACATGCGCTGGGGGATAATACAAATCAAAGCGCTCCATCTGTCCACCCTCACGGAATGGATAAACGACATGAAGTTGTGGCCTGACATCAGCTACGTTGACATTGTCAATTATTTTATTCTTCGTGAAGGCGTTGATGGCAAGGAGCTAAGGAACTACAAAAACATGGAGGCATATAATTATCTACACAGTACTGACAAAATTGGTGTAAAAGGGAGGGCGAGTTTGCTTACTTAAAGGCTGAGCTTAGCCAGAGGGAAAAAAAAGGGAAATCCTGCAGTCATGCAGCAGCTATCATCTGGAAGGTAGGCTATGGTCAGAGTAGAGTGATTGTATTGGTTTATTAATGATGTAGTGTTAATATATTGTAAGTCGCTTTGGACAAAAGCATCTGCCAAATACCATAACCATAAGCACCTAGTTCTCATCTAATACAGGGGATGTCAACCTTTTCTGCTTCAAGGCCGACCTATTCATACTTGTAACGGAGTCTGAGCCCATTAAAAAATAAAAAAAACAATTTTGGCTCATCTATTCGATTACAATCTGATAAGAGAATTTAAAAAAATAAATAAAATAAAAAAAAAATTAAAAGTATTAATGGGATGCAACATCACTCCGTTACATATGGGAGCCCAGGAACTAAATAAATGCAAGAAAAAAATATAGCTGCAAGCAGCAATGTGGGGGCCAAGCAGTATAGGTGCGACGGATTCGTCTTGACCCAAGGATTCCAGAGATAGTTGAATTTTGTTTCTACCCAAAAAGCATCATGAGATATGAGCCAAGAGTCATTTTCCCTAGTTATAGCGCCCCCTAGCGGCCAATTTGTTCCAAATGTTTTGTGGGCCTTTTTGGAGGGGTGTGGCATAATGCCACCAAGTTTCGTTAAGATATGCCAAAGGGCAGCCGAGACATGAGCACACTTCCTGTTTTGCGTCTGTGCAGCCAATTTTGATTGACTGCCACGGCCAAACGCTTATGAAATTCAAAACATTGAGCATAACTTTTGTGCGGCATGGTCCAATTATGCCATGTACCAAGTCTGGGAAAAATTGGTCAAAAATTGAGGGAGAAGCATTTTAATTGATTTTCAAAAAATTCAAAATGGCGGAAAATCTTCCAGGTGGAATATGACGCCATAGGGTGTGTTGGATTCGTTTTCACCGAAGGATTCCAGTGATACTAAGATTTTGACGATCAGATGTATGGTTCAAAAGTAACAAGCAGAAATGTACTTCCAACTTTGACCTGTTGGTGGCGCTACAGAGTTTGAGGTGGTGTGTTGAAATTTGCTGACAAGAACCTTGAGGGAGCCTAGAATCAGTGTCCCAAATTTCACAACCTCTCGTCAGACAGTTCTATGGGTTGCCATAGAATTTCATTGATTTTAACAAAATTCAAAAAGGCGGAAAATCCTCAAGGCAGAATATGACGTCATAGGGTGCGACGGATTCATCTTGACCCAAGGATTCCAGAGATAGTGGAATTTTGTTTCTAGCCAAAACGCATCATGAGATATGAGCCAAAAGTCATTTTTCCTAGTTATAGCGCCCCCTAGGGGCCAATTTGTTCCAAATGTTTTGTCGACCTTTTCTGGAGGGGTGGGGCATAATGCCATCAAGTTTTGTTAAGATACGCCAAAGGGCGGCCGAGATATGAGCACACTTCCTGTTTCGCGTCTGCGCAGCCAATTTTGATTGGCTGCCATGGCAAAACGCTTATGAAATTCAAAACACTGAGCATAACTTTTGTGCGGCTTGGTCCACTTATCCTATGTACCAAGTCTGGGAAAAATTGGTCAAAAATTGAGGGAGGAGAAGCATTTTAATTGATTTTCACAAAATTCAAAATGGCGGGAAAACTATCTTGGCGTCAAATGACGTCATAGGGTGCGTTGGATTCGTCATGGCCCAAGGATTCCAGTAGTATCAAGTTTTTGAAAATCGGACGTACGGTTCAAAAGTTACAAGCAGAAATGTACTTGAAACTTTCACCTGCTGGTGGCGCTAGAGGGTTGGGGTGGGGACCTAAAATTTCTTGAAGGCAATCATGAGACTGTCTAGAATGTGGGTGCAAACCACTTTTTGGGAAAATCCGACTAAATTTGCAGAAGGAGAAGCATTTAATTGATTTTCACAAAATCCAAAATGGCGGACATTCTAGTCTGGTGGACATGACGTCATATGGTGCGTTGGCCCAAGGATTCTAGGGATACCAAGTTTTTGACAATCGGGCATACGGTTCAAAAGTTACAAGCAGAAATGTACCTCAAATTTTGACCTGTTGGTGGTGCTAGAGGGTTTGAGCTGGGGATCTGGATTTTTTTGTGGGGAGTCCTGGGATAGACTAGAATCTGTGTGAAAAATTTGAAAACATTCCTATGAAGGGTTGCCGAGATATGAGCTCACTTCCTGTTTGGTGACTTTTAGGATGCGTTTGATTGGCTGTCACGGCCAAACGATAAGAGATATCAAAAATCTTTTCATATTTTGTGTGAGGCTCAGTCCAAAGATGTTATATACCAAATTAGAGAAAAAAAATTGGTCAAGAATTGAGGGAGGAGTAGCATTTTTAGTGTTTTTGACAAAATTCAAAATGGCGGGAAAACTATCCTGGCGGAAAATGACGTCATAGGGTGCATTGGATTCGTCTTGGCCCAAGGATTCCAGGGATAGCAAGTTTTTGAAAATTGGACATACGGTTCAAAAGTTACAAGCAGAAATGTACCTGCAACTTTGACCTGCTGGTGGCACTAGAGGGTTGGGGTGGGGACCTAAAATTTGTTGTGGAGAATCATGAGACTGTCTAGAATGTGTGCGCCAAATTTGAGCATTTTCCTACGTACGGTTCTATGGGCTGCCATAGACATCCCTAAGGAGAAAGTTGAATTGTGAAAAATAATAAGAAAACCTACAAACACATTAGGGGCCTTCGCCAGCTTCACCACTCAAATGGGATAGCTCCTTACATGCTAACAAAGAAGGATTTTTCCTACAAGTTAGAAAAATTCTCTCTCTGTTGAGTTCCCCGACATCTCAAACTACCTGGTGCTGCAGACATCATTCTACACGGACACACCGATGAAAACCTAGAAGAGCATGGAGGAATACAACTTTTTAAAAACAAAATCAAGCTAATCATGAGAACCCAGCTAATAATGGTGCTGGCTAGTCATCTGATTCTCTCATATTTCAGTTATCCTGCACCTTTTCACTGAGTTTATGACTGACTTTCTGTCACTAACAAAGATGGCTAATTAGCTAGACAGGATGGTGCTAGCTAGCTAATTAGCAAGCCAACGTCATCCAAAGTAAGGGATTTTACAGACTTAAAGAAAAACACCCCAAATCTTTTGAGAAAGTATATTTTAATCTCTTCTCTTTCAGACACATCAGCAGCCACAGGCAGTAGAATGGAAATGTGAAGGAGTTGTAGGGTTGAATGTTCTGTATCGCTTACTAGAATGTTAACTACAACATTAATACTCGAGATGAATTAACACAACTGGACAGCTGTTATTAGTTACAGTACAAAAAGGGAATGTTTTTGAGCACAAAAGCAGGAAAAACATGCAACATGATGCTAATCAGCTTATCAAAGGAAAGGTGCTAATGTCAGAGTGGCTAACAGGTCTTAGTTTTTTATCTCAGGCTCAAAGTCAGGAACTGGAATATTGGCAGTGTAACTTATTGCCATGTTTGTGTTCAGAAAACAAGCAAGTTATTAAACCAAGAAGTGGATATAGAAACCACTCAGTGGGATTAGATCCTTGCATATTAACAAAAGGATTTTTCCTATGAAAGAAAAATTTGCAAGCTAAATTTGACATTAGTAGAATAAATATTGATCCTACTGTAGCCAGAACTAAATACAAAGACAAGTTATGCATACTATTAATTCACTTAATGTGAAGATAATTAACAAATTAAGTTTTTTTAAGACTGTATACATTTTTAGTCTTTTGTATTTGTAGTCATTTGCATCTGTGCATGCACGATCCCACCAGCTCTGCTGATCAACTTGTGTTGAAATAAAAAGTCAGTCATTCATTGTAAGCTGGAAAAATCATCTATCTATTGAGCTCCCCAACATCTCAAACTCCCTGATGCTGCAGACATCGTTCTACACAGACGAAAACCTGGAAGAACATGGAGGCAAACAACTTTTTATATGTAGCTGGGTTAAAGATCTGGGGATCAGGACAAGATAAATTCTGTACCGTTTTTGCTCCGGTAAGGAGGAATTTCTGGGCTTTGTCCGCATCTTTGTGATGGTTGCTAGGACACTAGAAAAGTTTTAATATCAGGTATAAACAAACCACAGTCTCTCGATTCTCAATCCTCCCTGCTCTTCTCTTCCAGCAGGTGTCACAAATCCATATAGATTTACCCACAAACGGATTTATTTATTCTGTCCACTGCACGTGCACAAGTTAAATGCAAAGGAGGAACATGACAATAAAATACCTGGTCTTCTTAAATTTTTCACACAAATGCATTTATTCCACTCGAAAAGTGTATGTCAAACCAGCTACCGGATTTGGGACACTACATCCTAAACTATTTAGTATTGATGTCCAAACTAGAATGAATAAATAAATAAAAATAATTTACGGCCCACTAGATAGTGCTTCACGGGCCACTGGTTGAGAAACAGTGGTCTAACAGAACTCTACCAGCCTACTGTACCGTGATGTTTCTTGTATAGGCTCAAGAAACAAACGCTTGGTCAGAGAAACATAGGCTAACCATTTTAACACCAATGCAAATGTTGTCAAACTTTGGAAACAATAAAAACATACCATACTTAAATTCCTTGTCTTTGTCCAAGCTTCAACTTCTTAATTACCCTGATCATTCCAGATATTGGATGCTATTTGCAGGCTATTTGTTTACACTAGTACTTCAGCACTGGTCGCTCGGATTCTCTTGGCTACATACACTCGTTAGATCACTTTGAATAAAAAAAGTCAGCTAAATGACTAATGTAGTATAATGTTTTGAAAAATGTACAATATCTAAACAATTACATTAATTTTATGTCGATTAATCAATTTCTAGGGGCATACGCTAAACACCATGGGGTATTAATTTTTATTCTTTTTTTTTTTGACCAGAGAAAAATTTACCCCACCGAAGAATCACCGCCTTAACGTGGTGGAGAAGTTTGGGTGTTCCAGTGATCCTGGGAGCTGTGTTGTCGGGGGGAAATTAGCTCCTGGTAGGGTCTCCCAAGGCAAACTGGTTCCAGGGGAGGGGCCAGACAAAGAGCGATTCAAGACCCCGATGAAATGGCATGAATGAATGAATGAATGAATGAATGAAAAGCATCACCTTGCCCAGGAGCAGGAAACCAGGGCTTCCTCCTGGAGCCAGACCTGGGAGGAGAGCTTGCTGGTGAGTGCCTAGTGGCCGGGCCTAGGCCCATGGGGCCCAGGCCAAAGAAATTACATGGAGCCGCTGCCATGTGAGCCCACCACCCGCAAGGACAGGCACTGGGGTCAGGTGCAATGTGAGCCAGGCAAAAGGCAGGAACCTGGGCATACTGATCCTCCGCAGCGCAGACTAGCAATTGGGACGTGGAATGTCACTCTTCTGGTGGGGAGGGAACCGGAGCTGTCCCAACTAGATATAGTTGGGCTCACTTCCACCCATAACACCAGTTCTGGAACCAAACTCCTGGAGAGGGGGTGGAGTCTCTCCTTTTCCAGTGTTGCTCAGGGTGAGTGGCACCGGGCAGATGTGGGCATACTCATGAGCCCCCAGGCAGATATGGGTATACTCATGAGCCCCCAGCTGAGCGCCGCTGTGTTTGAGTTCTCCCCAGAGAACAAAAAGGGTCACACCTCTATGCAACTGCAAATTGCAGACAGGAAAACCTGACTATTTGTGCTTATGCACTAAACAGCAGTGCAGAGTATTCAGCCTTCTTGGAGTTACTGGGTGGTGTCCTTGAAGGGGTGCCGACTGGGGACTCCATAGCTCTCCTGGGAGACTTCAACGTTCACATGGGCAATGATGGAGAAACCTGGAGGGGGTGACTGGGAGGAACGGCCTGCCTGATCTAAACCAGAGTGGTGTTTTGTTGTTGGACTTCTGTACTTGTCATGGATTGGCCATAAACATCATGTTCAAGCATAAAAGTGGTTCATAAGTGTACCTGGTTCCAGAACACCTTAGGCCAAAGATTGATGATCAACTCTGCGGTTGTATCATCAGGTCTACAGCCATACATATGTCTTGAATACTTGGGTAAAGTGAGGGGTGCAGAGCAGTCAACTGAGCACCACCTAGTGGGGGAGGCTGCCAGACAGACCTGGTAAACCCAAGGGTGTAGTGAGGGTGAACTGGAAATGTCTGGCAGAGTCCTCAGTTTGCGAGGTCTTCGATTCCCCACCTCCGGAAGAGCTTTCCGTGCCTCCCAGGGGAGGTTGAGGACATTGAATCCGAATGAACCATCTTTAAAAGCCTCCATTAGTACAGGCGGCTGGTAAGAGCAGTGTCCAAAAAGGTCATCGGTACCAGTCATGGCGGTAACCTAAGAACCTGCTGGTGGACACTGGTGGTGAAGGAAGCCATCAAGCTGATGAGGCCTTTCAGGTTTGGTTGGCCCAGGAGTCCCTTGAGGCAGCAGGCAGGTACCAGGAGGCCAGAAGGGCTGTAGCTTCGGCAGTTCTGAAGCAAAAACCCAGGTGTGGGAGGAGTTCGGGGAGGCCATGGAGAAGGATTTACAGTTGGCCTCGAGGGAGTTCTGGCAAACCGTTTGGCAACTCAGGAAAGGAAAGCAGGGCTTGCGGAGTCACGTGTGACCGCTGA
Source organism: Neoarius graeffei (assembly GCF_027579695.1). NCBI lineage: Eukaryota > Metazoa > Chordata > Actinopteri > Siluriformes > Ariidae > Neoarius > Neoarius graeffei. The sequence continues at coordinate 16,765,766 of NC_083586.1, forward strand.
CCAGGATGGCTGCCTGAAAACTACTTCGTCCTAATTCAACGGCAATCTTCATTACATGAGAAATAAAACCAGTTGAAACAGCAGACAAGTTCTGTGCAAACGACTTGATTCACTTTTAAAGTCACGTGATTAAACCACAGAGATGGTGTCAGGCTCCAAACCAAGGTCTGCTAAACAAGGTGTTAGCTATGCTAATATGGTTAGCGGCACCACAGCTAACACACCAGCCATTGCGACAGATGCGATGACTGCTTCAAGCAACTCTCCAAAAGGCCATGCAGGAAATGGCTCAAGTCAGTGATATTCTCAAAGGCCTGCAGTCTGACGTTCAATCAGTTAAATCATCTCAGGCGAAGATGAAGACCGATGTCGCTGCTATCTAGGAGAGGCTCGACCAAGCTGACTCACAAATCATGGACTTGGAGACGGAGAACGTGTGGCTGTCTAAAGAAAAGAACGAGCCAAACATGAAGACCTACAGAGAGCTGTGCAAGATGCTGCTAATAGAGACAGATGGCTCAACCTGCACTTGGTTGGCATAAAGGAGAAACTGGAGAGCGGTGCGCCGCGGGAATATGTGAGATGGATCATCTCCGAGGTACTGGGGATACACCTGGCTGAAAACAAGCTCCAGCAAGTGCACCACTCCCTGGCACCGATGCCCAACAAGGGCCAACCACCGAGACCCCTCAGCATGCGCTTCCACAGCTATCTAGAGCAGGATCAAGTGCTGAATGCGGTGAGGGAGAGATACTGGGAGAGGAGAGAGATGAAGTGGCAAGGTGACATTTTGTTCTTCTCTGACATGACCAGAGAGGTGGTGGAAAAGAGACGAAAGTTTTCCAACATCAGGAAGAAGCTTCATCAGATGGATATGCGCTTCACACTGGCCTACCCAGCAGTGATGTGCTTTTCATGGAAAGGACGCAAGATGAGCTTTGAGGACCATCGCAAAGCCATGGAGCTTATCACGAAAGAAGCAGAGCCAGAGTGATCTAACCATGGTAATGTAAGAAGGTGGGCAAAATATGTTATTCCAAATACAACCCAGTGATTTAAGTAATAGACACTTATTAATGTGAACAAGGCAGTGGACTTTTGTTTGGACTATGGACACCTCCTGGACATAATTACATGGGGACTAATGATTATCTATAAACTGATAGCTTGGACTTGGAGGCTTACCACAGTTAAGCTTTTTTTTTTATTAGACCAAGCAAGTTTTTTTTTCTTTTGAGGCTGCGGGGTATTTTGGTTGAAAGTACATTGTATTGAACAAAAAAGGCAGTCCTCCATAGCACTTGTCTGGCATTTTATTTAATTATTTCTCTCTCTTTTCCATGTTATTTGCCTATTTATTTTCTCTTTTTTGGGCTGTAAAACTACAGCATTTTTTTCCAGCTGCCTATCTCTAAGAGGACCAAAGTTGGGATACCAGAGTGCTGCAAATCACAACATGTAGTGCAAAATGTGGGATGTTGGCAGATGGGGATTGGGGAGGTTTTGAGGGGCATTTTTTGGAAGCGCCACATGGACCAGTAATAGGGATGGTTCTTCTCAATGAGGAGTGAGAAGTGGGGAGTGACAGGGGGAGGGTTTTTTCTATTGTTCATGTTTTGTTCCTGTTTCAGAGTTGGTTCATTTTGTTGTGATAATCACTTAAGAATATGTTCAAGAGCCTGCACAGGAAAGGTAATTATTATGGGTTTAAGTTGGACAGCACAGAAACACATGATTTTTGTAGACTTGCTTGTCTCCCACCGGTTGGGACACCTATAGATAAAACACAAAATATGGTTAATGGCTAAGTATGTAAGGATACTTTCTTAGAATATCAACGGAATAAAAGACCCAGTAAAGAGGAGGAAATGTTTAAGCTATCTAAAATCTCAATAGACTGATGTGGCATTTGTCCAGGAGACCCACCTGGTTGACTCAGAGGTGGTTTAACTTAAGAGATTGGGTTGGGCAGATATTCCATAGCTCATTCAATAGTAAGAAGCATGGGGTAGCAATTTTGGTGCATAAGAAACTGAATTTTGTATTATTAAAACAACAAAGATGAGGATGGAAGACGCATGTGTGGAGGCCATAGTTAATGGAATGAAGTTAAATCTGTGTTTTCGTTTATATATTATTAAAATATTAAAAATGTAAAGGAAGGAGTGGTCACTAGTATAAAGGAAATTAATCTAGTGTTTCAAAACTTTTATTCAAAACTTTATACTTCAGAGATAGATTCGGATACAGACAAGCTGAATCATTTTTTTCTAAAATAAATATTAAACAAGATATCCTCAGATCAAGTGGGGGAGCTAGACGCTCCTATTTCAGAATCCGAAGTTAAAGCAGCCGTCTGATGCATGAAACCTGGAAAGTCTCCAGGACTAGATGGCTTTCCGGTGGAGTATTACAAAAAACACATATGCTAGCACCTGTTCTGATTACAGTTTACTCAGTCACTGTCACAGGGGTAGCTCCCGAATACATTTAATGAGGCTTTGATATCATTGAGCCTCAAAAAAGATAAGGACCCATTGGATCCAGGTAGCTTTCAACCAGTTAGTTTAGTTAATGAGGATTGTAAAGTGCTCACTAAAGTCCTGGCAATGAGGCTAGAGAATATTTTACCAGACATTCATGAAGACCAGGTAGGATTTGTGAAGGGTAGGTCATCCTCAGACAATCTCAGACGGTTGTGCCACCTTGTGTGGAAGAGCCGTCAAGAAGACATACCAGTAGCAGCCTTCTCCCTTGATGTGGAGAAGGCATTTAATAGGGTTGAGTGAGTTTTTTTTAATACATGTCTTGGAAGCTTTTGGTTTCAGGTCGGGATTTGTCAACTGGGTTAAACTGATCTATACAACACCGAGAGCATCAGTCCTCACCAATGGACAAATGTCCCCCTTCTTTCAGCTCTCACGGGGAACAAAGCAAGGAGATCTGTTATCACCTTTATTGTTTATTTTATTCCTTGAACCTCTGGCAATTGCAATAAGGGCGGAGGCAGGAATTACAGGAGTGAAGGCAGGAGGTAGAGAACAAACCGTTTCTATATGTGGATGACATCCTTTGGCTTTCTGCAGACCCAAATTCATCAGCCCCTATTCTTCTAGACACAATTGAAAATTTTTCACAAATTTCTGTCTATAAAATCAATTGGCACAAGTCAGATGTTATGCTGGTGTCTAGGGGATGCCATCCAGCAGCGGTTAGTGCACTCCGATTCAAATGGATATCAGGGATGAAGTATCTCGGTATAAGACTGACTGCTGACATGAGTAATATTACACAACTTAATATGACTCTGTTGCTTCAGAAAATAAAGAATGACCTAGACAGATGGAAATCAATAAATCTTACACTTATGGGAAAAATCAATACAATTAAAATGGTAGTTGCCCCCAAGTTTAATTACACATCATTGATGGTACCTGTGACAGTTCCTGCTGGGATCTTTAAGCAGTATAATCAGATAATTAAGGACTATTTATGGAATGGAAAGAAACCTAGAATCATCATGCAAAAGCTTTATGAACCAAAAAGGAAAGGAGGCTTAGCCTTACCCAATGTGGAACTTTATAACATAGCATTTGAAATGGTTAAGTTAGCCAAATATTGGGCCAGCTATGGCTCACACCTTGGATGGACACAAATAGAAAAGGAAATCACATCCCCATTCAAACCAACTGAAACATCACAAAATGCTGCAGGTAATTTGACTGGTGGTGAGAGCAATCCAATCCTGCACCATTCCAGAGTAGTATGGGCAAAGTTACACAAGATGCTCAGGATATCCCAATACAGACAAGATTATGCCTCTATCTGGAATAATCCATCTATAAAAATAGACAGGAAACCTTTCCTGTGGAAGTCCTAGCTAGAGGGGAACCTGAACAAGATTAGGTGTTTGTCATTTCAAGAAATCAGTACACATTTCAGCCGGAAAGAGAAAGGGGACTTTTGGCAGTACCTCCAGTTAAGAAGTAGTGTTAGAACATCAGGCATTAAACCAGGCGAAGGGGAAAATGTGATCAGACTATTTTGAGTTGCCTAGTTCTGCTCACTCTGCCTCAGTTTTCTATAATAGGCTATGGTTGCGGATGCCCAGTGTGGGAAATATAATAATTTAAGACTAATTTGGCAAAGAAATCTAAATTGTGACATTGAGGAAGATGTATGGGAAAACATAATAGCAAACAGGGTGGTCCATCAGGGATGTCCAAGGCAAATTCACACATTATAAAATCATTCACAGGTATTATTATATGCCAGTAAGGTTCCATAGAATGAGCTTGATACAGAACAACCTGTGTTGGAAGTGTAATGCACAGGCAGGGACCTTCTTACACTCACTGTGGGTGTGCTCTTTGGTTTTTCCTTTCTGGAAAAAGAGGTTATAGGAAAACTGGGTGAATAGCTTGGAAAAGCTCTACCAGAAACCCCCCAACTCTGCCTATTGGGAGACAGGTCAAGGTATATCCAGGAATATCAAAAGCAGAATTCGGCTCAGCACTGACAGGCTTCATCACTGTAGCTAGAATCAATCATCACTGGAAGAGTCAGACTCAAACAGAATTTACTGACTGGGTTAAGCTGATGATGGATAATGCCTCCTATGAATTGATGATAGCAAGGTTGAACGATAAAGGGAAATATTACCAGGTCCGGGGTCATTTTCTGAATCATATAAGAGGGGAATAGGTGCCTGTAACATGTGAGAGGAGGATGACTCGTGTGTGTGTGTGTGTGTGTGTGTGTGTGTGAGTGAGAGAGACATACATTCATACACACACACACACACACACACACACACACACACACACGTGTGTATATGTATGTATGTATGTATGTATGTATGTAAGTAAGTCACACACACTATATACACACTAGTGCATCTCAAAAAATTAGAATACCATGAAAAATTTTCATAATTTAATTCAAAAAGGTAAACTTTCATATATTCTATATTCATTACATGTAAAATGAAATATTTAAAGCTTTTTTTTGTTTTAAATTTTGATGATTATGGCTTATAGCTCATGAAAATCAGAAATCCAGTATCTCAAATTATTAGAATACTCCCTAAGATCAATCAAAAAAAAGGATTTACAATACAGAAATATGTCCAACTTTTGAAAAGTATATTCATTTATACACTCAATACTTGGTTGGGGCTCCTTTACCATGAATTACTGTATCAATGCGGTGTGGCATGGAGGTGATCAGTCTGTGGCACTGCTGAGGTGTTATTGAAGCCCAGGTTGCTTTGATAGTGGCCTTCAGCGCATCTGTATTTTTGGGTCAGGTGTTTCTCATCTTCCTCTTGACAATACCCCATAGATTCTCTATGGGGTTCAGGTCAGGCAAGTTGGCTGGCCAATCAAACACAGTAATATCATGGTCAGCAAACCATTTGGTAGTAGTTTTGGCACTGTGGGTAGGTGCCAAGTCCTGCTGGAAAAGGAAATCAGCATCTCCAAAAAGCTCGTCAGCAGATGGAAGCATGAAGTGCTCTAAAATCTCCTGGTAGATGACTGTGTTGACTTTGGACTTGATAAAATACAGTGGACCAACACCAGCAGATGACATGGCACCCCAAATCATCACAGACTGTGGAGACTTCACACTGGGCTTCAAACACCTTGGATTCTGTACCTCTCCACTCTTCCTCCAGACTCTAGAACCGTGATTTCCAAATTAAATGCAAAATGTACTTTCATCTGAAAAGAGGACTTTGGACCACTGAGCAACAGTCCATTTCCTTCTATCCTTAGCCCAGTTAAGACACTTCTGACATTGTCTCTGGCTCAGGAGTAGCTTGATATTAGGAATGCGAAAGTTGTATCCCCTTTCTTGAAGATGTCTGTTCGTGATGGGTCTTGATACACTGACACCAGCCTCAGTCCACTCCTTGCGAAGCTCTCCCAAGTTCTTGAATCAACTTTTCTTGACAATCCTCTCAAGACTGCAGCCATCCCTGTTGCTTGTGCACCTTTTCCAGCCACCCTTTTCAGCAATGACCTTTTGTGGCTTACCCTCCTTGTGGAGGGCATCAGCGATCATCTTCTGGACAACAGTCAAGTCAGCAATCTTCCCCATGATTGTGGTTGTGTGTACTGAACTAGACCAAGAGATACACTGTGTTCATACTGTTTTACTCAAATTCAAAATGAAATATTCTAATATTTTGAGATGGGGTTTTTTTGTGTGTTTTTGTACTGTATGCCATACTGATTAAAATTAAAATAGAAAAATGCTTGAAACATTTTAGTTTATGTGTAATGAGTCTATAATATATAACGTTTTCACTTTCTTAAATAACTGATGGAAAATATTGAACTTTTTCCACAATATTCTAATATATACATACATTATATATATATATATATATATATATATATATATATATATATATATATATATATATATATATATACACACATACACACACAGTGGGGCAAAAAAGCATTTAGTCAGTCACCAATTGTGCAAGTTCTCCCACTTAAAAAGATGAGAGAGGCCTGTAATTTTCATCATAGGTATACCTCAACTATGAGAGACAGAATGAGAAAAAAAAATCCAGGAAATCACATTGTCTGATTTTTAAAGAATTTATTTGCAAATTATGGTGGAAAATAAGTATTTGGTCAATAACAAAAGTTCATCTCAATACTTTGTTATATACCGTTTGTTGGCAGTGACAGAGGTCAAACGTTTTCTGTAAGTCTTCACAAGGTTTTCACACACTGTTGCTGGTATTTTGGCCCATTCCTCCATGCAGATCTCCTCTAGAGCAGTGATGTTTTGGGGCTGTTGCTGGGCAACACGGACTTTCAACTCCCTCCAAAGATTTTCTATGGGGTTGAAATCTGGAGACTGGCTAGGCCACTCCAGGACCTTGAAATGCTTCTTACGAAGCCACTCCTTCGTTGCCCGGGCGGTGTGTTTGGGATCATTATCATGCTGAAAGACCCAGCCACGTTTCATCTTCGATGCCCTTGCTGATGGAAGGAGGTTTTCACTCAAAATCTCAGGATACATGGCCCCATTCATTCTTTCCTTTACACGGATCAGTCGTCCTGGTCCCTTTGCAGAAAAACAGCCCCAAAGCATGATGTTTCCACCCCCATGCTTCACAGTAGGTATGGTGTTCTTTGGATGCAACTCAGCATTCTTTCTCCTCCAAACACGACAAGTTGAGTTTTTACCAAAAAGTTCTATTTTGGTTTCATCTGACCATATGACATTCTTCCAATCCTCTTCTGGATCATCCAAATGCTCTCTAGCAAATTTCAGACAAGCCTGGACATGTACTGGCTTAAGCAGGGGGCAATGCAGGATTTGAGTCCCTGGTGGTGTAGTGTGTTACTGATGGTAGCCTTTGTTACTTTGGTCCCAGCTCTCTGCAGGTCATTCAGTAGGTCCCCCTGTGTGGTTCTGGGATTTTTGCTCACTGTTCTTGTGATCATTTTGACCCCATGGGGTGAGATCTTGCGTGGAGCCCCAGATCGAGGGAGATTATCAGTGGTCTTGTATGTCTTCCATTTTCTAATAATTGCTCCCACAGTTGATTTCTTCACACCAAGCTGCTTACCTATTGCAGATTCAGTCTTCCCAGCCTGGTGCAGGTCTACAATTTTGTTTCTGGTGTCCTTTGACAGCTCTTTGGTCTTGGTTATAGTGGAGTTTGGAGTGTGACTGTTTGAGGTTGTGGACAGGTGTCTTTTATACTGATAACGAGTTCAAACAGGTGCCATTAATACAGGTAACAAGTGGAGGACAGAGGAGCCTCTTAAAGAAGTTGTTACAGGTCTGTGAGAGCCAGAAATCTTGCTTGTTTGTAGGTGACCAAATACTTATTTTACAGAGGAATTTACCAATTAATTCATTAAAAATCCTACAATGTGATTTCCTGGATTCTTTCCCCCAAGCTGTCTCTCATAGTTGAAGTGTACCTATGATGAAAATGACAGGCCTCTCTCATCTTTTTAAGTGGGAGAACTTGCAAAATTGGTGGCTGACTAAATACTTTTTTGCCCCACTATATATATATATATATATATATATATATATATATATATATATATATATATATACACACACACACACACACACACACACACACATACACATATATGCTCTTTTTGTGGACGCTTTAGTGTTGGGAGATGTGCTGCGCTGTTTATGGGCTGGGATGTGTGTAGGTATATTTATATGTATATGCATATTTTGTTTTTACTCTGTGTATTTTTGTTTAACATGGTTGATTTGTCTGTGTTGAAGTCTGATGTTTTGTTTTTTGTATGATGTTTGACATTTAAGAAATTGAATAAAAACTTAAATGACAAAGAAAGCAGGGCTTGCCTCAGGCTGTATGCAGCCAGGGAGGAGAACTGCTGACTGGAACTGAGGGATATCGTCAGGCAGCGGAAGGAGCACTTTGAGGAACTCTTGAACCAGTCCTACATGAAGGAGGTGGACTCTGAGGACTCAGGAAATTTCACCCATATCTCTGACCGAGATTGCTGAGGCAGTCAAGAAGCTCCTTGGTGGCAAGGCCCCAGGGATGGATGAGATTCTCCAGGAGATGCTGAAGGCTCTGGATATTGTTGGGCTGTCTTGACTGACACGTCTCTTCAATGTTGTGTGGAAGTCAAGTACAGTACAGTGCCTGTGGAGTGGCAGACCAAAGTGGTGGTTCCTCTTTTAAAAAAAAAAAAAAGGGGGGGGGGGCACACCACAGTGTGTGCTCCAATTATAAAAGAGTATCACACTGCTCAGCCTCCCCAGGAAAGTTTATTCCAGGATGCTGGAAAGGAGGCTCTGACCGATTGTCGAACCTCACTGCGAATTCCGTCCTGGCTGTGGAACGGTGGACCAGCTCTACCCTGGCAGAGTTGTTAGGGAGGGGGGTTGCATGGGAGTATGACCAGTCTACATGCGTTTTGTAGATTTGGAAAAGGCCCCATTCCTGGTGGGTGTTGGACTCTGCCAAGGCTGCCCCTTGTCACTGATTTTGTTTGCGATATTCATGGACGGGATCGCAAGGCACAGCCAGGGTGAGGAGAGTGTCCAGTTTGGGAACCTCAGAATTGTATCTTTGCTCTTTGCAAACAATGTGGTTCTGTTGGTTTCTTCAGAACGTGACCTTCAGCAAGCACTGGAACAGTTTGCAGCAGAGAGTGAAGCAGCTGGGATGAGTCTCAGCACCTCCAAGTCTGAGGCCATGGTTCTCTGCTGGAAAACAGTGACGTGCTCCTTCCGGGTTGGGAGCGAGTTGTTGCCCCAAGTGAAGGAGTTCAAGTATCTTGGAGTCTTGTTCACGAGTGATGGCAAAAAAATAGTGCAGGAGATGGACAGGTGGATTGGGATAGTGGCAGCAGCAATACGGGCATTGTACCATGACAGACTGGTAAAGAGGGAGCTGAGCCTAAAGGTAAAGCTTTTGATTTACCAGGGGTCAGTCAGGCAGTCTAAGTTCCAACCCTCACCTATGGTCATGAGCTTTGGGTAGTGACCGAAAGGATGAGATCATGGATACAGGCAGTTGAAATGAGCTTTCTTCATAGGGTGGCTGGGCTCACCCTTAGGGATAAGGTGAGGAACTCAGACCTCTGCAGGGATCTCGGAGTTAAGCTACTGCTCCTTCATGTCAAAATATGTCAGCTGAGGTGGTTTGGGCATCTGGTTAGATGTCTCCTGGGCACCTTCCTTTGGAAGTTTTCCAGGCATGTTCAACTGGGAGGAAACCTCAGGGTAGACCCAGAACATGCTGGAGAGATTTTATTCACTTATTTATACTTTAAAAAAAAAAAAAAAAATATATATATATATATATATATATATATATATATATATATATATATATATATTATGGGGGTCAATGACATGATGCCTATATTTTATGTCCAACTGCAATTTCTTCAGTTAAAAAGTGTTTAAATTTCATAATAATTTACCACATATAATGTAGTACATGTGACCTCCATGGAACTGAATCTTTTCTTCAGAAATAATTAGTTAGCATGCAATTTTTTTGTCCTCAAAGTGTTAAAAAGTCATGTGCTGCGACCGTCCAACCTTAACTGCTGATTTTTAAACTTTTTAAAAATTACTCTAAATCTAATCAAATTTATTGTCTTTTTTGGCATATTTTCTGAAGTGTTTTGTAGTCCCACATGAAATTTCAGCTTTCTTGAATATATATTTTCCCCATAATATGCAAACAAATAATGTCCGAGCCTGTCTATTTTTCCAAATGTCATGTGGTGCGACCATCAAGAAATGACCATTTTGGGACTTTTATTTTAAATCCAAGTGAAAGACATGAAGTTGCATCATTCATCAATAGGCAAAGGACACATGGAATCAACAGGCAGGTCTGTAACCCTCTTTCATACATTTCTAAAAGTAATGATTTTAAGTGCTGTGATGCTGTTGCCATATTTGGATGTCATGCGGTATGACCCCAAAAAGAAAACTATAATAAAGTTTTATTTACAAATGTATATTTTGATAATATAGTTCAAGGTGACCTTCTGTCAGAAACCAGCTAGTTTCATTACAGTGGCTAATGCTAGGTCTGTAAATTTTCACTGAATCTAGAAAACATCATTTGGTGCGACCAATATCATGTGGTGCGACCATTGCAGGATACTTTCAATTACTTGTATACATTGAAGAGTTACATTTATTGTGCTTCAAAAGTTATTTTCATGATTACTACAAAGAATTGTAAAATATGTTTTTCCCATTTTTGAGTATTTTTTGTGTATTTCAGGAACAACGAGTTATAATTCATATTTCATAGTATAATTAGAAAAAAAAAGTAAGTGAGATCTTGTCACTGCGATAACATATATTTCCTATTTTATATATATTTATATATTTTAACTGTTAATGTTTTTTTTTTTTTTTAAATCAGATGCCACTGTCCAGCAAAATAAAGACTGCCCGCCATAGGGAGCAGGTCAACTCTGACCCAGCAGTATTAGACCTCACCCCGCCATCTATGGAGAGCATTCCACCAGCTCTCCTTAATGTAGCTGTAGCTCCCGACCCATCCGGAAATGTGAATCTAGTGGACCCAATATTGAATGACGATTTTAGTCCACCAGTGGTGTCCACACCAGTGAGAGATGAGAGAAGGGATAAGTCAGGCCAGAAACTTTGCAAAAAATTGCAGCGGGAGAAGATAATGCTTAAAAAGCAAGTCTTGCATCTCAGGAAAAAGCTGATGGAAATGCAAAAAATGAAAAATAAAAGTAGAAAGCGTGAGATGAGAATGATGGAAATGCAAAGGAAAGTGAGAAGTGGAAAGGTCAAACAAAAGGGTCAGAAGAGACTGTCAGCTGAGAGAAAGCAAGCTGTTATACAGTTTTTGTTGAGAGATGAAAACAGTTGCCTTCTACCTGGGAAAAAAGACACAATCACGAAAAATAAACAAAGAGTACAAAGAAGAGTCCTGACAAAGCCTCTCAAAGAGCTCCACACACAGTATCAAACAGAGGTAGAACAGCACCTGTCCATGTCTTACAGACAGTTTACCCGACACAGGCCCTTTTACATTACAGAGCCAAAGTTACGGGACCGAGATACATGTGCATGTTCAGAACATGAGAACATCCTACTGTTGGCGAACAAACTAGCGAAGACGGCTGCTGAAGACAACCAGTGCCTCGGAGTTAGTGGGAATGATTGTGTGTGACCCCAAAAACAAAGCATGTATGGATCGTGTGTGTCCCGAATGCTACTTTGATGAAATCGTCTTCCTGAAGACAGACAACTGTGAGAATACATCCTGGGAACAATGAGAGCGGGTGATATCAACTAATGGAGACAAAAACTTTGCACGTTGTAGACTTGTGCACTGTTGTGAATGAGAAAAAGTGAAAACTGAAATGACAATGTTGTGAAAAGAAGTAGACATGAAATGGAAAAAAAGATTAAATTTTCATTTTTACTGAGTGTTAAAAGGCAATAAAATTTGATTTAATCATACATGTTGCCTGCACTTTATCTGTTACTAATTTATTGCTATTTGTTTTGCCAATATGAGGATTTCCTGTCATTTGGTGCGACCATGCATCATATGGCACGACCAAAAATAGCAGTAATTTTCTCAAAATAAGAATATGGCATTTCACTTCTATGGCTGGAATTTTAATAACTGACAAAGTTTACTTGGGTGGATGTTGCTCTTCAGGTATTTTATCTTCATTTTGTACATTTTATAAGGAAAAGTCTTGTTTTAATTAGACACAAGCAGGTGACTGCCATATTGGACATCAAAAGAAAATAACAATATGCATTAAAAGTCAAAATAAATGTCAATGGGTTGTTTCTATACACATCATACTACTCAGAACTTAGATTAATATCCAAACCATGTTTTGGAAAATAAAACAATTTTAAGGTTATTCTCGGTCGCACCACATGACATTTAAGGTTGTAGCCAATTTATGTACATAAAAAAAAACACACTAAAAATGCCCAATATGAATATCAAAAATAGATTTATGCATACCTGACATTGTAAATATTTGAACATTCTCAATAGAAATTATTTTTTATATTTTAAAATTTGCAAGTTGAAAATCCTTATCCGTCACTGACCCATATAGCACCTCTCTATATACCCAAGGTCGCTTTACAATTATGAAGAAAGGAAGGGAAGGGGGAAAAGAGAAAAATAAAAATTACTTTCCCTTTTTCTTTTACCCCCTCCCTTTCTTTATGATTGTAAAGCAACCTTGGGTATTGAGAAATGTGAGAGATTTTATATATTAAGAAAAAAAAACAAAAAAAAACACAACACACCACACCCCACCTGGCCTGGGACCACCTTGGGATCCCCCAGGAGGAACTGGAAAGGGATGCTGGGGAGAGGGACGGCTGGAATACCCTGCTTAGCCTGCTGCCACAGTAACCCAACTTCGGATAAGCAGAAGAAAATGGACAGATGGATAGAGGAAATTTAGGGGCCACTTTATTTTGGCCTGTACCACCAAGAATTCAAGGATACTGGTCTGAGTAGCAACCAAACACTTAAGTTAATTTTTAGCCCTGTGCAAGTGTATAGTGTAAATCTTTTGATGGTGGACCAAACAATGGAGCATGCAGGAGATTAGAATAATGCTTTCAAAAACAAGAGACTGAACACTGAGCAGGAGGACGACAAAGTCTGAGTCATTTATCAAATCTGACTGCTCTTGGACTGATGAATGAAACCTCACAGGCAGTCATCTACATTCTTTAGATGTTGAGGATTTATGCTGTACTAGACAGCACAGAGTGATAAACACTGCAGAGCCACATGTAAGAACACCACACACTAATTTATTTTCAAAGCTGATTGGAATTAAATCGATTGTGCAGGAAAACACTGAGGATTAAGGCCAGGAAGAAGCTCAGGATAATCAAGCTGTGTGGATTATATGCTGCGTACTAAAAGATCTAAAACTCAATAGCCATATCTGAGCAATCAGATGTTCTGTTTGCTGCCTAGTGATGGATGTCCGCTTTCAACTTTCTGCCACATTTAACATGTTCAATCATTTACCACACTTCATTTAACACAATCCAAGGTCTCAGTCATTAGCTGATGGCATGAACTGGGTGCATTAAAGGAGAAAAAAAAAAGCAAACATTGCTAAACCATGACACTGGACTGTTCTGTTGAGGCCAAGATGCTTAGATTAGACAAGCTTCTAAGAAGGCAATTCTGCAAGATTTTCCAGTAACGATCTGTATATTATAGCACTCATCCTCTAGCATATCTGGGTCTCAATCCTCCCTTTATCCAGGTATTATATGCAAAACTGTCTCCATGCCTTGAGCAGTGACAGACTGATTTTGCTTGTTTTTGATCAGCAATTTTACAGCAATTAAAGTGCATACACCATTGTTTCAGTTGGAGTCGAGGAAAAAAAAGTTCAAAACATTTATGTAAGAAAGCAGATTTAAAAAAAAAAAAGTATTTCAAGTCATTGAAAGTATTACAAGGGTTTCATTCTCCATTTTGCATCAACATTTTGGATGCTCAGGTCTAAAACGTTTCAGAATATTTACCATGTTAAGCTATTTAAGACTTTTGTAATAACTGCTTGCTAAGAGAAGCCATTATTGTATCTTCCAGGTAATTAACTGGTGGTTTTTTAACTCCCCCCACACACACACCACTGCAATTATAGAAACATTTGTGCTTTAGGACAATATTTCATTTATTGATGCAGTTCTCATGCATTTTCTGAACCACTCCTAGAGGACTGAAAACAATGACTAAATTTAAAAACATTGTTATAATCCTGTTTCCATTTTAAAACCAGACAATTGGCTCTTATTTTAAGTCATCTACTAGGCCAAACTATAATTCAGGCCCAGGAGCTAAAAGGTACAGAGCATTTGTAGTGATATAGTGGTTATTTTTTCCATATCAAAGTCACACCAACTACCTTGTGCCCATGAAGCAATATGCTGTGTCCATGTGATACAAGAGTCATGGCCATGACAAAATCAACTACTTAATATTTTGTGGCATGTAATATGCAATACACAGTCTACATAATTTACTGTAAACAGTGAAGAATTCACTTCAGGGACTCAATTTAATGAGATTTATTTATGGGGGGGAATTAAGCCTTTATCACATGTACATTAGAACACGGTGAAATTCTTTCACTGCATTCATCCCCAGATGGGGGAAGTGTATACATACCCAGAAGAAGTTAGACTCATACCCAGAGCTGTTACGAGGGGGGAATTTAGGTGCCTTGCTCAAGGATGTAGAGCAGGGGTGTCAAACCTGATCCATAAAGGGCCTTGTGGCTGCAGGTTTTCATTCCAGCCATGCAGCAGCACACCTGACTTGGCTCATTCAATCAACTGAACTGTCTTCACACAGTCAAATACTTGCAGCCACACCCACCCTTGATTAAAGGGTGAGTGTGTCAGTTGATTGAATAAGCCAAATCAGGGTGCTGCTGCATGGCTGGAATGAAAACCTGCAGCCACACAGCCCTTTATGGATCAGGTTTGACACCCCTGATGTAGAGGGAGGGGACATGCTCATCAATCACTCACTCACTCCCCCAACCCACTCCTTTTTCCTGCTAGATTCCAGGGAATCGAACTGGGGACCTTTTGGTCCCAAAGCTGCTTCTCTAACCTTTAGGCCATGGCTTTCTCCAGAGCTTACAGCACCTGGTATTCCCAGGTAGTCTCCCATCCAGGTAATATACAGGTAATAACCAGGCCCGACTCTGCTTAGCTTCTGAGATCAGGCACTGTCGGAGTGGTAAGGCCATAAGCAAGGAGTCATTCCAAGATTGAAGTGGAATATCATTTGCCTCCATGCTTGGGTTCCTGATGCAACAACAGTCCAATTCAATTGATTTCATTTAAAAATATAAAAGTCTTCACAAGTTAAGAACTGTGTGGCCATAAGGGGGAATCTCATGGCCTTTATTTTTCAATAACTTCTAACACAAGTCAAGCATCCAACAATCCCTCCAGCAGAGCATCCAGCACTTTCTCTCTCCTGGTTAAGCTCATGGTTCTCTTCATTACTACTTCTAAATTCTTGAATGAAGTATGTGCTGGTTTAACCTGAGGGCTTGTTCTAATTAACTAAATATGAGAGAGAGAGAGAGAGAGAGAGAGAGAGAGAGAGAGAGAGAGAGAGAGACCAGCAGATGGTTGATGAAAGATGGTAATTATATTTCCTGAATGTTTCCATCAGAGTTGGCCTGCAGGTTGATAGCAGGACACACTCAGATTCAATTTGTAACATGCAAAAAGTAGGTACACTTAAAAAGATTGAAAAAAATCCAACCATGGAGCAACTATTCTCATCAGAAGTCCTCCAGCATCCTTTTAAAAATACAGGGAACCCATTCTCCACAACACAGACACACGCATGAGTAAAACCAAGAGTGGCCCCCAATGATCTTGATCTTTGACCCTCCATTAATATAATACACCCTCCTCCAGGGAGTGACCATCTCAGAGCAGCAAGACAAGAAACTATGGGTTGAAGGGCATGAAGGTGGGAAAGCAAAGATGCCTAAAACAAATAGTATTTGAGAATGTATAGAATGAATGGTGATAATAGGAAAAACAATTTACTGAAAAATATGAGAATATATTGGGGATTGATTTTTGACCAATTGTTAAAACAGAAAGAGGACGGTTAAATAAGGAGCGCCCAATATCTAAACATCCAAGCGAATTTGTTGCTGAAAACGCAAAGTTTCAACTCTTGTGAAAAACTGCCGAGGTCACACACCATCACCTCCGCTTTTTCCCTGGGAGTTTTATGTTCCTTTAAATTCAAGGAAACTGATGCGATTTCTGCAACCACGGCCAAAGCAATGAAACACATACCCACAGTGTTCAAGGCTTTCCGGTATTGTATAATGGTACATAGTGCAGAACAGCTGGCTTGTCACATTACGTTATGGCCAATTACAAAAGGTAAGAGCTCTAACAGATGAGACATTGAAAATTCTCACGGAAATGGTGTGGATGTGTCATGACAGGAAATGCTAAGCATATCACAGTTTCAGATTTCCTTATAACAGCATACCACAAAATAGATTTAGTGGCATTTCAATATAATAACTGAAGCAGTTAAGTGCCTCTCATTTTCAAGATCACTTGCCTTTGGCCAATCAATACCGGGCTGCTCTATTAAGCACAGACCCTTTTCTTTCATCTCATTCTTCTGGTGCTGCTATCACACACCTCAAAATATACAGAACCATTCGATACAAATAAAATCAGACCCTCTGAAGCTGAATGGCCTTGACGTCAACTTGACACAAATGTAAATGTAGTCCTGTTAAACTCCGGTATTAGGTGCCTTAATAAATCAGAGTCTAAGGCATTCACGGTCATTCCAGCTCTAAAATATGAACATCCACATCCTGCAGCTCATCTCATCTCATTATCTCTAGCCGCTTTATCCTGTTCTACAGGGTCGCAGGCAAGCTGGAGCCTATCCCAGCTGACTACGGGTGAAAGGCGGGGTACACCCTGGACAAGTCGCCAGGTCATCACAGGGCTGACACATAGACACAGACAACCATTCACACTCTCATTCACACCTACGGTCAATTTAGAGTCACCAGTTAACCTAACCTGCATGTCTTTGGACTGTGGGGGAAACCGGAGCACCCAGAGGAAACCCATGCGGACACGGGGAGAACATGCAAACTCCGCACAGAAAGGCCTGCACCAGCCACGGGGCTCGAACCCGGACCTTGTTGCTGTGAGGCGACAGCGCTAACCACTACACCACCGTGTCGCCAATCCTACAGCTCAGAAGTCTAAATTCCCAGCAGTACTATGATTCATGGTCAAACGTTTATGAAAGCACAGCCAGCCCTGCTGTAACTGGTCAGAAACAACTGCTTAGTACCATTCTCATGGATTAAAGCAAAAAAAAATAAAAAATCATCTGACAAAAAAAAAGCTCCATGTCGTTGGCCCCTACCACGTCAGCGATGCGTCAAATTTTAAACGCCGTGTTGTCCATTATCCCCTAGGCCCCTACTTATAGTACATTTACATAATTTTAACAATGACTAAAGCTAAGGCAAGACTTGACCATTGTCATTACTGGCTATTCATGATGAAACATCAAGTTTTCAGCACAAAGTGCAAATTTATTTCAACAATACTTTAGTAATGCACAGCAGTGGTTAAGAGAAAAGTGCAAGTGCAGTCGAACTTGAACCATGCTTTCAAAAGGGTGGAACAAAAAGAAAAATAAGAAAATCTGTTGAAATAAAGCTAGGAAACAAGAAAAGTAAAGTGAAAGTTCACTTTTTCTGCTTCTTCGCAGTGAAGACAACGGCATCTAGTTTGGCAACACCTGATGCCTGTTTTTGTTTCTTTTTCCTTGGCACAGCAGCAGGAGCTTGCCATTATCGCCCATTTCATTTCACCAAGCCCATCTCCACTTATTCTTTACCGTTTTGTCGATGTCTGACACATCTGTGCCTTCATTTAAAAGGAGCGCGTCCATGCTGGCAAAACCGAAAGTAATTTGACGCGCTCTAGTGATGGAAATCGAAGGGCCTATGTCCGGTGAAATATAGCCTTATACGCAGTACTCGAGTTGAGGGGGGATGTGGGGGGAGGCATCCCCTTCTGAAATAAAAATCTCAAATCATCCCCCTTATAAAATGGCCATCCCCCCATCACATCCCTTGGGCCATTTTACCAATTAATGTGGAAATTAGCCTACTATTATTTTAACAAATATTACTACCATTTCAACATTAGAGGCTTTGCGCAGTGATAGCCTACATGTAGCCGGATAAAAAAGATGCACATTTATTCGGTTGCACCTCTCGTGCACACCTATACGGAGGTTTCAGGTCACTGAAAACAGCTACTTTTGCAAACTCTGGGCAGAGTGGAGATTTCTGAAAACTCCATCTTCAGACACGCGTGTAAATCGGGAAAACGAAGCAACAGTGGGCGCGCGCGAATATAATGAGTCATAGGTGTGAATCTTTCACCGAATGCCAATTGTCCCGGTTCTTCATGAAATCACACGCGCATGCACAAATTCATTAGGTTAACTTTCAAATAACTGTTCTTGTGCACTTGCGACACCGGAGCCACTTTCCTGAATTTTGAGCTTCGGAGTATTCGCTTCTTTATCTATTTAATCAATGAATTTGTCACACACATTAAATTACTAATGTAAACCATTAGTAGCCTATTTAAGCAATAGCTGTTTTCTCCACTGTTTTCCAACCTTTTGTGCTTAGTGAATGAGACACTTCATTACACTCCACCGACCGACCTCCAATTCCGGACTTTTTTGAAAATGTAAAATATAGGCCTACGAGATGCTTTTTTTTGGCACTTAATTCGCATTGGTCCTTCACTATTAATTTTTGAGACTGACGAGGCACTAAATACTGTGGAATTATTTTCTCCTTACTATGAAGTTTGGCATCTTAAACAAGTGTTGGGAAATCTTGTAGCCCGACTCTGCAGCCTCCAATGTTTAAGTGAACTGCTGAAACCATAATGTTTAAAGATTAAATCGTAGGCTAATCAAACCAAAGAAAAACACAGCCTTTCCAGAACATTGTCTGCCGAAGCCTGTTTAACCTACAAAAGGCTTAATAGCATAGATCTTGCTGCGGCTTCAACAGGGCTGTTTAGATTTTTCACCTGATCGCCTTTCAATAGGCAATTATTATTATTATTATTACTACTACAATAGGCCTAGTATTAGGCAAGTAGTTGCCTAGTAGTAGGACAGCCAGATTGTTTCATCAGTGGAGCCGCCGTTAAAAGGAAATTGATGCGGAGCGCCGCAGCTCGCCTCGGGGTGAATCGCGTCCTGAGGTGCGGGGCTGGCCCGCCCTGGCAGCGCTGGTTTGCTGGGGAGAGGGCAGAGGTCACTGGCTGCAAAGTTTGGAGAGGCTGGGACCTCCCCTGGCCGAGTTACGAGCGTCTAAAGTCGGGCTGGAGCCGCCGATAGAAACGAAACTCAAGCCATGCACCGCGGCTCGCTGCCTACGCCGAGCCTCCCCAGGACTAGACAGTAGCGTAGGCTGTATATATTTATTTAGGCCTATCTAGTGCAACAGCTTATTCCTTTACATATACTCAAACATAGCACAAGAAAGGGTTCAACAACAGGCAATCACAGCAGCTTGGTGAAGTTCTAAATCACATCGGTGTCAGACCTATGGGCCTACCCCCCTTTATTTTCCTTGGATCTGCATCACTCTCATTATTGACCTTTAGCGCTCCCAGTTGATGGAAATCCGTCATAGCGACGGAAAACTTTAATCCATGCATTTTCACTCTGGATTAATCAACTGTGGGATAAAAATTTCATTCTATTAAATTTTTGATATTCCAGCATGATTACCTACTGTATGGGAGGTACTTCATAAGGCACATGTTTTTATTTTTAAAAAACACCCGTTGTTGACAGCAGGACTTCGCTTTACCTGACCAGACCTTCCTCTCAGTGCTCAACCTTTTAAACAACAAAACCCTAGCAAATTTGTTCAGGTTTATAGTAAAAAAAAAAATGAATCTTCTTACACTAATAACCCACCCATATAGTAAGTATTTATGAAATAATGCATACTTTTGAGAGGTGAACTTATGGCTATAGAATGATGGACATGGGTAGGCCTGGTTTTATTTTGAAATCAATAGGGTCAAAAAAAATTGTACCTAGTCAAAACATACAGCACACTTAACATTTGATTAAAATGTCCCTTAGCAAGTTTCAACTTGACCAGATGCTCTTGGTAGCTATCAACAAGCTTCTAGCAGACTTCTAATTAAACATTTGCCCACTCTTCCCAGCAGAATTGTTAGAGTTTGGTTAAACATGTGCTTCTTGGCACAAACCACACTTAAGCACAGTCCACTTTTTTTTTTTTTTTTGATAGAGTCAAGGTCAGGACTTTTTTTAAGCTTCATGTTTCAGCCTGTACCTTGGTGGTTCCTGACCATCCAAACCAGTTTCCTTTCAGCTGAAGGTGACAGTTTGGGTCTTTTTCCAGCAAAGTGGCTACACCTCACAATCATTGTTGAATGGATGATCTTGGAATCTGTACTTGTTTGGAAATGGCTCCAGGAGACATTTATGAGCACGCAAGTCTATGATCCTTTTTCTCAGATCTGCAGAGCTCCTTGGACTTTCCCACCGTACTGTGGGTTGGTCAATCCAATGAGTGCCGTCAAACAAACCCTTATGGTGTACATAGAAGCTACCAGCTGTAGTCAATTATCACTAACAGGAAGTTAAGAGGCCTCACCAAGTTAAAAAACTAAGTCAGTCATACTGAAAGTTAAGTGGGCACATGTAAAATTTTGACCCTGTATGTATAATTTTGATATTGTGTTGATTTCAGAAAACCCATTCTGGGGTTGTGCACCAAATGCTCCCCTCCAATTACAGATGTACAATCATTCTGCCACAGAAAAACAGTTCACTGAAAGAAGAAAAAAAATATTTTTTTGTGTGTGAGAGAGAGATATTATATATCAGTGTTTTCCCTAGAAAAAAAATTAAAGCCCTAAATTCTGGCATGATAATACATAGACAACTGAGTGCTAATGGTGTGAAAGCAAGCGCCAAAGGCGCAAAGCGAAACTAGGGGGGGTCCGGGGGCATGTCCCCTGGAAAATTCTTTGAAAATAGATGCT
The DNA here is from genome assembly GCF_027579695.1 of Neoarius graeffei. Lineage (NCBI taxonomy): Eukaryota > Metazoa > Chordata > Actinopteri > Siluriformes > Ariidae > Neoarius > Neoarius graeffei. The sequence continues at coordinate 16,786,967 of NC_083586.1, forward strand.
CTCCGGTGCATTTTCAGGGTCTCAGAGGTTTTAGATACAGGATTATAGGATAGATTTTACCAGTGTTTCAATGAGTTCTGACCTAAATAGTATTAATGTATACACATTTGAAATTTCACCTTAAAGTTCAACATGCAAGTTAAACTGTTTTGTTATAGATTACTGAGGTATAGGATAGATTGAAAATATACTGGGATCCCTTAATTATCTATGATCAAGTAGTGTTGTAACAAAAATGTGCATGAAAATATGAACAGTGGTTTGCTCCATCTTATGCAATCCAATGAAGAGAATCGATCATCATGACCTCCTGTTGATAAAGGGATCTGAACCTAAGAAATGCCACCTTAAAATAAGTTGCTGTAGTACTATAACTGTAATGACTTAGAATGTTTCGGATGCAATTACCATAATATATGTATAACTAAGATGCACTGAAAAGAAAAGTAAGGCAACTGCATATTATAAAAGTTTAAATTTTGGCACTTTATTAAATGGACTAGATTAAGATTAAAACATGTATTTAAAGGAAAAGAAAACTTAATTTCTACAGTTTAAGATTGCAGAAAGATTGTGATCCTTTAACAAAAGAATAATCCAGAGCCTTCTTTTGTTAAATGGATCCCAGTGACATCACACTGCCAAAAATGCTTATGATGATTATTTCAAATTATGCTATATTTGACACATTTGGACAACTTCACTTCATGAGTGAGTGTGTTTATAAGTACATAATCTTTCTGCAAACCCAAACTAATGAATTAAAAGTTTTCTACTCCTTTAAAGCAGATTAATTCTCTTTGGCTTTTGCTTGGCCTAATGTTGGGCAACCCTCTCATAGTCCGTCTCGCTGTCATCCATGCTGATGTGGATCAAATTGTCCAGCGAGTCTTCTCCTAGCTTATTAAAATCAGTCAGCTTTGTCCGTCTGGTGGGGAACAACATCGGCAGCCAGTGAGATCGCTTATAATGAATCGGAAACTTCCGGGATGTCTGACGTTTTCTTTCGATGTTTTTATTGGACGGTTTGAACACGTGATCTTGACAGCCAACAGATGTTTGTTTACATCATACCACGCAGACATATTACTTTGACAGAATCAACACAAACACTGGGGGGGAAAGACAGCTTGTTTAACACAAATATCAATCAGTATGTAAATGGATCTGTTATTTGCTCTCCTATGTATCTAGTTACTTGTGGGTAGGAAATTTAACGTATCGGTATAAATCCAAGCGTATCGGATTTTAACTAAAGCGACTAAGCGTATCGGGCCCGACACGCTAAAACGCTTTGGGGAAAACCATATTTTTATATATATATATATATATATATATATATATATATATATATATATATATATATATATATATGGTTTTCCCCAATACTGCCATGACATCCATAAATGACGTTCATGTCAGTGTATGTGAACTTCTAACCACAACTATAACTTCCAAAATACCCTCCACAATATTGTAAGCAGGTCACATGACCAAAACACACAAACCTGATTGGCTTATAAAAAGTGCTATTAGGTTTTTCATGGGTGGCATGGTGGTGTAGTGGTTAGCGCTGTCGCCTCACAGCAAGAAGGTCCTGGGTTCGAGCCCCGGGGCCGGTGAGGGCCTTTCTGTGTGGAGTTTGCATGTTCTCCCCTTGTCCGCGTGGGTTTCCTCCGGGTGCTCCGGTTTCCCCCACAGTCCAAAGACATGCAGGTTAGGTTAACTGGTGACTCTAAATTGACCATAGGTGTGAATGTGAATGATTGTCTGTGTCTATGTGTCAGCCCCGTGATGACCTGGCGACTTGTCCAGGGTGTACCCCGCCTTTCGCCCGTAGTCAGCTGGGATAGGCTCCAGCTTGCCTGCGACCCTGTAGAAGGATAAAGCGGCTAGAGATGAGGTTTTTCGTGACCAGAAGTATCCAACTGTGTGACTTACTAGGTACTTCAGCCTCAATATCTTGGAATGTTGTGGGAATTTTTGCAAACGTTTGAGAGACTATTGACGGGGCAAAACCTAGTAAGTCCCAAAATTGGTCCAACTCCATGTTGACCAAAACGTGGCTGACAAGGGTTTTTCATATCAGGGTAGCAATAGGGTCATGTGATGAAGCAGAGTTACTGTTACCACCCTGAAGCTAAATATTTTTCTCACATCACATTCTGAAGTGCTTTAGTCCTCTTATACCACAGCAATATGCCATCAATTATATTTCTTGCTTGAAACTACTGAAAAATGTTAAAGTTTGCTTAATAAAAGCGCTGATACTTGAGACTCCTCCCATAAATGCTAAACATCTTCTAGAACATTTCACCATATCAATAACTACACATTTTGCTTTATTAAATAACCACATTTATTAATTTATTATTAGGGTTAAATTATGAGCATTCACTATACAAGCACCTTTGTACATTGTTGCTGTAAGAAAGAGGGGAGAAAAAAAAAAAAAAAACACGACTTCTCAAACTGCCATGAATATCATTGGGGAGACTAGACGACAAAAAAAGTCCCTCAATTACACATTTTCTTTTTCACATAAAAGACAAACATTAAAGAAAGATTGAAAGTACAACTTTATTCATCACACACTTGTGAAACTCCTCTCTGCATTTAACCCATCTAAAGCAGGGAACACACACATGCACACACACGTGAGCAATGAGCACACACACATACCCAGAGCAGTGGGCAGCCATGCTAACAGCACCCGGGGAGCAGTTGGGAGTTAGGTGCCTCGCTCAAGGGCACCTCAGCCCAAGGCCTTCCCATATTACCTAACCGCATGTCTTTGGACTGTGTGTGTGTGTGTGTGTGTGGGGGGGGGGGGGGGGGGGGGGGGGGAACCCACCACACCCAGAGGAAACCCATGCAGACATGGGGAGAACATGCAAACTCCATACAGAAAGGCCCCCTGCCAGCAGCTGGGCTCGAACCCAGAACCTTCTTGCTGTGAGGCGACTGTACTAACCGCTACACCAACGTGCCACCACCTAAAAACACTGAAGAAACAAATAGACAAATAGTCTTCACAGTCAGTCCATTTTGTATGTTTTAAACCAACAGTTTTTCTTCATGATGGTGGGGAAAAACAAAGTTCCCCAACTAACTTTACATTTCAATTTGTGTGACTGAAAGATCAGTTCTCAAGTTTCTAATAGTGGTGTTTGTTGCTGTTTGAAACATGGAGTCATAAAAAAGATGAAGTACAACTCAAACTTGTACTAATATATTGTAAGTACCATACATCGTTTAACATGGATAGTTTCATGTTTAAACAAACTGAGAAACTATTGCATTAATAGAAGACAGACATTACAGCCCATCAGTTTATACATAAACTGGAGTGTGTGTGTGTGTGTGTGTGTGTGTGTGTGTGTGTGTGTGGTGGGGCAAATGAGAAAGAGGACAGGCCAGAGTCCGGGTCATTTATCAAACCTGTCTGATCTTGACCTGATGAATGAAACCTCACAGCAGGCTGTCCAGCTTGATTAGACGGAGAAAATTTCTGCTGTAACGGACAGCACAGGGTGAGACACACTGCATGAAACACACACGGCATCTGTTAAAGCAGACTGAAGTTAATTGACCAGGATGAGACAGAATTACAACCAAAAGAAGCTGAAATTTCCAACACATGCAGAGCAAATGATCTTCAAAGAAAATGACTCTTTACCATTTTAAATCACCATCTTACACTCAAAAGGGGTTTTGCGTTGGTATTGCTTATAGGTTATCCTGCTACTATGTAAACATATTACATGTCTAGACTTCATTGGATAGCATTTCTCTCATGTAAAAACCTCAATGTGTCACTTATACTAGACCAGTTCTTTTTATCCCCTGCCCAAGCAAAGTTGGGCAGGGGATATAGAAATGGGTTCCATTTGTCCATCTGGCCACGTTTTCGTTTCCGGGCCATATCTTTAAAACTACTGAAGATATCTTCATGAACTTTGTATACATACCAAGCAACATGTGAAGTGGTGCATTTTGCTAGTTTGGATTTTTGAAAAAAAAAAAAAGGTTTTCAAGTTTTTACATTCAAAAAACACCCCACCCCACTTTGACTTAGTTTCTAAGAGAAACGTTCGTTTCCGGCGCGCATATCCAAAACTATTCATGATACAGATCTGAAACTTGGCATGCGTGTTAACAAGGTGATGTACAGTTGTGGTCAGACGTTTACATACAGTGACAAGTCATGGCAATATTTGGGCTTTCAGTAATTTCTTCAAACTGTTCTGTTCTTTTTCTGTGGCAGAATGAATGTACAGCATTATATATATATATATATATATATATATATATATATATATATATATATATATATATATATATACACACACACACACACACACACACACACACACACAGAGGCAAAAAAGTATTTAGTCAGCCACCAATTGTGCAAGTTCTCCCACTTAAAAAGATGAGAGAGGCCTGTAATTTTCATCATAGGTACAATTCAACTATGAGACAAAATGGGGGGAAAGAATCCAGGAAATCACATTGTAGGATTTTTAATGAATTAATTGGTAAATTCCTTGGAAAAATAAGTATTTGGTCACCTACAAACAAGCAAGATTTCTGGCTCTCACAGACCTGTAACAACTTCTTTAAGAGGCTCCTCTGTCCTCCACTCGTTACCTGTATTAATGGCACCTGTTTGAACTCGTTATCAGTATAAAAGACACCTGTCCACAACCTCAAACAGTCACACTCCAAACTCCACTATGGCCAAGACCAAAGAGCTGTCAAAGGACACCAGAAACAAAATTGTAGACCTGCACCAGGCTGGGAAGACTGAATCTGCAATAGGTAAGCAGCTTGGTGTGAAGAAATCAACTGTGGGAGCAATTATTAGAAAATGGAAGACATACAAGACCATTGATAACCTCCCTCGATCTGGGGCTCCACGCAAGATCTCAACCCATGGGGTCAAAATGATCACAAGAATGGTGAGCAAAAAAACCAGAACCACACGGGGGGACCTAGTGAATGACCTGCAGAGAGCTGGGACCAAAGTAACAAAGGCTACCATCAGTAACACACTATGCCGCCAGGGACTCAAATCCTGCAGTGCCAGACGTGTCCCCCTACTTAAGCCAGTACATGTCCAGGCCCATCTGAAGTTTGCTAGAGAGCATTTAGATGATCCAGAAGAGGATTGGGAGAATGTCATATGGTCAGATGAAACCAAAATAGAACTTTTTGGTAAAAACTCAACTTGTTGTGTTTGGAGGAGAAAGAATGCTGAGTTGCATCCAAAGAACACCATACCTACTGTGAAGCATGGGGGTGGAAACATCATGCTTTGGGGATGTTTTTCTGCAAAGGGACCAGGACGACTGATCCATGTAAAGGAAAGAATGAATGGGGCCATGTATCGTGAGATTTTGAGTGAAAACCTCCTTCCACCAGCAAGGGCGTTGAAGATGAAACGTGGCTGGGTCTTTCAGCATGACAATGATCCCAAAAACACCGCCCGGGCAACGAAGGAGTGGCTTCGTAAGAAGCATTTCAAGGTCCTGGAGTGGCCTAGCCAGTCTCCAGATCTCAACCCCATAGAAAATCTTTGGAGGGAGTTGAAAGTCCGTGTTCCCCAGCGACAGCCCCAAAACATCACTGCTCTAGAGGAGATCTGCATGGAGGAATGGGCCAAAATACCAGCAACAGTGTGTGAAAACCTTGTGAAGACTTACAGAAAACGTTTGACCTCTGTCATTGCCAACAAAGGGTATATAACAAAGTATTGAGATGAACTTTTGTTATTGACCAAATACTTATTTTCCACCATAATTTGCAAATAAATTCTTTAAAAATCAGACAATGTGATTTTCTGGATTTTTTTTCTCATTTTGTCTCTCATAGTTGAGGTATACCTATGATGAAAATTACAGGCCTCTCTCATCTTTTTAAGTGGGAGAACTTGCACAATTGGTGACTGACTAAATACTTTTTTGCCCCACTGTGTGTGTGGCGCTTGAAAGTTTGTGAACCCTTTAGAATTTTCTATATTTCTGCATAAAGATGACCTAAAACATCATCAGATTTTCACACAAGTCCTAAAAGTAGATAAAGAGAACCCAGTTAAACAAATGAGATAAAAATGTTATACTTGGTCATTTATTTGAGAAAAATGATCCAATATTACATATCTGTGAGTGGCAAAAGTATGTGAACCTCTAGGATTAGCAGTTAATTTGAAGGTGAAATTAGAGTCAGGTGTTTTCAATCAATGGGATGACAAATCAGGTGTGAGTGGGCATCCTTGTTTTATTTAAAGAACAGAGATCTATCAAAGTCTGATCTTCACAACACATGTTTGGGGAAGTGTATCATGGCACGAACAAAAGAGATTTCTGAGGACCTCAGAAAAAGCGTTGTTGATGCTCATCAGGCTGGAAAAGGTTACAAAACCATCTCTAAAGAGTTTGGACTCCACCAATCCACAGTCAGACAGATTGTGTACAAATGGAGGAAATGCAAGACCATTGTTACCCTCCCCAGGAGTGGTCGACCAAAAAAGATCACTCCAAGAGCAAGGTGTGTAATAGTTGGCAAGGTCACAAAGGACCGCACGGTAACTTCTAAGCAACTGAAGGCCTCTCTCACATTGGCTAATGTTAATGTTCACGAGTCCACCATCAGGAGAACACTGAACAACAATGGTGTGCATGGCAGGGTTGCAAGGAGAAATCCAGTGCTCTCCAAAAAGAACACTGCTGCTCGTCTGGTTTGCTAAAGATCACATGGACAAGCCAGAAGGCTATTGGAAAAATGTTTTGTGGATGGATGAGACCAAACTAGAACTTTTTGGTTTAAATGAGGAGTGTTATGTTTGGAGAAAGGAAAACACTGTATTCCAACAGAAGAACCTTATCCCATCTGTGAAACATGGTGGTGGTAGTATCATGGTTTGGGCCTGTTTTGCTGCATCTGGGTCAGGGCGGCTTACCATCATTGATGGAACAATGAATTCTGAATTATACCAGCAAATTCTAAAGGAAAATGTCAGGACATCTGTCCATGAACTGAATCTCAAGAAAAGGTGGGTCATGCAGCAAGACAATGACCCTAAGCACACAAGTCATTCTACCAAAAATGGTTAAAGAAGAATAAAGGTAATGTTTTGGAATGGCCAAGTCAAAGTCCTGACCTTAATCCAATCGAAATGTTGTGGAAGGACCTGAAGCGAGCAGTTCATGTGAGGAAACCCACCAACATCCCAGAGTTGAAGCTGTTCTGTACGGAGGAATGGGCTAAAATTCCTCCAAGCCGGTGTGCAGGACTGATCAACAGTTACCAGAAATGTGTAGTTGCAATTATTGCTGTACAAGGGGGTCACACCAGATATTGAAAGCAAAGATTCAGATACTTTTGCCACTCACAGATATGTAATATTGGATCATTTTCCTCAATAAATAAATGACCAAGTATAATATTTTTGTCTCATTTGTTTAACTGGGTTCTCTGTATCTACTTTTAGGCCTTGTGTGAAAATCTGATGATGTTTTAGGTCATATTTATGCAGAAATATAGAAAATTCTAAAGGGTTCACAAACTTTCAAGCACCACTGTGTGTGTGTGTGTGTGTATATATATATATATATTATATATATATATATATATAAAAAACGAGAATTTGGGGCACAAGTTTTAATTTTCTTTGGGTTTTCTGAAAATCACAATATACATACAGCACACCTAATATTTGGGTAAAATGTCTTCTTAAGATTCACCTCGACCAAACATTGTTTACCATTGAACAAGCTTCTGGCAGAATTCTGGTTGGATATTTCATGACTCTTCATAGTAGAATTGGTAGAGTTCAATTAAATTTTTTTTTTTTTCTTGCCATGGACTCGACTTATAAGCACGGTCCATATTTCCAATAGGGTTGAAGTCAGGACTTGTTTTAACGTGAGCCTGCTTTATCCTCCACAACCAGCTCTGGTGAGTGTTTGGGTTCAGTGTCCTGTTGCAACTCCCAAGTCGTGTCCAAGTTTGATGGTTTATGTTGAATTCTGAGGTCATCCTCCATTATTCCATCCATTTTGTGCAATGAACCAGTTCCACTGGCAGCAAAACAGCCCCAGAGCATAATGATCCTACCACCACCACCAGCTGGTACAGTCTCCCTCTGTACATGGTGGTCATTGTGGCCAAACAACTCAATCTTTGTTTCATCTGACCATACAGCTTTCCTCCAGAAGGCTTTTTCTTTGTCCTTGAAGCTGACCACAAACTTTAGTTAAGCTTGAAGGTGTCAGTTTTGGAGCAGGGGGTTATTTCTTGAATAGCAGCCTCTTAGTCCATGGTGATCTGAACTGTAGACAGTGATCCATCAGCTTCCAGTTCATGGCAGGGCTGTGCCATGGTGGTTCCCAGGTTGTTCCGGCCCCATTCAAAACAACTTCCTTTCAGCGGAGGGTGACAGTTTGGGTTTTCTTGAAGCAAAGTGGCTTGGCAAAGTGATTACACCTCACAATAACTTGGATACAATTGTTTGAACTGATCTTGGAATTCGCAGTTGTTTAGAAATGGCTCCAAGAAACATTCCAGAGTTGTGTATATCTGCGATCCTCATTCTCAGATCTGACTAAGCTCCTTAGAGACTTTCCCCATTTTACTGTGCGTTGGTCAATCCAATGAGTGCTGTAAATAAACCCGTTTTATGAAGGCACAGAGACGCTACCAGCTGTAAATCAATCATAATCACTAACAGGAAGTTAAGAGACCTTTGCAAGATTACAGACATTTTAGAAGTTTCAGCACCTCTGAATCACTAATCTAAGTAAGCATATGTAAATTTTTTTACTCCATGTATAATTTTGACCCCGTGTTGATTTCAGAAAACCCAAAGAAAATTAAATTGTGCACCAAATTCGTTTTTTTAAACTAAAAGATGCATGCTGTACATTCTGCCACAGAAAAAGAACAGTTCAAAGAAAATTACTGAAAGTCCAAATATTGCCATGACATTCATATCAAAGATGACAATCATGTCACTGTATGTAAACTTCTGACCACAACTGTAGATGTGCCTTTTCATACTAAGAAATTTAAAATTTTTCATGTTTCCATGGAAGCAATTTCAGACTTGGTCTCTCTTAGGGGTAGGGTTTGTTTCCAGAGCAGAACTAGAAAACTGAGTGGTAGGGTCTTGAAAGTTGGTATAGGTGTTAAATAAATGTACATGTGCCTTTTGATACGAAGAAAATGTGAGAAGTTTTAATTTTTAGCTCACCTGGACCAAAGGTCCGGTGGGTTTACGCCATGGGCTGCTGAGGTCAGTGTAAAGCGGTAGGGTTGGTTTCCTGCAGCAGAACTTGAAAAATGTGACAAATGTACTGAAACTTGGTATATACACTACCGTTCAAAAGTTTGGGGTCACTTTGAAATTTCCTTATTTTTGAAAGAAAAGCACTGTTCTTTTCAATGAAGATCACTTTAAACTAATCAGAAATACACTCTATACATTGCTAATGTGGTAAATGACTATTCTAGCTGCAAATGTCTGGTTTTTGGTGCAATATCTCCATAGGTGTATAGAGGCCCATTTCCAGCAACTATCACTCCAGTGTTCTAATGGTACAATGTGTTTGCTCATTGCCTCAGAAGGCTAATGGATGATTAGAAAACCCTTGTACAATCATGTTAGCACAGCTGAAAACAGTTGAGCTCTTTAGAGAAGCTATAAAACTGACCTTCCTTTGAGCAGATTGAGTTTCTGGAGCATCACATTTGTGGGGTCGATTAAATGCTCAAAATGGCCAGAAAAATGTCTTGACTATATTTTCTATTCATTTTACACCTTATGGTGGTAAATAAAAAAAAGTGTGACTTTTCATGGAAAACACAAAATTGCCTGGGTGATCCCAAACTTTTGAACGGTAGTGTAGATGACTCTTCTTGTTAACATTACTGAATCTGAATATGTTGGAAGAAAAATAGGATAGGACATCAGAAACGGCAAGTTATCACACCTTCATTAACAGGAGAGACAAGCTGTACAATTTTAAGATGTCGTCTCAGGTAGGTCATATCTATTTTAATGCATCCATTCACAAGCAATTATTTCATAATCTTGTTCAGTACTGGTATTCTTAGAAAATACTTTAGTGGTTGAGCAGAGTTCTTGTATTACTTATTTTGAAGTTTTTCAAGTTAATGTCAGGTACAATATGAACTGCTAAGCTACTATTAAGCTTACAAATGGAGGAGGTCATGAAGGTTTTTTGATTTTTAAACAAATAGCAAGAGTTAGCCTCAGAGGCTGAGAGAGGGAGCAGGGTGGGGGATGACTGATGTGTGAGGCAGGAGCTGAAGGATGAGTCTTGATCAGTATACTTTCAAAAATGAGTACAGTTTCACAGACTCACTCATTACAGGGCATTAGAGAAATACTAATAAATTGTCAACTCAACACTGCAAGGGCAAAGTTCAGAATGATTTTAACCAGTAGATGGTTTTTTGAGCCATTTGCAACCAATAAAATTACCATTTTTATAAAAATGAGCATCATCAATAGTAATACCAGCATTGATGCACTTCATCACAGTATAGTCATATCTAATTTACAGCTCAAAGAACACACTTAAGTTTGCAGTATCTCTTTAAAGAGAAATGAAACACTTAGCATGTTCCTTTGTTCAAATTTCAGTGAAGTGGATGAGAGACATTTAAATACCATCAAAACACAGCCCACACCCATGAAGTGACTTTAAGCCGGTCAGTGTTTTGAGAACAGAAATAGCACAGTTAAGCCTGGTGTACATGGGCGATTTTCCATCACTTAGTCATGCAACTTTTTGACGCAAGTGAAAAATTGCTTCGTTTGCAATGGCAATTTTTTTTTGTTACTTACGACAGATTGTAGGTACCGAACATGCTAGACATTCTGCAACAAAATGTATATAAAAAATTTAAAAATCCAGTCGCTGACTTATGGCAGAGATATCGCCATGTGTGCATCTTTGTGATAGGCCTCTGAAGGTGATTTTGGTTAAGCCAATCCCTGCCTGCAAAGTAGTCACATGATTTCCACCCCCCTTCCCAAATCACCCACTGGTTGCAGATAACGCGCACACGCAGCTATCCGAGAGGGAAAACTTGCTTCCAAAAACTGCAATACGCTTGCGATGAGAAGTCACCCGTGTGTGCCAGGCCTTAGGCAACCAAAGAAAAACACTCCGATGTAGTTGAAGTCTTGCAGGTGCGAGTTGGCAGGTTCTACTCTCAAGCAGGCGCGAGTGGGCGGGCAGATTTTACTCTCATGCATTAAAAAGTTATGAAGCTGTGCAGGATTCATTTGTTCATTAATTAATCAATTTGTTCATTCAATTGCCTTCAGTAATTGGGAAATAGAACCAACTGCATTCTGTAGAAAATACTGTGGGCAGGTACAAATAAAAATAGCTGCAAAAGCAAGCATGATGGGGATTAAGTGCAACAAACTTCTGTATGCTGTAAAACTGGTCATGTCACTTCTGGTTCAGGTCCTCTGTACAAGTCATGTTGAATACACCACTGTTTTACTCAAGATGCCTTCAGAGGCTACCAAAGAGAAGCATTACCATGTCATCAAAATAGATCAGGGTTTGTTTGTTTTTTGCTATATGCTTCTTTATACACATGCAACTACAAAGATACATTAGCTAACGTTAGTAGTCCTGAATGGGGATAACATGGTATGTCACTTAACTAGCTAATCTTAGCTGACTTAAAAAAAAAAAAAAAAAAAAAACCCCACCCACAAACTGGTCAGTGTCTCTTTCTGATTTATCTAAAATACTGTAATACAAGTCACAAGCAAGCTAACACTAATCTGATTGGGACAAGTCTACAATGTCAAATACAGAGACTGTCATGGTCCTCTTAATTACCAAATTCTCGGCTCACATTACGTATCCATAATTTTCTTGACCATTCATCCTTTGGGAAGTGGTGGAAACTTACCATGGAGATGAACTTTCCTGCCATCATGCATTAAGGTACACAACAGAAGTCAGTGAGAGGATAATCCCACTTCTAGTACTTTATTGGTCTCGTCAAAGACGTGCCATGTTTCACTCATGATACATAGGCCAAATTACTCAATTCTGATTGGTCAATCAAGGAGGGCTTTTTTTCCTTAACACAGGGCCGTATTTCTGAAATGCTTTTGGCTAGTTCATTGCTTGGTTACGGTTACAAAAATTAGCAAATTGTGTCAACAAAATGTTTTTTGTAAAGAAGTTCCAATAAAATTTTGTAAACCACTTTCAAAATCGCCGTGTCATGATGAAACATGCTTTCGAAACTGATTCAAACATGCAAGATAGTCTTGCACCCTGATTGGTTCAGAAAACATGAATGAAAAAACGTTGTGAACTTGAATGGCTTCCAAAGTATGAATTTGGCCCCATGCATTATAAACAAGTAATCGTATGGTTCCTCATAAAATTAAGGATCAATTTTACTCGTGATTTCAAAGTTTTGAAATTGCCCGAGTCGCTTTGAAATCACGAGTGAAATTGATCCTTAATTTTACGAGGAACCCAGCCCTCTCAATACATTTCTGAGAAAGGGGCAAGTAAGAAAGAGTAGTAAGCAGAGGTTAGGCGTAAGCTGAGTGGTGGCTGCATTAGCAGCTGCTGCAATGTATTAAAAAGGGGGGGGGGTCCTCCCCCAGAAAATTTTGAAAGTGTAGATGTTAAAATGGTGAATTCTGAGTGATCCTGAATGCAAAATTTGGATACAAAAATTATATTCATGATCTGAAGATCATTGTGTGTGTGTGTGTGTGTGTGTGTGTGTGTGTGTGTGTAAATGTACAAATATAAATTTTAAAAATAAAAACAACTGACAAGAATACAATTCCAATCAGTTATTCATTAGAACTTAGAAAAAGTGACAAATACTGTACATCATTTGTATTTCAAACTATTATAAACAAGTCAATTGTATTGAAATGTTCTAACAGAACTTGAGTAAATATCATATTCACAGTCACACAGCTTATAGCATTCATAAAAACATTTATGATCCAATATTGGAAATTGTTCAGAAGCCATCAAAGTCCTCATCATCACTGTAATCCCCTTTACTTCTTGTACAAGCTCTGGTCTCGGTGTGTTTAACAATTTCGCGCCATTTTGACTTTAATATAAAATCGGCCTTAGGCTAGTATTTGCGGTTACTGGAAAATTAAAAACTTAAAACTAACAAGGATTCATTTCTAAACATTTTCCAACATGATAAAAGGCATCTTTATACGTATACAAGCAGACATTAGATCTATGGTACCTGATACAGGCTATAAATCATTATAAACTACATTAAGAAGCCAAAACAACATGCTTAGATGCTCAAGGACCTCAAACAATAAAAACATTCACAAAATTATCAAGGTTTTATTTATTTTGAAGAGTGACAAAAGACAATCACATTAATCCCGGTCTTAACAGGTTGCCGGTATTGGATTTGATATCATCATAATATGCTTGTTCTGGGGGCCGCATACAAATAAATGACACTTAATGACGGCCCACGATAAAGCATACATAATTAGGCCTGCTTACCTATATATAGGCCTAATACTATAGGCACTACAGCGAAGCACTGCATGTTAAGCTGCATGCATCTGTTATCGCTCCAATGTTTCTCCCAGAAGCTGGAGAAAATAAGTCACTTTCCAAGCATGGTTTGTTACATGTTTACAGCAAACACTGGAGGACCAGTCACGGTCTTATTACAGAGACTCAGATTGTTTTGCAGGTCAAGGGGCCCACAGGGCCCCTCCTGGGGAAAAAACAGGGGCCCATTTCTACAATGGGGGGCCCAGTGATTATCCTTCAGTTGAAGCGAACCTAGTGAGCGAAGCGAGCCCAATGAACAGCTGGGGCAGCCCAGGGGCTGTTTTTTTCTTCTCAATTCTGTTTTTTTTTTTTTTTTTGTATTAGAAGCCATATGAAGCAATGTAGATGACAAAAATCAATGCTTCAACCAAATATATTGAGATATAGCACCAACATAAAACTGTTTAAAAAATTATATAAAAACATGTTAATAAAAATATGAGAATGAGGACAGGCAGACTATATAGGTGATGATGAAATTGAGAGCAAGTCTGTGACTGGTCTTCTTGTATTTAGTGTATAGTTATGTGTATATGTATATACTGTATATATGTATTGTGTGTCTATATGCATAAGTATCTGTATATATGATTTGGTCGATATTATACCATGTCGGTATGTTTTGGCATGTTTTCTTTTTTATTGCTTTTGTATATATAGTTTATTATGGTGGAAAGTGACATTTGATTGGCGGTGGTATAGAGGGTTAGGATTGGATAAGTTATTACTTCTTCCTAATCCTTTCTGAACATTGTTATGTTATTGCCTTGTGGCTACGCTATTCTGTTTGTTTATGATGTTTTGATTATTGTATTTTTTTTATATCTTTCTTCTTTATTGTTCAGAATAATCAATCAATATTGTTTAATCAGTGGCAATATTTTGGAATTCAACCACAGGCCACTATACACCACATCTATGTTATCTCCTCCTTGTAAATTATAATACATTTTATTAACTTGTTTTCAGTTTGGTGTAGGTCTATAGTAGTAGTAGTAGTAGTAGTCGTCGTCACCAGTGGCAGTGGTAGTAGCAGCTGTTGCAGTAGTTGTTGTAAATCTAGTATGACTAATTACCTTGGGTATCAGTTTTTTCAGGTGAATGTACTCTCTTTCTGAAGAATGACAAAAAATAGATTATTTTTCTTTTCTTATCCATATTTTCTTGTCTCTTTCGAATATTCATACATAGACCGTTAAGACGCCACCTAGCGAAAGACTTGGATCAGGTTTTACTCGCTTGGGACGCTACAAACGGGGCGGCGTAAATACACGAACGGGTCCAACGTATATTCAACATGGCGGCGGTCAAAAATTAATCCGATGCTGAAATGTGTTGAATATCCAGATAATTATGTTGGAAGATGCATATTCGTGCAAGATTTTCGATATTGAGACCATGAAGTCAAGTAATTTCAGTCCCCCCAGGATTCCGCAGGCCTTTGTGATTGTTGCGGGCTAAAATGTCTGATGTTGCGGGGGGTTTTCCAAAAAATTGCAATGAAAGTTGCGGTGTTTTGTAGGTTTTTGTTGCGATTACATTGTGGGAGGAAGTGAAAAGTTGCGAGAAATTGTTGCGATTTTCTCTTTTTGTGATTAAAATTGATAAGTTATTACTGAAAAACTATTGATTTAAAAAAAAAAAAAAAAAAAAGAGAAATGGTCCGATAAACAACTTTACCAATACAAAAGATTACCAGGACTACAAAAATGCAGAAAAATAGGCTTTACTTATCCAAATGCACCTGTTGGTTCAAAAGTTAAAGTGCATAGAACCTCACAGCACATGAAGTTACCTTAAAATATAATATAAATGCCTCAGCTTTCATGTAAGAAGGAAAAAAAAAAAATACTAGTACTGTGTGCAGGCAGTCTCTCCTGAAGACTAAATTAAACAATAATTATAAACTAATAAAATAAATGGCTCAGGCTTCATAGAAGAAAAAAAACAAACAAAATTTGAAAAGAATCTCACAGTATGATGCTGAAGCTGCCTAAACAATGGAAAATAAAATACCATTTTGGTAAAAATGTTGGCATCCATTAATTTCTTGTATTAAGTAAAAAAAATAAAGTGCACACAGTCCTTCACTGTAAACATAACACTTTCAGTAACAGAATTTAAGCCTCCTCCTCGGCGATCACTCGTAACGAGTATGATTGTCCTCCTGACAGTGGGTCTGGTCACTTGTGGGTCGTCAGGTGGCGGTTGAGGCCAATCCTCGATCCACAGTCTCTATTGCAGTGGGGGCATATGTAGATTGTTGTCCTGGAGATGGTGGTTTGGGGAGCCGTTTTGGTGGTGGTTCTCTCCTTCCTCAGTTGCCTTTTAGTTTCTGCGGCACGGTGGAGGTCCTCTTCTAGGTGTGCTGTACCCTCATGGACCATCCTTCTCCACTCATCTCTTTTGAGGGCAGCCTCCTCCCAGTTACTGAGATTGAAGTGACACTTTCTGAGGTGTACTTTGATCATGTCTTTGTACCGCTTCTTCTGCCCTCCTTGGTTACGCTTTCCTTCCTTTAGTTGGCTATACAGAATCTGTTTTGGAAGGCGGTAGTTGGGCATGCGTACTACAAGACCTGTCCATCATAGCTGGTGCCTAGCAATAGTTGGTGATGCTGGTTTCCTTTAAAAAACACTGATATTAGTCCATCTATCTCCCCAGCTGATCCTGAGAATCTTGCGTAGGCATCGCTGGCGATACTGCTCCAGGGCTTTCAGATGTCTACTGTAGGTAGTCCAGCTATCAGCTCCATAGAGCAGGGTGGGAAGAATGACAGCTTGATAGACCAAGCTCCTGGTCTATCAATTTAAGCCTACATAAACGCTGACTCGCGCATGCTGCTTCTCTTGAACGGAAACGCGGAAGTAAGCAGTGTTGCCAGATACTGCTGATGTTTTCCAGCCCAAAATATGTTCAAAACCCACCAAAACACACTTGAAAACCCCCAACTGGGCAGGAAAGCACCCAATCTGGCAATACTGGAAGTAAGGCAGAAGGTAGTTTGTCGACGTCACCTCAAGACGACGCCAATGATTGGTCAAATTTGCGGGAAAGTTGCGGTGATTGGCTATAATTGCAACACCGCCCTGAATTCACGGGGATTGGTTGAATTTGCAAATCGCAACATCGCGAAATCCGGGAGGGTCTGTAATACGCCACGAAACGTTCCAAATAGGGTATAAAATGCTCACGTCCATATTGGCCCCTGCCCTTCGACAATGCGTTCATTATTCGAAATAGTGAGTCTTAGACATGGGCGCACCAACAATCTGAGTCTCTGTTATTACCTTGTGTTTTCGACCTTTTTGCAGCGAAAAAGTTGCTGATGTTTGCCCGGTGCTTCCCCGACATTTTTCGGCTTTTTGTAAGCCTAACAGTGTTGAACAGCCCCGGGTGAACACCACAGTTACACATCAGGGTTCTCGCCAGCGCTTTATATGGTTGCGGCCCGCTACGCTAAAATTTCAGACCGCAACGGTAATTTCCCCCCGCTACGCTAAATTTTTAATATAGCGTAACGGTTGTTTTCAGTTGTTCATCACCATCGCCAAAAGTTTTTTTTTTTTCCTGCGCACTTGAGCAGTTTTCAAGGTGTCAAAATCAGCCTACGTTTGTTAGGAAACCCATGCCTGGAAATCAGTTCAGAGAGAGAGAGAGAGAGAGAGAGAGAGAGAGAGAGAGAGATCCTGGCGATAACTTTCTCTTGAGCTGGACTTCGGTGAATGACAATGGATGACGGACCCCCTCGCAAAAAAAGAGACATTCGCTCTTTCTTCACAGTTAGAAATGTAAGTGCACCACTTCTACAGGTTTTCCATCACGCTTGAAAACTTAACCCAAAGCCCTTTGATGAATGAAAACGTCTACTTTGTAAGCAGGTTTAGCAATATGACAGGGCGCACGTATCGGATGATTAGCGCTAATTTACTGGATCCCACTGTGGCTAACATTAACACACTGGTAATCTGCCTGCATGCCATCCATCGTTATATTTCTATAAGGAGACAGGCACAAGAGAGGTTGGAGGAGATGAAGGAAAGGACATAGGAGGCAGAGGAAAGGAGGTAGCAGATAAACGGGCAGAGGATGGAGGTAGGCCTAGTGGGGGAGAGCCCGCTGTTGGAGATAGAGGAGGAGATGGAGGAAGACGAGCAGAGGCTGGAAATTCACAGGTGAGAATGAGGTTAATGATATGATTTTAGTCATGGGATTCAGCTCCAATGTGCCAAACGTGATCGCCCTTGTGGCTTTAAATCAGAGAATTAACAGTGGTTACAATCAAAGTTACTCCCGTGGTGTTAACAGAAGACGGCGAACCAAAACAGGAGAAAATCGGGCATCGACCCGTTGTGGAAACAAGAATTATAAAATTTTATAATTTTAATTAGAATAGTAAATTTTCTATTAAACAAGAAATTTAATAGTTTTAGATTATATATTAATTATTTATTAAGGGGGCTGGGTGTATGTTATGCCTGAATGAAAATGCAATTTGTTTTTTTTTTATTTTTATGTGCTCAGGCATTTCTTAATTTCTTAATACAATAAAACATTCATTATCTTTTTGGTTGTGTCTGAGTTTACATATCTTTTGACAACACCCTTTGTAGTTCAGTGAAATACAACAGTAGGTAACACATTGCCAAGATCCAAAGATGTAACAATTTTCCATCAAGGATATACAACATAAAAAATGCAATTTATCCCCTCCAGGAACGTCAAATATGGCCAATTTTGGGCATGATTTTTCAAAATCTCCGCACCATCCCCCCGCTCGGTCGCTACGCTCCCTCGCCATAACCCATTACGCTAAAAAAAAATCCTGGTGAGAACCCTGCACATAACGCACATGCACGCATACCGCAATATATCTGTTAAGTCTAGGCTGTCCGCATACCCGAACAGAATTCTTAGGCCTACTGTCTAAAACAGATTGAGTGAATAAAAGAATGTCTTATAAAAATAGACGGGGGAAATTTTTATTTTTATGACGTATAAATTATGAAGTAAAAACTTATGAATTTCAATTCTTTGAAAAACCACTGTGAGTAGCTGGCAATGGAGCATTTGTAGGCAGCAAAATTGCCGGCAGTTATTGAGAGGACTGGGAACCATACAATTACCTATACAAATACTTCCGTGCATACACTTCCATGTAGTACATACTGCACACTATTTACTCACATGGTGTGTGAATCTCAACAGGGTAGTGGTGTTTAAAATCGAACACACACGTTGTGCACTTACCAGAAATAACCGTATGCAATATTTGACCTTGATGGGCACATCACAAACCAAAATATCTACCAGCTTTATTTGCTCATTTCTTAAAAAAAAAAAAATGCATTTTTTTAAAATTTCTCTCGTGTGCCCACTGTTTCAAGCAACATGGAAATTGTGTCATTATTAGTGTTGACAATGTGCCTCCTTTATGCAGACAGGATAGCGACCATTGACGGTGAGAAGTAACCAGTCTGTCACACTTTGATCGTTAAGAGTCCACCATCTGAGTACCCGTAGTGCACTGCATGTTGCTATACTCATGTACTCACAATAACAAGTCTAAGTGCAGAAGTAGGCAAATTGAGACCCAGCAATATTTCCCTTCTCACTGTCAGATATTAATGCAATATGCCGAGAATAAAAAGCACTAGCTAGGTTAGCTGATTACCTAAAAGTCTAAGAAGTTATCACAAATCAGTTCATATAGCAGTTATCACCTTCTCCGACAAGCGGCTGTGACGAGACCCGTTTTCCAGTTTGGTCGCACGACGCTCAAAGTAAAGCCCATTGGTTAGATGTCTATGAGATATCAAAAGGGGCAACACAACAAGTGCCAGAAAACATTTCTACTTTTGGTTGGTTAGTTTAATGGCTTTGTCAAAAAACGTACAGTAAAATACTGCAACTAAGATGCCAAAAATGGTCACATACAACTAACAAAGAAAAACTAAACAGAGCAGTGTGACAGGGAAAGGAACAGAAATTTCATCCCAGTTGTGACCTCACCCCTATTTATTAAAAAGATACACTATCTAAAAACTACAGAAATACTATTAGGAGGTAAGAAAATATACATTACTTTAACAAGACCACAATATCCATAACTAAGGTAAGTTACCACACTGAGAAACTTGTGCAGTAGGTTCCACGTTCTCAGTGTTGCACTTACAAATTGAAAAATTGGCTATATGGTGCAGGGATGAGAATGAAAGATATTTTAAAAGTCTGAAAATAGACGGGGGTTTGGGGGCTGCAGGCACCCAGCAGGGCCCAGGGGCAGAGCCCTGGTGGGGGCCCAGGGGGTGGGAGCTAATGATTCTTGGCCATTTTTTTTTTTACCCCAAAACCATTAATTTTATCAGCAAAAAGTTGCAATTTATTTGGAAATAAAATTCCCCTTCTTGGTGGACTACCAGGTGAAAATGATCAATATGGTACAAGAGACTTGTTTTTAATTCAATTCACATTTGATGATTTCAAAAAGTCAATGCACCTTTTAATATAAACGAGCTCTACAGTATTATATTTCTGCATTTTTGCTATTCATGTCTTTGAATACTCTAATCCTTTAAAATGAAGTGCAAACCAGAAAAAAGTTGTCATATAATTCTCTTAAGCTTTCTTCTGATGTTACCATGGTAGCAGGAGGTCTTGCATATTAAGCAGGCAACATTCAACATCACTTCCCTTTCAACTGTTGTGTGTACTAACTAGGTTTATCTGGACAGGATGTTGTGTAATGTAATACAGATACCATATGGTCAATTTGAAGATCAAGATGGTGATTTTGAATTCAAGAACAGCCATGTACAATGGTCATTACATATTGGAAGTTTTTTTTTAATCAAAAACTATAAAGTTCATCTCGGACTAAAAAATTTGGGCAGACGCACCCGTGCGGCACATGCTAGCAATCCCCCCCCCAATGAAATGAGCAATAAGTAGGAGAGTTATACACGGTATCATACCTAAAATTTTATCAGAAATATAGATATGATACTATGATTCTCCCCAACATGCTACATTAGATAAGCTAACCCCATTTATAAAAAGATACGCACTTATATGAGACGTGTATTTGATATACATGATGTATATTCATACATTGTTACTTTACGGAAATCTTCAATAAGTTTGGTCTTTTCATGACAGCCTGTTGTAGACCTAAATATAATGCACATGAACTGACACTCCTCACCTCAACATGTCCTTTACAATCATTTAAGCCACCATGGGCAATGCTGAAATCACTGTTGCAAACAGTACATCGCACGAAACTTTTTTTTTTTTTTTACCCTTATTAGACAGGGATATTCTTTTGTGTAATCTGAGGTGAAGTGGGTTTTGTACTTTCGCTTTCTGGGGCGCGCGCTCTCTCTCTCTGCCATGACGATCCTGTAGGCTGCACTGACTGAACTGAAAACTTCGGTCCTCGAGAAAAGAGATAAAAGCCTGCCCACACTGAAAGCCAATTGGTTTACTCAGCAAAATAAGCCAATCAGGATGCTCCTTGTCTAGCATGCGCTACATGAACAGGCACACGCCTCTCGGGCACTCCGTTGTATGTGCACATTAAGATGCGCGATGCAGACATTGTTTCGCGTGCACACTCTTGCTCGCTTGCTCTAGATTCCGGGAGATATTCTCCAATTTGCAGGCATCAGGGAGCCACCATCAATATGCGGGAGTCTCCAGGAACTTCCAGGAGACTTGGGATGTCTGCGTTATAAGGTGACCACAGATCGTTAACCCCCCCCCCCAAAAAAAAAATCTCAACGGATTTACATCGATCACAAAAACTATCATTTTGGTCTGAAAAAGTCGGAAATCCGCCGATCGGCAGAAAATTCTCATCCCTGATGGTGTCGATGATGCGTCTGATTAATTTCTCACCTGGAGGACTGTACATGCCTCGCTTCGATACAGAAATATTAATTATGCTGATCTTAAAGAAACTAATCCTGTGTCTGAAGTCACCCCCTACTCACTATATAGTGAGGACGCCATTTTGTAGTGCTGTCCGAAACGACAGTGAGGATTATTATACCTTATATAGAGCACTCAAAGTATCCCAAAATGCATCACGAAAAGTAGTGTACAACCGATGGTCACTAACCAAGCAATATATCCCATCATGCATTGCAGTCGCACTGAAAAAAAAAAAAAAATTAAAAAGCCTCAAATTTGATTTAATAAAAAGGTAGGCCTGTCACGATAAATTTTGTTGGACGATATATTCTCATTATCTCTAGCCGTTTTATCCTGTTCTACAGGGTCGCAGGCAAGCTGGAGCCTATCCCAGCTGACTACAGGCGAAAGGTGGGGTACACCCTGGACAAGTCGCCAGGTCATCACAGGGCTGACACAGAGACAGACAACCATTCACACTCATATTCATATACATGGATTAAAGCAAAAAAAAAAAATAATAATAATAATAATAATAATAATAATAAATAATAATAATCTGACAAAAAAAAAAAAAATCTCCACGTCATTGGCCCCTACCACGGCAGCGATGCGTCAAATTTTAAACGCCGTGTTGTCCATTATCCCCTAGGCCCCTACTTATAGTACATTTACAAAATTAACAAATTTCATCATAAATACTGGCTATTCATGATGAAACCTCAAGCTTTCAGCACAAAGTACAAATTTATTTCAACAATACTTTAGTAATGCACAGCAGTGGTTAAGAGAAAAGTGCAAGTGCAGTCGAACTTGAACCATGCTTTCAAAAGGGTGGAACAGAAAGAAAAATAAGAAAATCTGTTGAAATAAAGCTAGGAAACAAGAAAAGTAAAGTGAAAGTTCACTTTTTCTGCTTCTTCGCAGTGAAGCCAAAGGCATCTAGTTTGGCAACACCTGATGCCTGTTTTTGTTTCTTTTTCTTTGGCACAGCAGCAGGAGCTTGCCATTATCGCCCATTTCATTTCACCAAGCCCATCTCCACTTATTCTTTACCGTTTTGTCGATGTCTGACACATCTGTGCCTTCATTTAAAAGGAGCGTGTCCATGCTGGCAAAACCGAAAGTAATTTGACGCGCTCTAGTGATGGAAATCGAAGGGCCTATGTCCGGTGAAATATAGCCTTATACGCAGTACTCGAGTTTGGGGGGGGGGGGGGGGGGGGGGAGGCATCCCCTTCTGAAATAAAAATCTCAAATCATCCCCCTTATAAAACGGCCATCCCCCCCATCACATCCCTTGGGCCATTTTACCAATTAATGTGGAAATTAGCCTACTATTATTTTAACAAATATTACTACCATTTCAACATTACAGGCTTTGCGCAGCGATAGCCTACATGTAGCCAGATAAAAAAGATGCATATTTATTTATTCGGTTGCACCTCTCATTCACACCTATACGGAGGTTTCAGTCACTGAAAACAGCTACTTTTGCAAACTCTGGGCAGAGTAGAGATTTCTGAAAACTCCATCTTCAGACACTCATGTAAATCGGGAAAACGAAGCAACAGTGGGCAAGAGAGCGCGCGCGAATATAATGAGTCATAGGTGTGAATCTTTCACCGAATGCCAATTGTCCCGGTTCTTCATGAAATCGCACGTGCACGCACAAATTCATTAGGTTAACTTTCAAATAACTGTTCTTATGCACTTGCGACACCGGAGCCACTTTCCTGAATTTTGAGCTTTGGAGTATTCGCTTCTTTATCTATTTAATCAATGAATTTGTCATATACATTAAATTACTAATGTAAAACATTAGTAGCCTATTTAAGCAATACCTGTTTTCTCCACTGTTTTCCGACCTTTTGTGCTTAGTGAATGAGACACTTCATTACACTCCACCGACCGACCTCCAATTCCGGACTTTTTTGAAAATGTAAAATATAGGTCTACGAGATGGTTTTTTTGGCGCTTAACTCGCGTTGGTCCTTCACTATTAATTTTTGAGACTGACGAGGCACTAAATACTGTGGAATTATTTTCTCCTTACTATGAAGTTTGGCATCTTAAACAAGTGTTGGGAAATCTTGCAGCCCAACTCTGCAGCCTCCAATGTTTAAGCTAACTGCTGGAACCATAATGTTTAAAGATTAAATCGTAGGCTAATCAAACCAAAGAAAAACACAGCCTTTCCAGAACATTGTCTGCCGAAGCCTGTTTAACCTACAAAAGGCTTAACATAGATCTTCAACAGGGCTGTTTAGATTTTTCACCTGATCACCTTTCAATAGGCAAATATTATTATTATTATCATCATCATCATCACTACTACAATAGGCCTAGTATTAGGCAAGTAGTTGCCTAGTAGTAGGACAGCCAGATTGTTTCATCAGTGGAGCTGCCATTAAAAGGAAATTGATGCGGAGCGCCGCGGCTCGCCTCGGGGTGAATCGCGTCCCGAGGCGCGGGGCTGGCCCGCCCTGGCAGCGCTGGTTAGTTGGGGAGAGGGCAGAGGTCGCTGGCTGCCAAGTTTGGAGAGGCTGGGACCTCCCCTGGCCGAGTTACGAGCGTGCAAAGTCGGGCTGGAGCCGCCGATAGAAACGAAACTCAAGCCGAGCACCGCGGCTCGCTGCCTACGCCGAGCCTCCCCGGGACTAGACAGTAGCGGAGGCTGTATTTATTTATTTAGGCCTATCTAGTGCAACAACTTATTCCTTTACATATACTCAAACATAGCACAAGAAAGGGTTCAACAACAGGCAATCACAGCAGCTTGGTGAAGTTCTAAATCACATCGGTGTCAGACCTATGGGCCAACCCCCCTTTTTTCCTCGGATCTGCATCAATCTCATTATTGACCTTTAGCGCTCCCAGTTGACGGAAATCCGTCATAGCGATGGAAAACTTTAATCCATGCATATATTGTCTCAAAAATTATTGCAATAAACGATATTATTGTTGACCTCTTTTCAAGACAATTTTATGCCACTAGTAAAATAATGATCATGCAAATACACTTTCAAAAGAACAGTAACTTAAATTAAGTCAACTTATTCAACTCAACAGTGGAATGTAAAAAATACAAATAAATAACCTAAAGAAATAAAACAAAACCACTCAACAAAAACAATAAATAAAATACAATCTATGGCTCTTAAAAATTGCACTAAGTAAATATTAACTTGGCACAGGGTAAAGACACTTCTTCACAGGCAACATTCTGCCAATCCAGTTTTTCAAAGATTAGTACCCAGATAAACGACAACTGCAAAATAACATATTGCCAGCTGTCATTTGGATACAAGTAACAACAATTAGAACGAGATAACGTAGGCAAGGGCGTAGGTTTGGTATTAACATTGGTGGGGACATAAACCCAATGCCAACTTCAGGTCAACATCAGAGGATCACAATATTTTGCTCTGTTGTGTTCCACCAAAAGAGTATCCATCATCTCTCTAAAGCAGCGTTTTGCAACCTTTTCTCAGTCGCGGCACCCTTCAGAAGTATGCAAATTCTCAAGGCACCCCCAAATAAAATATACTCAAAAACTACACTGCATCCCCCCCAACACCACACACATACACACCATAAGGGGTTACTGAGAGAGAGAGGAGGCAGTGTGACTTACAATCAATGGGAGACCTGAGCCTGGGATGATGCACACAAACGATCTATTCTGGCAGGAATGGATGAGAGGCAAACACGAAGCTCCTGGTCCACAGCCCTCAGGTCACTCCCTGTACTTATTCTTGATGCAAGTCAGGGTCGAAAAGCTCACTTCACACAAATAAGTTGTGGAGAATGGTAATAGAATAGTAATGGCGCTGCTTGAAGCTATTGGATACTCTCTTTCTCCAAATGATATCCAAAACCATGTCTTGAAATTTTATTTTTAATGTGCGATCTTCTCTGATCTCTGCCAGTTGCTCCTGTACTGGCAGGGACATGTCTTTTGAGCTTTCCAGTGCACTTGAACTCCAAGGGTCATGGACCCAGTCAAACTGTGCACAAGACTCTGATGGAAAATAGTGACTAAATCTCTCGAGTTTTAAGATGCTGAGTAATGAGGTCAGAAAGTGTACTGCTGTTTGAATGCTCACTGCACAAGGGAAAACATTTCAAGCCTACCTTGTTCCACAAACGAACGCCAGAGTGTGAGCTTTGATCTGAAGCCGCGCAGTTTGTCAGTTGAGGTGAGCAGGTTCTTTTTTGCCTTGCATTTTAGCATTCAGTTCATTGAGATGCCTAAAGATGTCAGCCAAGTACGAGAGTTTTGCGCACAATCACTCATCTGCAAGCTGCTCCACATGTGCAGATTTCTCTCCTATCAGGAAAATTCTGAGTTCTTCTCTTAACTCGTACACTCGGACCAAAACCTTCCCATGTGAAAGCCAGCAGACGGCCGTGTGTAGCAGCAAGCTATGATGCCCTGCTCCCATTTCCTCACAAAAAAATGGAAAACAGGCAGCTCTGTAAGGGCCACGCCTTGATGAAATTAACTGCGTCCACCACTCTGTCCAGTACGTCTGAAAGTTCTCTTGGCAGCGTCTTTGCAACGAGTACCTCCCTGTGAAGGAAGCAGTGGGTCATTCACATGTCCGGGTTTTGCACTTTGACCGTACTGATGAAGCCCCTGGCACTGCCTGTCATGGCAGCCGCTCCATCCGTGCAGATACTGATACAGGTCTTCCAACTTAATCCTCCCTTTTCAAGATACTCGGTTGTCACACAATAAATCTCCTCTACTGTCGTTTTGTTAGGCATTGGTTTGCAAAATAATAAATAAAGTTCTCTTTAATATGGTCCCCATCTACGAACTGAACATTTACCAAGAGCTGCACATGCCCACTCATGTCTGTTGAGTCATCAATTTGTAAGGAAAAATGTCCACTTGCCTTGATTTTTTTCAAAAACCACATCTTCAATATCCGCAGACATGTCGTTGATTCGCCTTCCAATTGTACAGTCTGACAGGGGGACCTTTTGCCATTTCGTTTGCTGCTTGTGGGCCCAGCATTTTGCTGACGATTGCTGTGCATGCTGGCAATATGACCGTCTCTGCAATCGTGTGTGACTTCTTAGCCATAGCTACGATCTCGGCCACAAGATAGCTAGCCTCCAGTGCTTTTTCCGACACTTTTCCACACTTCGTTATTTGCTCTTGTCGGCTGTGTTGACATTTCACATGAACAAAATACTCCACATCCTTGTAAGCTAGTGACGGATGAATTGTTCTCAGGTATCTTTTAAGTTTGCTCAGAACCATCGCCTGGTTTGACAATTTCATGCCACATACTAGGCACAAAGGGAGAGGGCATGATGGATCTCCGGTACAGATGAAACTGTATTTCAAGTAATTGTCATCGTACTGTCTTTTGTCTTACTACTGGCGTCCCCTACCTTCGCTAAAGAGCTGCCACTGGATGATGAAGTTAGCTCAGATTCAGAGTCAACGTTATCTGATTCTGAAGCCTCTCTTTTCAAAAACCGATCCATGCTTGTTCTTTACTCTTCATGACACACAACACCCTCATCATGCTTTGCGCGGCAATGAAGAGAAAAAAAAAAAAGAAAAAAACCCCACCTGCAGACTAATTACGCAGGTCACGCTGACTATATGCTGACCCCAGCAGTGATGTTGTGACATGGGAAAGGGGGGCCGTGAGACAAATTTTGATGACGTATGAGGCAGTGATGATCTGCATTAGTGTAACTATTGTTTTTTGGAATTTTAATTCATTTATTTTTTATTTCAATGTTAGAATATATAATTTTTTTTACGGCATCCCTAATAAAGCCAGACAGCACCCCAGGGTGCCACGGCACCCCGGTTGAGAAAGGCTGCTCTAAAGTCCAGACTTTTAAAATTTGAAGTTCAGAACTGTAGTATTTCATCATAATAATAATAATAATAATAATAAGCAATTCATTTGATTAATTACAAACAGGCATGAAAACGGGTCGGGGTGAAAAAGGTGAGAAGGGTGCACGAGTGGTGACGTGGCCTCTGGTGTTGTTTTATTTTGTTTGGGGGGTCCTCCCCCAGAATACATATTATAGCCTCCTTACTAAGTATACTGTATTGACATTTGCACAAGGACATACAGTACAAATACATGTAGTTATAGTGAAATTATGCCCTGGAAAAAAAATGTGAATAATAGAACGAAGAAAGTGGAACACACAATGAATAGTGATCATTTTTTCCTTGTATTTGCCTGGACCGCCAGTGTTTCTATGGCCCGCTTTCGCCGAGTTGCCACATGTTTCAGCCTTGCCCGCTTCTCTCCTTCAGCAGTCAGTTTCTTGGCCTGCTGAGCACTGCAAGTTGCTTGAGAGCCATACTTGCTCTGCTGCTTTTCCTCCTTGTTCACCCTCTGCTGGTGTTTGTATGTGGCTGCTGCAGAGTTAATGTTCTTGCACAATGTTCTGTCCACTTCCCCAAACTTCACGTCCTCCCTTCTAAAGAGCTGCATAGCTGTCTTCCCCCTGGACATCAGCGTGTACTTGACCGTCTGTATTGCATTAAATGTTTCCACATTCATGTTGCCACTCCTTTGATCAATTACATCATTCATCAGACTAAATGAGGACTCAACTCTAGGTCCATGAAAGATGGAGAGGCAACACTTAACCAGTGCACCCAGGGAGGGGCACTTGTCTGGTTTGTCAAAGACATGACCCCACCACTCCACGATGCTCTCTCCCTCCTTGAAGCTG
This sequence comes from Neoarius graeffei, assembly GCF_027579695.1. Taxonomy (NCBI): domain Eukaryota; kingdom Metazoa; phylum Chordata; class Actinopteri; order Siluriformes; family Ariidae; genus Neoarius; species Neoarius graeffei. The sequence goes on from NC_083586.1 coordinate 16,815,238, forward strand.
GGGATGGTCAGGTCAACATTGAACCGCACAAGTTCCCTCTGGATATCCTGGTCTGCTGGCAAGAGGTGCCCCAGCATACCACTCAGCCTGCCAAGATATGGAAGTACCTGCAGCTTTCAGTTCTTTTTAAATCAAGGCTAAATACTTTCTTCTTTGCTGCTGTCTTTTATTAAATCAAATTTGAGATGTTTAATTTGATTTCTTTCAGCACGAACAGCACTACAAAATGGCGTCTCCACTATACAGTGCCCTATAGAGGGCTACCGCATGACGTCACCACGCCGCGAGATTTTGTTAGGCGCCATATTGGAAGACCAAGTACATGCACTCACAATATAAAACAAAGTACGAGCGAGAGTAAAGTGACACGATGGATGATAATTCTGGTCATGTGAGTACATTACCAGCTGCAGAAAGGGCACGGTATGTGGAGAAACTGGCTGTGATTGATGGGTTTGACCCATATAAGACAAGACTCGGGGCAAGGGAGAATGGAAACATAAGGAGGACCTGACACCAATTCTGCCATCTGTTTGCTACCCAGACATTGTAAACTATTTGTTGTTTACACTCAGTGCCTACACTGCTGATGACTTGAAGGCCTACAGGCTTACAATTATGTTGTTAGTGGCTTGGTTCGTGATATTACAGCTGTTATTAAGAATAACCTACACATAGTTATGGCCAAGGTAATCTTGTTGATATTTATCTTTTAATAATATATCTTTTCAGTTGAAAAATTAATACTTTTTGTTACTATTAAGGTATCCATAATTTAGGTTAATTTATCCAAATTATACATATGTATTTATGATATATGCCTACACAACAACTATGTTTTATTTATATAATAGGAGGGAGACCAAGCCCCAAACCATCCTAAATTATTATTATTAAATTGTAGAAGTCTGGGAGGCTTGCTCCTCATACAGTTATCAACTTTGGGCCAATTTAGCATGTTTTAAATCTGAATTTCTTGCGTTTGCTTACCTCAAAGTGTCCACAGATCATGCACAGACTTATCCATTATATCCACAGTTTTTTGCCAAGTCTCACACAGGTTTCTTTCAAGTCTACTGTTGGGCCAATAAATCATAAATAAAACAGCTCAGATTTGTTTAAGTCGTTTGCCACTCCACTTTATTCTCGTGGGTTCACATATCGCTGCCGTTATTTCCCCCTAATCACGAGTTTGTTGGTCTTCCGAAATGGCGCAGGGTCTGTTTACTTCCGGTTTCGGGTGACGTCAGTGAAATCCCTCTATAGTGAGTAGTGAGCAATTTCGGACACAGGGATTGTCAAAAGACGTGCGCGCCCTCTCTCGAATGCTGATGTAATCAAGCCGGAAGTTTTGTTTGTTTTGATGGCAAATCAGGAAAGTTTGAAAAAAGTAGGAAATTCAGTCCGATGACTCAATCCAGCTTCCAGCGGTCTGGTCTGCACTCTGACTGATGTGTGCACGCTCTGGCCAGCAGGAGAAGAGGCGCGAAATGATGCTGCTTGCCCTTCGCAGCGAGATGTACTCATCGCTATGGCGTCAATATCAAAGCAGGAGGAGGAGGCGCAAACCGGCATGAACTGTCTATGGGTGCGAAGCAACCTCCTTGCCCTTTGGGTCAATATCAAACACCCAAACAATTTTTTTTCCTCATCGGATCTACACGATTCACGTAGGTCACCCATTTTGGTTTCAAAACGGCGAATTTCGCTGAAAGGTGAGGGATTTTCATGCATGTTACAAATCTTGCATGTGATGATTAACTCATTCTACCAATTTGCAAATGTGTTTTACAAGCGAATAACACATTGACTGTCGGGAGGGTGTACGTTCCTTTCCCTCATAAATGGAAGTAAAACACATATGGAGCATTAAACACTGTTCCATTAGACTGGCAGGGGGAGTGGGCTCTCTTCTGTGTGATCTTTAACTAGTTTTAGAATGCTAGTTTAAGCTGATACGTGATTGATCCAACGGTAAAACAGGACGAGGTCTCTTTACTTGGCAACAGAATGCAGTGTTTTCCCCAGAAAAAAATTAAAGCCCTAAATTCCGGCACGATAAAACACAGACAATTGAGCGCCACTGGCGCAAAGCGAAACTAGGGGGGTCCAGGGGCATGCCCCCCCTGGAAATTTTTTTTTAAATAGATGCTCTCCGGTGCATTTTCAGGGTCTCTGAGAGGTTTTAGATACATGATTATAGGATAGATTTTAACAGTGCTTCAATGATTTCTGACCTAAATAGTATTAATGTATACACATTTGAAATTTCACCTTAAAGTTCAGCATGCAAGTTAAACTGTTTTGTTATAGATTACTGAGGTATATGATAGATTTGAAAATGTACAGGGATACCTTGCACTTAATTATCTATGATCAAGTAGTGTTGTAATAAAAATGTGCATGAAAATATGAACAGTGGTTTGCTCCATCTTATGCAATCCAATGAAGAGAATCGATCATCATGACCTGTTGATCACAAAGGGATCTGAACCTAAGAACTGCCACCTTAAAATAAGTTGCTGTATTACTATAACTAAATGATTTAGAATGTTTCTGATGCAATTACCATAATATATGTATAACTAAGATGCACTGAAAAGAAAAGTAAGGCAACTGCATATTATAAAGTTCAAATTTTGGCACTTTATTAAATGGACTAGATTAAGATTAAAACATATTTAAAGGAAAACTTAATTCATACATTTAAGTTTGCAGAAAGATTATGTATTTATAAAAGCATTCATGAAGAGATTGTGTTGTATTAATAAGTGTCAAATGTAGCATAATTTCGAATAATAATGATAAGCATATTTGGCAGTGTGATGTCACTGTGACCCTTTAACAAAAGAATAATCCGGAGCCGTATTTTGTTAAATAGATCCCAGTGACCTCACACTGCCAAAAATGCTTATGATTATTATTTGAAATTATGCTATATTTGACACATTTGGACAACTTTACTTCGTGAGAGTGTTTATAAGTACATAATCTTTCCGCAAACCCAAACTAATTAATTAAAGTTTTCTACTCCTATAAAGCAGATTAATTTTCCTTGGCTTTTGCTTGCCCCAATGTTGGGCAACCCTCTCATAGTCCATCTCGCTGTCATCCATGCTGATGTGGATCAAATTGTCCAGCGAGTCTTCTCCCAGCTTATTAAAATCAGTCGGCTTTGCCCGTCTGGTGGGGGACAACATCGGCAGCCAATGAGATCGCTTATAATGAATCAGAAACTTCCGGGATGTTTGACGTTTTCTTTCGATATTTTTATTGGATGGTTTGAACACGTGATCTTGACATAGCCAACAGATTACAGTTTGTTTACATCCTACCATGCGGACATTACTTTGACAGAATCAACACAAACATCGGAAAAAAAAGACCGCTTGTTTAACACAAATATCAATCAGTATGCAAATGGATCGGTTATTTGCTCTCCTATGCATCTAGTTACTTGTCGGTAGGAAATTTTAACGCATCGGTATAAATCTAAGCGTATCGGATTTTAACTAAAGCGACTAAGCATATCAGCAGGCAGAGCAAGCGTACTGGGCCCGACACGCTAAAACGCTTTGGGTAAACCCATGAGAATGTATCTGAATTCTGATTGGTTATTATATTACTGCCCTTTTGTTGTCGTCTTCTTGAGCCCGGAGAGGAGAGGGACAGGGTTCTACAGAGAAAAGTTTTTAGCCTACCGCTTTCAAATGAACCCCGTGAAAACCAATCAGTTCAGCATATGCATGTACTCGGGATATGACATTTTCAAAAGAGGCAGGAGCAGTGGCGGCTAGCCCATAAGGGGCGCCACCCTCCCAGATGTGGGGGAATTTTATATTAAGTAAACGTGAGTGCAAATATTATGTCAGTTTTACTTAATATAGTGTGTGCCTACATGCAATCTGAATTATTTAACTCTCTACCCCTTTAAGCAGTTGCTATAGCCACCCTTGTACATGTATATACTGTTCACCCTTAAAACATATTTACAAGAAAAAAAAAATCAAATGTCATTATGGTGCATACAGGCGGGTGTCTCATGTCATTATGGGATATACACAGGGCTGTCATAAAGAGGTGAAGAGTTGAACAACATTTCCACCAACTGACTCTCATTCAACAGCGAATTTCCACCGACAGACTCGTATCATTTCTCTTCTTGGGCGCTCATCAAAGCGCCCCAGAAGTGCAGCAAAATAGCCAATCGTGTACGGTTGCTAGGGAAAAATAAACATTTGGCCAATCAGCATTGCCAAATGTAATGATTTTGGGGTGCTGGAAATTTCGCCCCTGCTACAGAAAATGTGGGAAAGTTTTGGATTGCTCTGGTGATAAACTTGAGGTCTGAGGTCAGTCAGTCAGAGAGATGATGGCAACGACGCCAGTTGAGGGGCAGCTTCCACCAAATTCAGTGAGATCTTTGTTGAACTACCCTTTCGCGAGAAGGACGATGGTGGAAAAAAATCTGCGTTAAGGAACTGGGACCTGACAAGCCTAAAATAAACATCACCCAGCTACCCAAGGAGAGAGTTAAAGCCTACAACAGGACTTTTTGCAGGAGTTGGTTCCAGCGCAAGTCGTGGCTGACAGGCTGTGGAACAGCCAATGCACTTTGTTTCCCCTGCCTCCTTTTCAAAAGTGACAGGTGTGATTTGACGTGGACACAGTCTGGACAAACTGACTTAAAGCACCTCTCCGAACACATCAAGAAGCATGAAAGATCAAGAGTTCACATGGAAAACTGCGTAAAGCTAACTGTGCTTGGAAGGATTAGCAAACCGGCGCAGCTAGACGATGGGCACCGCATTGCTATAAGAAGGCACAATGAAGAGGTATTTGAGTATTGTATTTGATACCGTTCCTTTCCAAAGCATAAATGGAGCCTAATAAAGTAAATTAACAATTTACAGCTATATCTGTGAAACTGCTGATTTTGAGAAGGAAATTAAATTGTGGAACTGTCATTTTCTGACTGTTCATTTGAATGCTTATACTGGACTAGGCAGGGAAATCTATTGGGACACCAGCTCCACCAAGAATTTTTTTTCCACCAGCCACCACTGGGTGGGAGTAACCAAAAATTTCTGATCAAGAAGGCAGAGGCTGTTATGCTTATTACGTGAAAATGTTTTATTTGATTAAAAGGTGTCTGGGCCACGAACAATGTCCACATCACCATCGGGTTGTTGTTTACATGCATCATGTTACATGAACTCTGTCAGGGCTCTCCGCAGATCTTCACTGAAGCACTTCAAATTAAGGGTTAGCAGGCTGCTAAAGTTTGCAGGCACTTCACAAGCAAGACTAGGTGCAATATTAGCTAACACAACACAATTTGATAGGATTTAATAATGTCTTTGTGACCTTAATGAACACCAGTTGTCAGTATTAAAGTCGGACTGTTATTTACATGCCGCACAAACTTAGAAAAAGTCACTTGTATGTTGTTTTTACACACTGAATACAAACGGTTAACTGATTAGCTCGTAAAATTAATCTAACATTACATTCCTCAAGGACAGTTTGCTAGCTAGCAGCCGGTCACAGCACTGCACTTGCTAATTGACAGGGTAGCCAAACTTGCTTGCTGTTTTCGCGACCATGCACCCAGGGCGAATATTCATGAGGAAATTTTGCATGGTGTTTCGCCCAGTGGAAACCTATAGTAACCATTCGTGTACCGCACATGGAGCGGGATTTTTTTTTTTCTTCAATTAGAAATATTGGTAGGGGCACGTCCATACCCAACTCTACACCTATGGTCTGTCCAATGGAGCAACGTGTTGTCTTTTCCCCATTCAGTGGATACCCTGGCTGGATAACTGTTGCATGCTGAGAAGCCCCGCAAGATGACAGAAAACAGCACGGTGTTTTATTCAGTCAATGGGTCAAGCTAATACTCTGGCAACTTCCCCATGTAGATGTACAGCGCGTAGATGCCAAAATCACGGTTAAAAAAAAAAAAAGATTACCAAGCTCATTTTCATTTACTGTACGATAAGTCGGTATATTGAATATCACGACAGGCCTAATAAAAGGCAGCAGCAAATAAGTGTTCAGCCTTGATTTAAAAAAAAAACAAAAACTGAAAGATGCAGGCACTTGGTATTGATTAACGTGGGAAATACGCCGAGTACAATATGTATTTATCACAAAAATACATGCATGTATTTATTATTTTGAAAACCCACCAGCCAACTAAGCTGGCACGTTTTAATCATGCGACAGTAATGACGTAAATACCAGCGCGATGGACTAGTGTCCGAAAGCGGTTTTTCATTTTACCAAGGAGCTCGTTATATAGTCCTCTATATAGCAATTCCCTGTATAGGGAGTACTGAATAAGTGAGCGATTTCAGACACAGGGTTAAAGTGTATCGATTTCTTTAGTACTCGATGGCAACAAGTTCCATGGTTCTGCAGGTCTAATAAAAAGTACGAATTCCTGTAGTAATCCTGTTTGTGTAAATAAACGAGGTTGTAATGGTCAGGGTCATGATTACGTGTTCTATAACGTGGCTCAAACGTATCCAAGTAATTCTTAATGTCAGTAGAAATAAGGCCCGTTCAGGGTAATTGGGGACAATTGTAGCTTTTGAAGCCCTAGGAGGGTGAAATTATGGGATCCCTGGTGAAAAAAAAAAAAAAAGGTACTTTATTGTATTTAAAGTATATTTATATTTTCAATAGTATATTGAAAATGTACTTACACAAATTGTCTCATCTCATCTCATTATCTGTAGCCGCTTTATCCTGTTCTACAGGATCGCAGGCAAGCTGGAGCCTATCCCAGCTGACTACAGGCAAAAGGCGGGGTACACCCTGGACAAGTCGCCAGATCATCACAGGGCTGACACACAAACAACCATTCACACTCACACCTACAGTCAATTTAGAGTCACCAGTTAACCTAACCTGCATGTCTTTGGACTGTGGGGGAAACCGGAGCACCCGGAGGAAACCCACGTGGACACAGGGAGAACATGCAAACTCCGCACAGAAAGGCCCTCGCCGGCCACGGGGCTCGAACCCGGACCTTCTTGCTGTGAGGCGACAGCGCTAACCACACCACCGTTCCGCCCTTACACAAATTGTACTTTTTGTAAATATACACAAGTATACTAACATCACGCTTTCACGCTAACACTTGACACACTTTAAAATAATTATACTATATTACACTTTGTAGAAATTATACTAAAATGTACTTTAAGTGAAAGTTGTGTAATTTCTAAAGTGTACTAATTTTTAAGGTACTTATAATACAAAGTACTAATTAAGCATATATTAGTACATAAAATCATATACTTAAAGTATACAAAATATACTTTAAGTTGTTCCACTTTAGCACATAAAAAGTACACTAAATACACTTCAAGTTGCACTTTTCTACAATTTAATTACAATTAAAATATATTTAGTACAAAATTAGTTGTTTCAAAATAGCATGCCTCAAGTTAACTAATCATAAACACACTTGAAGTACTAGTGCATCTCAAAAAATTAGAATATTGTGAAAAAGTTCAATATTTTCCATCAGTTATTTAAGAAAGTGAAAGTGTTATATATTATAGACTCATTACACAAACTAAAATGTTTCAAGCATTTTTCTATTTTAATCAGTATGGCATACAGTACAAAAAAAAAAAAAAACCCCATCTCAAAATATTAGAATATTTCATTTCGAGTAAAACAGTATGAACACAGTGTATCTCTTGGTCTAGTTCAGTACACACAATCATGGGGAAGACTGCTGACTTGACTGTTGTCCAGAAGATGATCACTGATGCCCTCCACAAGTAGTCTGGTTAACACCAGACCACATCACAAGTGAAATATGGTCTGGAATCCGCCTATTGAATTTCTCGTAGGGGAGGTGTGGTTTACGATTGTCAACGGCCGTTTATTGGACGTTGCGAATGTCTATCATTTGGCGTATACGTAGCCCATGGCCAATCATGGCAGTTGTACCCGGTGACGTAGTTAGAGCGACGAAGAAGACGAAGAGGCGAAGAAGAGAAGGCAAGAGAAAGAGAAGGCAAAACAAAAATAGGAAAACAATGGCACCAAACGATTACTGCCATTTGTGCAAGACAAATATGAGAGAAGCTGGTTTGGTTCATATCGCTCGCCGCCATGTTAAATGTGATCCGTAAACAGTCCCAAATAAACTACAAACTTCCATTTGTCGAGTAGTACGCGTCACCGTCTTTCCACCCCTCCCCACTCTCTGATTGGCTCCCTAACTCAGGCGAGCCTTTAGACCATAGTTTCCATGCTGTCTTTTCAGATCAGAACGATTGTGCAAAGCAGCATGGGATTTCCCAGGCTACTCCACAAGTAGGGTAAGCCACAAAAGGTCATTGCTGAAAAGGGTGGCTGGAAAAGGTGCACAAGCAACAGGGATGGCCACAGTCTTGAGAGGATCGTCAGTTGGTTTGCTGACCATGATATTACTGTGTTTGATTGGCCAGCCAACTTGCCTGACCTGAACCCCATAGAGAATCTATGGGGTATTGTCAAGAGGAAGATGAGAAACACCTGACCCAAAAATACAGATACGCTGAAGGCCACTATCAAAGCAACCTGGGCTTCAATAACACCTCAGCAGTGCCGCAGACTGATCACCTCCACGCCACACCGCATTGATACAGTAATTCATGGTAAAGGAGCCCCAACCAAGTATTGAGTGTATAAATGAATATACTTTTAAGAAGTTGGACACTTCTGGATTGTAAATCCTTTTTTTGATTGATCTTAGGGAATATTATAATAATTTGAGATACCGGATTTCTGATTTTCATGAGCTATAAGCCATAATTATCAAAATTAAAACAAAAAAGGCTTTAAATATTTCACTTTACATGTAATTAATATAGAATATATGAAAGTTTACCTTTTTGAATTAAATTATGAAAAAAGGAACTTTTTCATGGTATTCTAATTTTTTGAGATGCACTAGTATATTGATGATTAGTGTGGCTTCAAGTACACAAAAGTATGCTAAATTTTAGTACACTTAGTGCATTTATTTTTCACCAGGGATGTACTTATGTGAAATAATATACGAGCAATTCCAGCGTTATGGACATGACACTTGAACTCAAAATGGCAACAAATGACCCAGTACATGTTTTATTGTCTCCCAGTATTTAAACAGGTGTTGCATATTTTAAGGCTGTACCATACTGGAGAAGTGATAGAACAAGAACAATTCCCATAGTACATCTAGGGCATGCCAGAAAACGCCAATAAAAGATGCGTTACGGATGTGACAGAAAAAGTATCACTTTTCTTGGGTGACTACATTTTTATCAAACTCTGTGAAATCGTAAACCTAATGTCGAAATGGAGATATCCATTTGATAGAGGGGTCCAAGGTGAATATTAAAAAAATCTTTGTTTAAAATATTTTGTATTTCATGCAGAGTTTCGGAAGGAAAAAAGTCAGCGTTATGGATGTGACGAAATTCCGTTACGGATGTGACGCGTCTGAAATAGACATGGCGTATGTTTAGAAAATCAGCAATTTAACCACCATAACCCTTTGAAAAACTCTCTAAATATCAGCTAAAACTATCAAAGTTCTTAAATAATATTTAGGATGGCTATTGTTTTGCTGTTTTGTGGATTTTTGCATACATTTCTGTGGCTTGTGGCAATAATATAGAATTGTACATGATCAAAGTTGATTTTAGCTTGGGGTTTACATTATAAGAAAGAAAGACTGACAGTGACATATTAGGTTGGTTACAAATTGGTTCAACTTATTCACATAAAATACAGGCCTAGGTGATATCTCTAGGAGTGGTTTTGATGTATTACATGTTGCTTTATTTTTGCATGGTGAGGTTGACATTTACATGGAATTGCCCCCACCCCATAATTTCACCCTCATAGGGCTTCATTAACTTCGTACAGAGTGATGGAGAAAGAGAGGGACTCTCACTCACACACACACATTGTAACGTGTCAAGTGCAAGTTTGTGCGCGCGCGCATCTGAATGTGATGGACGGTGACGAAATAAAACTGTCCGTTACGCACGAGCTCAACTCCCCCCACCGGCTCACACAGGACTTAGGGACTGAACTCATGCCCAAGTGAATATTTAAACATTTAATATAAATATGACATATCTGTAAAGCTAAATTCGCTTTTATTTAGTTAAGAGTTGGATTTTGCAATGAAGCACTTGCCTTCCTGCGCATGCGCGACTCATCCGGACGACGCCAAACCTCCATGAATCACCAAACCATCAAACAAAACCAGGCGCCTTCAATTTTTTCGCTCCTGTTTCCATAAATTAACATGTTGAAAAGAATTCCGTGGTATAACTCTGTCCTGGAAGTAAACATAAGTTTATTTCTCTTCGTATCTTAACTCAGCATCCGCGTTTTTCTGCTGTTAGCCGCACTGCTAAAACTGACAACTTTACCTCAGAGCACCACAGCAAAGAACCGCCTCCTAATCTACATAAAGGCGCCCACTCTCCTCTCTGATTGGTCGGAGAGAAAGCGCGTGGACTGGCTCGAGGGGAGTGTTATTATAATAAGCGCACCTGCTGCAGAGAGAGAGAGAATATGAATGATGAATATCACTTATATGGTTTATTTTAATACTAAAACACTGACCAGATATAAATAAGCTACTAATCACTTCGAAGTTGATTATTTCCCTCCAACATCATGTTTTATTTTTCCACAAAAAATTTGCTAACAATTACAGTTTTACTGTACCTCATTAATGAACACCACCATCCATTATCTGTAGCCGCTTATCCTTTCCTACAGGGTCACAGGCAAGCTGGAGCCTATCCCAACTGACTATGGGTGAGAGGCAGGGTTCACCCTGGACAAGTCGCAAGGTTATCGCAGGGCTGACACATAGAGACAAACAACCATTCACACCTACGGTCAATTTAGAGCCACCAATTAGCCTAACCTGCATGTCTTTGGGGTAAACCAGAGTACCCGGAGGAAACCCACACAGAAAGGCCCTCGCCGGCCGGGCTGGAACCCAGGACCTTCTTGCTGTGAGGCGACAGTGCTAACCACTACACCACATACCACTTTTTCCTTTTATAGTTCCTCAGCAAATCTAACCTTCCTCTGAGGAACATAACACACATTGTAGCCTCACACATTTGTAAAAAGCACTAACTCACCTCTTCCTTCATACCTGAGCTCACATGATTGGCTAGTGCTCACTCCGATTGACAAGGAAGACAGAATAATGCCCTCCCTCCAACCCAGAAAGCATGGCCAATTGAGCATGGTCTATTGCTGGGTTTCAGTCACATGCCTTTTCTGAGCAGTTTTACCGGAAGTGAAATACAGTAGCTGGTGGTCTAAATGGCTGCTGTAGTGCAAACAATTAGCGATAACTTATCAGAGTATTCTCGTAATCTAGAAGCCACTGCTTGCTTTAGACATATTCAGAAGATTGCTATGTGCAATGGAATAGACCCCTACAGTCTGGGAAAGAAGGATTTGTCATACAATCTCGAAAACTACCCTTCAGTCGAGTTCCCCAACATCTCGAACTATCTGGTGTTGCAGACATCTTTCTACACCACAAAACAGATGAGTGTGTGGAAGAGTATGGCAGCTTACAACTTCTTTGCATGTGGCTGGGTAAAGGACCTCGGTATCAAATCGCTGCCGAATGAATTCTGTATTGTTTTTGCCCATGTATGTTTTTTTAAGCTTTTCGTTCGCGTCTTTACAATGAAGTGCTGCAAATTGAAGTGTAAACAAACAACAGTTCGCTTGATTCTCACTTGTGTTCGCTTTTATCTCTCAGATCATCAGAAACCCCTTTAAAGACCTGGATCTTAGTTAAACAAGACGGAGAAGTGATCACGGCACATTGTAACTGTATGGCTGGGTAAGAATTTTGTCCCGACCTTCATGCATATGGACTTAGTGAGGTGTGAGGAGTAAGCAAAGAAACAGCTGGGAACTTTAGCACTTCGTGACTAAAAAAAGTACCGTAAAATAATGACACATAGCAAGAAAAGTACTTGGAAAACACTAAGGACATAGCTGAGAGGGATATACAAACCTTTCACCTAGTGATCACTGCAAACTCGAGCATGTTTCAACTCAGCTCCTTTCAATTTCAGTAAGAGGTTCAAAAGCCACCTTTCTTGATGTCTTTTTTTGAAATCCTGTGTTCGTTCACCCTTTTTTATTAGTTGACGGGGAACCCTGAAGAAACTTTTATCAGTTTCACAGTTTGATCAGTTTGAACAACCTAAAACAATGCAAGCATTAGGCATTTTTCATATAAGCAATGCACCTTCTCCATACAAACACTTTGTCAACTGAGCTTTGGTAGACCGCCAGCTAAAGTTTTGAATAACTAATGAGGCAGATGTGACGTCATGTGAAACCCAGCAATCTGCAGTCTCACAGACCATAAGACACACCCACTTTACTAAAAGACACAGGGCCGTCGACAGGGGGGGACAACCGGGTATTTTGTCCCGGGCCCAGGCATGAGGGGGGGCCCAGAACTGGTCCCTCATGAAGATGTCATTAATCATTCTGTTTCATTTCAAAATGTGTTGATTTGGGGGAGAAAAATGTGCTATATTTGCATTCAATGAATGATTTCTGGTTCTTTTGCCTTTATTGTCTTCGAAAATAGATTCAAGAACCCACCTACCACCCCTAATGCAGAAATGGTTTGGTCTTTGATTAAGGCGCCAAATAACACGGCACTATTCCATCATAACGCTTCGACAATAAGCGTGCGAGCCCGTTTGCCAACATGCACAAGTCAGGAGCAAAGAAAAGAAAAGAGAAAAAGAGATGAAGAAGCCAAGAGCCTCAGGGGCTCACTGCATAGATATTTTAGAAAAGATTTAGATGATGCAGCAGGTGGTGAAGGCAGTGGGGCAGCTGAGCCAAGTAAGACACAGATAACTTTTTTCCAGCCCTGTAATGTAACCCCAGCACGCGCGACGCGCCATTCATAATTATAAAGTAGGGGATAGCAGGGTACACTGAGTGAACACTGAAATGCACAGGGCATTGAATTATTTCATAAACATATCGGTTTAATAACACTGTGTTGCATATATCTCAATGAAGCAAAGAATAGCACATTGGCCCGCAATCATATCCAAATGTTTTAGGCACGCTTGCTGAGCTGCGCTGAGCTGGACTCCGGTTAGCTGAAAGCCCGTGGAACGCTGCCTCTTGTTAATTAAACCTTATTTTGTTGGAAATCATCCCGTGTAGATACGACGGCATGTGAAATTGCCAGCTAGATAGAGTTTAATGTAACGAATGGGCTATAAATGGAGTGTTTTGAGGTTAGTCTGTTGCAAAACATTAAACTTTCGCTTAGACTGGATACTCTTCAAACAATTCCCTTGCTCAAGTGAAAAATGATAGGCCTGTATGAAAAGCGCAATTAATGAAAGTAGCCTAATAAGCCCTAAATGAATAAAACAACCTCTGTTTTATTGTTGTTGCTTACACGTTAAGATTTTGAAATCTTCTCGGTCCAGTTCTATATCCAGGGAATGTTGTAATCCTTTTGGTTTATCCGTAATAAACGTGTCAGCCCCCAGGTCAGATAGGCTAATGTTACGTGGTTGGGAGGGTGTCAATTTTTTTTGTAACATTCTAAATCGAGTACGGAAAGGACGTTTATGAAAAACAAGACAAAAAAATACACTGAAAAACTCACTGTACATATCACTAGTGGCACACACGGACTGGCCATCGGGAGTAGCGGGAGTTTTCCCGGTGGGCCGGTGGTTCAGTGTGGGCCGGCGGAGAAAAAAAAAAAACAGTTGCGCGCTGGCCTTTAATATGATAAGCAATGTTAACAGTCTGTTAACATTGCTTATCATATTAAAGGCCAGCGCGCAACTGTTTTTTTGTTTTTTCTCCGCCGGCCCACGCTGAACCACCGGCCCACCGGGAAAACTCCCGCTACTCCCAATGGCCAGTCCGTGTGTGACTAGTGGTGATGCTTCTATGTTCAGATTTTGGGAAAGCCATAACTCCGTTCTCATTGAGGCCCAGTTCCATCCCGTAAACAATCATTTTGGTTTATCAACTACACTGTAAACCTGAATAAGTTGAGTTTACTTAAAAAAATTGAGGAAAGTGGTTGCCTTAAAAAAAAAAGTAATTATTAATGATTGAATTGAGTACCTTAAACTTACAATCTTCTGGTAAGTTTAAGGTACTCAATTCAATCATTAATAATTACTTTTTTTTTTTAAGGCAACCACTTTCCTCAATTTTTTTAAGTAAACTCAACTTATTCGGGTTTACAGTGTACCTGCGCTCAAACATGTCACAGGAGAGGCTCAATGGGCTGGCTATGCTCTCTATAGAGCACGAACTTGCAAAGAAGCTGGACTTCAATGACCTTATTGACGACTTTGCCACAGCAAAAGTCCGGCGCATTGCATTTTGCACCTGAATAGTTGCAGACTAAGGAAATGTTCAAACTGTAAAATATGTTGAAATGTTGAAATAAAATGGTTGACTGTTATAATGGGCTTGGAATACCTGTTATTTAAGGGTTGGAGTGAATGGAGACTGTGAAAAGAGGGGTTGGGTGTGGGTGGTTGCTGTGTGGCGATGTGCGTGCGCGCGCGTGTGTGTGTGGGGGGGGCCCACTCAGATTATTTTGTCCCAGGCCCAGCCAAAGCTGTCAACGGCCCTGAAAAGACATACCCTCTGAGTGAATCCGACAGAACCCAAACCCTGACCAAAGTGACCGTGTCATGTAGTAGGTGTGTTGTGTAAGTGATGTAGGATTCTAATGTAGGATTCTAGTTGCTCAACTGTCTTAGGTCTTTTTTGTCATATCTTCCGTTTTATGATGTGCCAAATGTTTTCTATGGGTGAAAGATCTGGACTGCAGGCTGGCCAGTTCAGTACCTGGACCCTTCTTCTACACAGCCATGATGCTGTAATTGATGCAGTATGTGGTTTGGCATTGTCATGTTGGAAAATGCAAGGTCTTCCCTGAAAGAGACGTCGTCTGGATGGGGGCATATGTTGCTCTAGAACCTGGATATACCTTTCAGCATTGATGGTGTCTTTCCAGATGTGTAAGCTGCCCATGCCACACGCACTAATGCAACCCCATACCATCAGAGATGCAGGCTTCTGAACTGAGTGCTGATAACAACTTGGGTCGTCCTTCTCCTCTTTAGTCCGAATGACACGGCATCCCTGATTTCCATAAAGAACTTCAAATTTTGATTCGTCTGACCACAGAACAGTTTTCCACTTTGCTACAGTCCATTTTAAATGAGCCTTGGCCCAGAGAAGACGTCTGCGCTTCTGGATCATGTTTAGGTACGGCTTTGAACTATAGAGTTTTAGCTGGCAACGGCGGATGGCACGGTGAATTGTGTTCACAGATAATGTTCTCTGGAAATATTCCTGAGCCCATTTTGTGATTTCCAATACAGAAGCATGCCTGTATGTGATGCAGTGCCATCTAAGGGCCCGAAGATCACGGGCACCCAGCATGGTTTTACGGCCTTGACCCTTACCCACAGAGATTCTTCCAGATTCTCTGAATCTTTTGATGATATTATGCACTGTAGATGATGATATGTTCAAACTCTTTGCAATTTTACTCTGTCGAACTCCTTTCTGATATTGCTCCACTATTTGTCAGCACAGAATTAGGGGGATTGGTGATCCTCTTCCCATCTTTACTTCTGAGAGCCGCTGCCACTCCAAGATGCTCTTTTTATACCCAGTCATGTTAATGACCTATTGCCAATTGACCTAATGAGTTGCAATTTGGTCCTCCAGCTGTTCCTTTTTTGTACCTTTAACTTTTCCAGCCTCTTATTGCCCCTGTCCCAACTTTTTTGAGATGTGTTGCTGTCATGAAATTTCAAATGAGCCATTTGGCATGAAATTTTAAAATGTCTCACTTTCGACATTTGATATGTTGTCTATGTTCTATTGTGAATACAATAACAGTTTTTGAGATTTATAAATTATTGCATTCCGTTTTTATTTACAATTTGTACCTTTGTCCCAAGGCGGCACGGCCCTTACGAAAATTAACCATGGTTTTACTATGAAAACTAACCATGGTTTTTACCATGGTTTATAGTTATTCATGGTTTTCATGGTTTTTTGGGTAACCATGAAAACCATGGTGCATTTTACCTCAATGTTCACTTAAATTTTTAGGTTCTAAGTAAATGTTAATGTATCTGGGCTGTTAATCGAGATCCTTCTCTACAGCATTGACTGTTGGACGAAAGCATGGTAATACTACAGTTAGTGCATCCTTTTAAAAACCATACTATCCCTTTTTAAACTAATTTCGTAGTTACTATGACCTATTACACATACAACTATGATGCTACCACAGCTACTGCAGTACTATGGATAAACCACAGTAATGCTATGGTTGGTTCATAGTACTTAGAATCACCATGAAATACCATAGTAGAACCATGGTTACTACCATGGATGAACCATAGTAATACTATGGTTGGGTCATAGTACTTAGAATCACCATGAAATACCATAGTAGAACCATGGTTACTACCATGGATGAACCATAGTAATACTATGGTTGGTTCATAGTACTTAGAATAACCATGAGATACCATGGTAGAATCATGGTTACTACATAAAAACCATGGTAAAACCATAGTAAACCATGGTAGATTTTCGTAAGGGGGTGGTGTAGTGGTTAGCGCTGTTGCCTCATAGCAAGAAGGTCCTGGTTCAAGCCCCGTGGCCGGCGAGGGCCTTTCTGTTTGGAGTTTGCATGTTGTCTGCGTGGGTTTCCTCCGGGTGCTCCGGTTTCCCCTACAGTCCAAAGACATGCAGGTTAGGTTAACTGGTGACTCTAAATTGAGTGTGAATGGTTGTCTGTGTCTATGTGTCAGCCCTGTGATGACTTGTCCGGGGTGTACCCCACCTTTTGCCCGTAGTCAGCTGGGATAGGCTCCAGCTTGCCTGCGACCCTGTAGTACAGGATAAAGCGGCTAGAGATAATGAGATGAGAATGACCTTTGTCCCAACTTTTTTGGAATCGGGGTTGTAGATTTCTGTTTATATTCTGTTTATACCATTTTACCAGTGCAACTCTGTATACTTGACTATTTTTATACTTTATTTGTTCTCCCCTTTTTTTCCTTCTTTTTTCTTTTTTTCTTTCTATAACTCAAAATGAGTCAACAGCACCTTCAATTTTCTTGTACCTTTGGAAAAGTGACAATGACAATAAAGACTTATCTTAATTTATTTTCTTTGCCAAATAACACATTTGGAAGAACGCTGCCTGAAAAACACAGCAAACATATGATAAGTTTCATGTGGCTTGCAAAATGTTCACCTTGAGTATTACAACCTGGAATTAAATGTACGTAACTCTAATTATATGCCATGAATCTACACAAAATAGCACATCATATCATGTTTTAGATAGACAGTGTGAAAATGTTGATTAGTAGTTACTCTGGGCCTTTTCTGTATTTTTTTAAATAATGAAACAAGGCCACACACCTTCAGTTTAATTATGTAAGAACTAGTACTGTAATAATTTGCCTGTTATCTCAACCTTTTCATTTACATCAAATTAAGCAAATTTGGTGATAGTTGTAGAGCTTGACAGTAAGTCAGCATACATGAAACTTATACTCTAATTCCAGAACAAAATCATTACATGCATGATTATATTTAAAAATTCATTTACATTATATAGAGACCACATTTGTTTTTGACTCTTGTAGAGAAATGAACTTACAGAACTTAAGGTATTTTATTGTGGGTAACATGGTACATTTAAAACATCTGCAGCTTGTAAAAAAAAAAAAAAAAGATCAGTCAGGGCATTTTGGTGCAGATATGTTGCTGCCTCTTCGTCACTGCCTGTGTCATGTTTCATGTGTATTCTCAATTTGCATGGGTTCCCTCCAGGTTCTCCAACTTCCTCCAACTGTCCAAGACACAGGTGTTTGAGTGTGTGTGTTTGTGTGCATTCTCCCACCTTTTGTACCCAGTGTTTCCTGGATTCGCTCCAGATCCACTCTATCCTTGATGATAAAGTGGTTACTGAAGATTGATGGATGAACGAATGAATATGTACCGACACCGATCAGCCATAACATTAAAACCACAGACAGGTGAAAAAATGAATAACACTGATTATCTCATTACAATGGCGCCTGTCAAGGTGTATTAGGCAGCAAGAGAACAGTCAGTTCTTGAAGTTGATGTGTTGGAAGCAGGAAAAATGGGCAAGCGTAAGGATCTGAGTCACTTTGACAAGGGCCAGATGTCATGCTCCGCTCCGGACATCCACTCCGGAGATTACGAATCTCTCACGCCAGGGCCGATTCGAATCCGGAACGGGAATTCCTTCATGCCTGCATTCACTTCCTGGTTTTCTGTGCGGTTATATAAATGCTGTTCTCAGACAGGAACTTTGCCAGAACATCTCGCTTTGCTTCTAGCCGTTTCTGTGCCTCTGTTATGGTTCATGGTTGTTTGCGCAAGCTCATTTTTCTATTTAATGGTTTTTGCACTAAGGGTTTATTTCTAGTTCATGGTTTTTGCACTAAGGGTTTATTCTAGTTCATGTTTTTTTGCACTAGGGTTTTTTTTCTTGTTTTTGGTTTCTTGTCCCAGCATTTTTGTCCTTGCCTGTTTCGTGTTTTTGTCTAGTTTTCGGTCTCTTGTTATCTGGATTATTTTTGCCATTTGTTTTTGTCCCATTTGTTTACCCTTGTACCACACCCTTTTCCCTGGATTAAATCTCTATTTATTTGACTACTGTCTGTGTTCTGCTTGTGGATCCTTATCCCACCACACCTCCACGACTCCTAACAGTATATTCTGGCCAACATGGATCCAGCGGAACTCACCCGTCTGAGAACGGCCATCCAGCAGCAAGGGACTCTCCTTGGGACCCATCAGCAAGACCTCCAACAGATTACACAGGACCTCGCCACCCTGTCCAACTCACTCAACCTCCTCACCACACAAATGCAGCACTATCAAGCTGTGCCTACCTCTGCCCAGCAGTCTCCAACTTCAGCTCCTGCCACTGCCTTTTCCTGCAAGCCGAGACTCCCAGCGCCTTAGCCCTATGATGGAGAGCCAGGTATTTGTAGATCGTTCTTGTCCCAATGCTCATTGATCATGGAGCTGCAACCTCTGTCCTTCCCCACAGAATGCTCCTGGGTGGCATATATCATCACGCTTCTCAGTGGCAAGGCCAGGGAGTTGGGAACAGTGGTCTGGGACGCCGATGTTCCCTTCTGCTCCTGTTTCAAAGATTTCTCTGAAGAGATGAGGCGAACTTTCGACCGCTCTCTGTCCAGCCGGGAGGCCGCTAGGGAACTTATGGAGCTGCAGCAGGGGTCCTGGTCTTCCTCAGACTATGCCATCGAGTTCTGGACATTGGCAGCATTGTGCAGTTGGAACGAGAATGCCCCGGTTGACGTGTTCCTGCATGGCTTGTCTGACATCATTAAGGATGAGCTGGTATCACGGGAACTGCCGTCGGACCTCTCCAGTCTCATGGACCTCGCCAACTGCATCAACACCTGGATCCAGCAACGGAGGAGAGAGAAGACCTGCCCCAGCTTCACCTCCTCTCCACCTCCCGCCTTGTCCATCGAATCTATGCAGGGAGACCGGGTATGAGTGTCAGTGGAGGAACGACAATGCCGGCAGAGCACAGGGTCTTGTTTCTACTGCGGTCAGCGAGGACACACCTGCCGAGCCTGCCTGCTAAAAGGACGAGCCCCACCAGTGAATCGAGGGGCCCTGGTGGGCAACACTCGGAACCAGCCCCCTGCTGATCGACCGTTACTCCCTGTCATTATCCACAACAACCAGCATCACCATCTCCAGGCCCTCGTCGACTCAAGGGCAGACAGGAACCTAATCTGCTCTGCCACTGCCAAGCATCTGGGAATTCCGCTACTTGCCCTCGACGTCCCTCTCACAGTCCTGACACTCAATGACACCGGCTTGACCACCATCACCCACCTTACCGCCCCACTCACCCTGAGGATTTCTGGTAACCACTCAGAAACCATCCAGCTCCATGTCATGAACAACCCCCACATACCCATCATCCTAGGATTACCCTGGTTAACGCTGCACAACCCTCACCTAAACTGTGCCATTAACACCATCCTAGGCTGGAGCCATTCCTGCCTAGCTTCCTGCCTGAACTCTGCTCTGCCTCCTGCCAGACCACCGCAGCCTCCAGCCAGCGAGTTTCCCGACCTCTCTCAATGTGCCTCCGGAATACCTGGACTTAAGACTTGTTTTCAGCAAGACCCAAGCAGTGTCCCTCCCTCCTCACAGACCCTATGACCCCATGGACCTCCTGCCTGGGACAATGCCACCCAAAGGGCGACTCTACTCTCTGTCTCCCGTCAAAAGGCAAGCTATGGAGAAGTACATCTCCGAGTCTTTGGCAGCTGGGATCGTCCACCCATCTTCCTCCCCAGCAGGGGCAGGATTCTTATTCGTGGATAAGGACAAGTCACTCCACCCATGCATTGATTATAGAGGTCTCAACACCATCACAGTCAAGAACCGCTACCCACTACCGCTCATGGCTATGGCCTTTGAACTACTCCAGGGAGCCAAGATATTCACCAAGTTGGACTTGCGCAATGCCTACCATCTCGTCAGGATCAGGGAGGGGGATGAGTGGAAGACGGCCTTCAGCACCACCACTGGCCACTACGAGTACCTTGTGGTCCCTTTTGGCCTGACCAACGTGCCCGCAGTCTTCCAGGCACTCGTCGATGACGTCCTGAGGGACTTTCTCAACATCTTCGTTTTTGTGTACCTGGATGACATCCTGATCTTCTCTCACTCCCTGGAGGAACATCGGGGCCATGTCTGGCAGGTCCTCCAGTGCCTGCTAGAAAATAAGCTATATGTCAAGGCAGAGAAAAGTGAATTTCACCAAAGCTCTGTCTCATTTCTGGGGTTCATCATCTCCCCGGCTAGGATCCAGATGGACCCCCTCAAGCTTGAGGCAGTCGCTGACTGACCCACCCCATCCTTGCGATGAGAGTTCCAGTGTTTCTTGGGATTTGCCAATTTCTACAGGTGCTTTATCCACAACTTCAGCACAGTGGCCGGACCTCTCACAGCTTTAACCTCGACTAAGACCTCATTCAAGTGGGGGGAGGAAGCAGAGAGAGCCTTCTCCATGCTCAAGCACAAATTCACCACAGCACCCATTCTCACCATACCCAATCCCACAAAACAGTTTATCGCTGAGGTCGACGCTTCCGAGTCTGGGGTTGGAGCCATCCTCTCCCAGAGGGCCAACGATAATAAGGTCCACCCCTACTCCTCCTTCTCTCGCTGGCTGTTCCCTGCTGAACGAAATTACGACATCGGTGACAAAGAGCTGTTAGCCATCAAGCTAGCCTTAGAGGAGTGGAGGCACTGGCTCAAGGGGTCGGATCTCCCTTTCCTCGTCTGGACTGATCACAAGAATCTGGAATACTTCAAATCCGCCAAATGAAAACAAGTCCTTTTCCATGTAACTGACACCACACTGATACTGCTGCACGCATAAACAATGACCTGAGGTAGTAGACACATGCAAAACATGTCCTTTTCCATAGAACTGACTACTTACTAATACAGTGTACTTTTATGCAAGTGCTTTTGAGACCTGGGCACAGAAACTGAACTGTACTGAACTTCAGATGTCACTTTCTAGAGTCATGCAGTGGTCTCAAGCATGTCAAGGCTGAAGACAAGTGGTCCATCATCTGTATCCACCATCAGCAGATCTACACCAATATCTCTTCTTTAATTCATTTTCTGTTTCCAGATGTTTAATCATCGATATAAGGCATACAGTACTGTGCAAAAGTCTTAGGCCCTCTATTTTTTTTCATACAAACTTTGTTATAGATTTCTATTTTGTGACTTCTACGTTATTGAGTCAGTACAAAAACAATTTAGAGTTCCAGCACAAAATTAAACGTTCATTTTCCAGCACAAAATTAAATGTTACAGGAAGAAAAATGTTTGTATCTGAGCAGCATATTACATAAGAGACCACTTTTAAGATTAAAAAAGAGAACATAATGAAGGCTACTGAGTTTTGGTGCAAAATGAAGAAGCAAGTGTGACAAAGTGCCCAGAAGAACTGTGGCTGGTTCTGCAAGATGCTCAGTAAAACCTACAACTCATTTCATTATAAAACTACACTCATTGTACCTGAGATGACTTTTTTTTTTAAAGCAAAGGGTCATCTCATACCAAACATTGACTTTATTTAATTTATTACATCTTACTCCGGTTTATAGTATTTTTTTTTCAATGTTGAAACATTTCATTATCTTTTAAGCCATTTTTGGCCTACAGTATTTCTTTACATGTGCCTAAGACTTTTGCACAGTACAGTATATCATGGATTTTTTAATTTTATTTTATGTACACTAATCATGCCAGTTGTACTCAATATGTGATGTTTGTTTTCTTCATAGAAGGGATTTGAGGTAAATAAGGTGAAATGCATTTACTTCTTTCATATTGTAGGTCCCAATGCGGCAGTATATTATTTATTATTAGTACTTTTTTAATATTTTAGGTTACACAAGCCTGTATAGACATACAGTACAGTTTAACATTTGTAAAGTCATAATTACAGGATGTTTATTACGGCTAAATACAGACCATTTGACTTTTAACATTCAAATATGGAGTGTAATCCTTACTGGAATTATTTTCTTCAATGAAATAATTATTTTGACTTTCAGAGCTTTTTTTCTGTGTTAATTTGCAGGAATAATGTACTTTCCAGTATAATAGAATAATAACTTTTTTCATTTTCATACATGTTTAAGAGATGGTATTGAATAATTCAGTTCTAATGACACTATAGGTAAACATAGTTTGAAAAATTAATTTTTTTTTTTCCACTGGCTATGAGCACAGTATTTTCAGTAATGAGGTTAGGCCACACACTCTGTATGACCTTTTCCTTTTCCTGGTGTTTTATGAAAATGATGCTGTAGGCCACAGAGGAGCTCAACAAAGAATCTTGCTTCTATAATTCCCAATCAGTTATGAGATGCCGTGTGATTGCTGTGAGCCTACAAAAATCTGATAATAGGGTAAAGTTATGCCATGGTGGTATAGATAATGTCACAAAGCACATCACGTCTGAGCAAACAATAAAATTTTTTTCTTGACATATAAGAAATTTGTCATATCATGTGAGTATAAATGCACTTGTTTCTTTTCTTCAAATAACTAAAACTGCGTGTGCCTTAAGACTTTGAGAGTAACAAAAAAACATCATGATATTGCTAGTTTTCTCAGCTCTGTGCATAATACACAGTATGCACTGCCTCATTCGAGTGCCACTTCATGCTTGGATCCCACTGTGCCTAAGCTGCAGTTAATTAGCACACCACCATTTCAAAATAAATCAACAAACATTTCCATTAGCTACGGCATCATTAGTGAAACAATTAAGCATCTGAGGAACTGATAAGGAGCATCAGGTGGTATGAAGAGACAGTTGAGTACTGCCTCTCACTACAAGTGTGTGTGTGTGTGTGTGTGTGTGTGTGTGTGTCAGCGTGGCCATGCATACATGATTAACACAACAAGAGCCCATCACTGTTCTACTGGGTTTGCCTTTTGCATCTACATTCAGTACGTTTACATGCACATCCAAATTGAGCTGCTGTTGGTAATCGAGCAAAGGGTCCCAGCAGGGGTGCCAGAGAAATCCAATCCTACATGCACACAATAAAATCGAGCTATTGTGTGAGGTACATTGTGCACCCGAGCCACAGGTGGCGCTACATGCCCCATTGTGTTGGTACACTTCCGGTTGTCGTCATGAAGAAGAGCTATTCAAGAGCAGTGTTGCCAGATTGGGCGGTTCCCTGCCTAATTGGACGGTATTAAGTGCATTTTGGCAGGTTTTGAACATATTTTGGGTATCTGGCAACATTGTTCAAGAGTATAAACAAAGTTATCAGTTCCGTGTTCACAAGAAGAGTGTTTGTAGTTTGTATGTACGAACAGAAGTGTTCCTAATAAAATGGGCACTAAGTTGAAGTTGATCTGAAGTGTCATGCCGACCGAGGCTGGTTTTTTTTTTTCGACCGAGGCTGTTGTGTTTCCCGCTTGTGATCTCGTCACTCGTCACTTCCGGAAGGGGCAGTGCTGAAGTAAGTAGCTGGACTACGTAGCTCGATAGGGTATACATGCACTAAGTAGCTCGGCAAAAATCGCATAATCTAGGTTGCGTAGCTCGATTACGAGAAATCAAGTTCGGTTCAATTTCAGCCTAGCTAAGGTGTTTCCATGCCATTTAGAACTTCGATTTCAGTCGAGCAACGGCAGAAATTCGATTTTCTCTATGTGCATGTAAACGCACTGATTGACACAATAGTGATGCTAGCATTGTGATGATGATACAACCCCGATTCCAAAAAAGTTGGGACAAAGTACAAATTGTAAATAAAAACAGAATGCAATGATGTGGAAGTTTCAAAATTCCATATTTTATTCAGAATAGAACATAGATGACATATCAAATGTTTAAACTGAGAAAATGTATAATTTAAAGAGAAAAATTAGGTGATGGGCGGCACGGTGGTGTAGTGGTTAGCGCTGTCGCCTCACAGCAAGAAGGTCCTGAGTTCGAGCCCCGGGGCCGGCGAGGGCCTTTCTGTGTGGAGTTTGCATGTTCTCCCCGTGTCCGCGTGGGTTTCCTCCGGGTGCTCCGGTTTCCCCCACAGTCCAAAGACATGCAGGTTAGGTTAACTGGTGACTCTAAATTGGCCGTAGGTGTGAATGTGAGTGTGAATGGTTGTCTGCGTCTATGTGTCAGCCCTGTGATGACCTGGCGACTTGTCCAGGGTGTACCCCGCCTTTCGCCCATAGTCAGCTGGGATAGGCTCCAGCTTGCCTGCGACCCTGTAGAAGGATAAAGCGGCTAGAGATAATGAGATGAGATGAAAATTAGGTGATTTTAAATTTCATGACAACAACACATCTCAAAAAAGTTGGGACAAGGCCATGTTTACCACTGTGAGACATCCCCTTTTCTCTTTACAACAGTCTGTAAACGTCTGGGGACTGAGGAGACAAGTTGCTCAAGTTTAGGGATAGGAATGTTAACCCATTCTTGTCTAATGTAGGATTCTAGTTGCTCAACTGTCTTAGGTCTTTTTTGTCGTATCTTCCGTTTTATGATGTGCCAAATGTTTTCTATGGGTGAAAGATCTGGACTGCAGGCTGGCCAGTTCAGTACCCGGACCCTTCTTCTACACAGCCATGATGCTGTAATTGATGCAGTATGTGGTTTGGCATTGTCATGTTGGAAAATGCAAGGTCTTCCCTGAAAGAGACGTCGTCTGGATGGGAGCATATGTTGCTCGAGAACCTGGATATACCTTTCAGCATTGATGGTGTCTTTCCAAATGTGTAAGCTGCCCATGCCACATGCACTAATGCAACCCCATACAATCAGAGATGCAGGCTTCTGAACTGAGCGCTGATGACAACTTGAGTCGTCCTTCTCCTCTTTAGTCCGAATGACATGGCATCCCTGATTTCCATAAAGAACTTCAAATTTTGATTTGTCTGACCACAGAACAGTTTTCCACTTTGCCACAGTCCATTTTAAATGAGCCTTGGCCCAGAGAAGATGTCTGCGCTTCTGGATCATGTTTAGATACGGCTTCTTCTTTGAACTATAGAGTTTTAGCTGGCAACGGTGGATGGCACGGTGAATTGTGTTCACAGATAATGTTCTCTGGAAATATTCCTGAGCCCATTTTGTGATTTCCAATACAGAAGCATGCCTGTATGTGATTCAGTGCCGTCTAAAGGCCTCTGCATGCTCGTGCGACAAGGCTTTCGCAGATAGCTTTTCGCAGACAGTTGTAATTTATTGTTGAGCGGGGATAATAGGCGTGCGCGATGTTATTCACTGGCACAACGCAAGGGGGCGCGAAGTCGCTAGGAGTAGTTGGTGGGTGTGGTTAGTGGAGTGTTTATCCTCCGGTTACTTATAATGACTAGAACTTTTTTTTTATAATGACTAGAACTGGAGTCGTATTGATGTACGTACTTCCTCAGTCAACTGCTCTTCATGCTGCTCCATCTTCACTCGTGTTTTTAAAAATGGCGGTCGTGAAAACAAACCAAACCGGGAAAGTAGGGAAGCGGAAGTGCGTGTACAGCGGATGTAGAGTGGACCAATCAGAACCCTCTTGTCTGCGGCGCTGTCTGCGAGGCTTCTGCGGTGGTCACAATTTTTGGGAGGTGCGCGCAGAGCGTCTGTGAAGGTGGGGGGGCTACGCAGACACTGTCTGCGACGCTATCTGCGAGGACTGGGTTGTCAGCATAAATTGGCCTTAAGGGCCCGAAGATCACGGGCACCCAGTATGGTTTTCTGGCCTTGACCCTTACGCACAGAGATTCTTCCAGATTCTCTGAATCTTTTAATGATATTATGCACTATAGATGATGATATGTTCAAATTCTTTGCAATTTTACACTGTCAAACTCCTTTCTGATATTGCTCCACTATTTGTCGGCGCAAAATTAGGGGGATTGGTGATCCTCTTCCCATCTTTACTTCTGAGAGCCGCTGCCACTCCAAGATGCTCTTTTTATACCCAGTCATGTTAATGGCCTATTGCCAATTGACCTAATGAGTTGCAATTTGGTCCTCCAGCTGTTCCTTTTTTGTACCTTTAACTTTTCCAGCCTCTTATAGAGATCTTGCAGTCACGTGACCGGAAAGTACACAGATGCCATCTTGTCGGGCAACAACACAGCTGAATACTGCTGCACTCGTGTACAGAATGGATCAATTTTAACCGACGGACTACATGGCTCATTTTTCTAATGAACAGATAACTAGATATATGTCTAAAATAAACGGTCTACAGATTAGTGACCCTTATGGCTTTCCAGACTGAGTTTTCACGACCATGTCAGTGGATGTTGAACTGCCAGCAGAATACCCGGACGTGTATAATTATCTCATTAACTTTCCCTCGCTGTTCAGTGGTGAAGCACTGCATGCTTATAAATCTCTGGACAGTTATTTTGACAGAAATTCAGGATTTGTCAGCGACTCAGATGTGGCATCTTGTAAACAAGAAAATAATCCTCATTGGATGGGTAAGTCACTTAAGTATTACTAGTACTGCACTGACCAGCTGATTATAGAATAGAATAAGGTAATTCCAGCTGTAATTCCAAATCGTCCGTTTTGTTTACCATGGATCTGGCGTTGGAGAGGTAGGCTTAGCAGTGGAGGTTTGAGTAGCTGTTTTCTGAGCTTAGTCAACAGGCCGGCTCTACAGCCTCGCTTTTGCTTCCGCTCCCGACGCCGCCTCCTTCGCTTTGCTTCCGATAACAATCCACAGAGACCCCGCTGGTCTCGCTATCTCGTCCGGAATGTTTTTGTTTTTTTCTCGTCCGTAATGTTGTGCATGTGATGGAAATCGCTACAAACCATCATTTTCTGCTGGAAACCAATGTCCAGTAAGTCCATACAGTTGTAGTGGATATTGAAGTCCGGTACAGATGAACAACACGCAAAAATACACACAAAAAACATAAAAAACGTGCACAGGTAGGGAGAGCTTGTAGCCGCAGCCGTTGTAGTAGAATTGTATATAGTAGGGTTTTCCAGAAGAAAAGGTAGAAGTAGAACCAGAAGTAGAAGTAGAAGGTGGAAATATGGCGTTTGACCAACAAGATGGCATCTGTCACAATCTGGATCGGCTGTGACGTCACATGCAAGTGCTCCATTGCCCCTGTCCCAACTTTTTTGAGATGTGTTGCTGTCATGAAATTTAAAATGAGCCAATATTTGGCATGAGATTTCAAAATTTCTCACTTTCGACATTTGATATGTTGTCTATGTTCTATTGTGAATACAATATCGGTTTTTGAGATTTGTAAATTATTGCATTCCATTTTTATTTACAATTTGTACTTTGTCCCAACTTTTTTGGAATCGGGGTTGTATTAGTAAGATGCTAGTTTGCCAAGAACACACAGGTCATGCTAGTTATACTGAGAATGAGCAGGTACATTGTTGCAGGTCTGCTAAGATTAGTTTCATTTGAGTGTCAGTTCCTGCTTGGATCCCACTGTGCCTAAGCTGCAGCCCATTAGCATGCTATCTGTAACACTTGGAGTGGGTGGGTGGAGCACAGAAGTGCGGCAGGCCAGAACTGAGTTTTCAAAAACTCTTTATTAGCAGCTTTTCAGCATTTACACTCTCCCAGTTCACACAGACACGCACACACATCATCCGTCTGGCTGGGGAGAGAGCTCCCTTACTCGGCTCTCTCTCTCCTTATATAGGGCGCGGTCACTGGGGAAGACACACAAACACAGATTAACAGACATCAGGTGCAGTGATTCTGCCACTTACCTTCCCTGACTCCGCCCTCCGGTCACAGACCGACGCTTGACCACGCCCCTGCTGCCACACTATCTTTTCAAAAGAAAGTCAACAAACATTTCCATTAGTCACGGTGCCATTAGCAAAACAATTAGCATCTGAGGAATTGATAAGACATATCAGGTGTTATGAAGAGACAGTTGAGTACAGCCTCTCACTGCAACTGTGTGTGTGTGTGTGTGCATGAGAGAGAGAGTGTTTCTTATCTTCCCTATATGTAATTAAGGCCCATTCTAGGAACTTGCCCTTTTTTTAACCCTTCTCCTTTGTCATGATGACACGTTAAAACCGTAATTTCGACATTAGGTCTGCGTAATCCTCCTGATTTGATCGAACAGGACACTCTGCTTTCTCCCTACAGCGCCCTGTAATGTCACTGCACTTCTCCTCAACCTGAAAAGTAGGAGTGTAATTTATCCAAGAGCACAGGGATGGGAGCACTCAACTCTTCTCTCATCCCCTCTTCATCTTGTCTGCATTTCTCTTTCAGTGGACAGACAATGTGAGTAATGAGGCAGAACAAAGGATCGGTAGGATGGTGAGAGAGGGTGATAATCAGTGCGGTGGGCTAATAACGCTGCCTCGTTAGCTTTCTGTGTCCTCTGATAGAAGAAAGGGCAGGCTGGGCACCAGCAGTAACACAATTACCACTATTTAGCAGAAATCAGCACTTTGTTACTGCTTTAGGCTTTATTTAGATGAAAATATTCTGAATACAGTTCATGAAAAAGGATGCAGATTAGATTCTGGTTTTACAGCGTGCATATATTAGGTGTCTTTCAATAGCTGAACATGTTTTTGATCAGTTTTATGGGTCTCACATAGTAAGATGCTCTTGTCTGCATAAGATACTGATTTACTTTTTTATTAGAATTTTCAGAATACTTTTTATCCTTAGAAGTTCCTAAGAAAAACATGCAGCTTATGTTACTAAAAAAATTTACCATGTCAGAAAAGTTCAACTCAAAACGCTGACACTGGAGACTCCTTCCTTCCATAAACAAACTTGTTCTTGCAGAAAACTCCACCACATCTACAATTAACATCAAAAAACATAATGTCCTCAAACAAGTGTATTAAACAGACTCACTCAACCTTCCCAGAATCCAGTTCGCTAGCTTTCTGTGCAGCAGAAATCAGATTTCACTGTTCGTGACCCCTTTGAAATCCATCTCCAACTTTTTCTTCATCTTCATCTTTCTTATCACACATGGAAGTTTTGAATTAATATTTTCTTTTGAACCTGACAGTTTTTCCCTTCACAGCCACCCGAGAAGTTGCCGAGGGTGGTTCTTGTCCATTACAACAAAATAACTATACAAAAACAGAAGGAATTGGTCAAACTAATTTCAAATATAACTTCTTTTAAAATATATGTTCAATTTCACGGTATAATTTGTGCCTTAGGTTGTTACAAATTCTTTTTCAAACAATGGAATATCCATGGATATGATGGCAACTCGCTACTCGGCACCGAGTAGGGATCTGTTAAGTGTGATCATCCCCTATCACGGTTACTCATTATTAATACTCATTATACAAAGTCATGAATTCAACAGCACTGTGCTATACACTCACCAGCCACTTTATTAACAACACCCAAACATCCACCTACTGTTCTGTTTTCTGCAGTTCTCTAATCAGCCAATCCCTTGACAGCAACACAATGCATAAAATCATGCAGATACAAATCAAGAGCTTCGGTTAATGTTAACTTCAAATATCAGAATGTGAAAAATTGTGATCTCACTGTGGCATTTCAGAAACTGATGATCTCCTGGGGTTTTCACACACAGTCTCTAGAGTTTACACAGAATGGTGCGAAAAACAAACAAAAAAAACTGAGTGAGCGACAGTTCTGTGGGTGGAAACAAATGCCTTGTTGATAAGAGAGGTCAGAGGAAAATGGCCAGATTGGTTCGAGCTGCCACGAAGGATATAGTAACTCATATAATCACACTTTACAACCGTGGTGAGCAGAAAAGCATCTCATCATCTGCAACAGCAGAAGATGAAATTGGGTTCCACTCCTGCAGTCAAGAACAGGAATCTTAGAATCAAGAATAAGTTCCTATTAAAGTAGCCAGTGAGTGTAAGTCATTTTTAAACATGTGGTGCTGTAAGCTAGAATTTTAGCCACAGGCTTTCATTGAAATTAGCTTGCGGATGCTGATATTTCATATTTCCTGTTGAAAATATGGATGAAATTATAACAAAGGGTAGCCCGAGGTGTCTGTGTTGATACTCAGAATGCATTTTGTCACATCAGCAGAGAGAAAAGAGCAGCTGGAACATCACAATAATTAACTACAGGGAATGTGGTATAAACACACAATGTTCTGGGACCAGATGGTTCTGGGCAATTGCAGTGACAACGCAGTTCCAATGATGGGTAACACTCTTAATAAAGCATGAGGAAGGAATTAGTCATTTGGAGTTTATTTGTTTTTGAAATGGACCATTTCATTTTGTGATTTTGATTGCAAGCTTATTATTTATTACTTTTATAGGGTGAGTTTGCCCATTTACATTGTCAGGTAATTCAGCAGGCATAAACATAAAGAGCTCTGATCTCATTGTCTCAGAGGTTTTTTTTTTTTCCCCCCCCCCACACACCACGCTGGGCGGCACGGTGGTGTAGTGGTTAGCGCTGTCGCCTCACAGCAAGAAGGTCCTGGGTTCGAACCCCGGGTCCGGCGAGGGCCTTTCTGTGTGGAGTTTGCATGTTCTCCCCGTGTCCGCGTGGGTTTCCTCCGGGTGCTCCGGTTTCCCCCACAGTCCAAAGACATGCAGGTTAGGTTAACTGGTGACTCTAAATTGACCGTAGGTGTGAATGTGAGTGTGAATGGTTGTCTGTGTCTATGTGTCAGCCCTGTGATGACCTGGCGACTTGTCCAGGGTGTACCCCGCCTTTCGCCCGTAGTCAGCTGGGATAGGCTCCAGCTTGCCTGCGACCCTGTAGAAGGATAAAGCGGCTAGAGATAATGAGATGAGATGAATGAGACACACCACGCTATAGTTCAGATAATAGAGGATTGAAGTGAGTTTGGAGTCAGAGCTGAGAGGCACAGGCCTTTTTGGTGCCCATCAAAAAAACATTCATGTGCATTGGTGGTATGTAATATGGGTGGCTTTGTGTGTGTGTGTGTTAGATTGGTATATGTCAATGATAATTAACAGTTATTCCACGAAATTGAATTGTACATGAGCTGATAGCCAACGAGGCACGTAGCACCGAGTTGGCTATAAGCCATGTACTATGAGATTGAGCGGAATAACTGTTTTATTCTATCCACATTCGAGAAATAGATTACTTTTATTTTTATTTTTTGCAAATTCGATCAATAAAAACTTTATACAAAATGTCCGACAAAATAATTTCCATTTACAATGTTAACAAACCGGCAAAATGACAGGAGCAATTTGTGAAAAATGCTATAATAATAATTATTGAAAAATTAAAAAAAAGATATGTTCTTACCATCAAATACTTTCATTCCATATTTTGTTGCTTTTTTTGATTTTGGGGGTTTTCTTCTTCTTCTTTCTGGTTTTCTTGGCAGTTGGCAAACCAACTTAAAGGTGCATTACCACCACCGACTGGGCTGGAGTGTGGAACAGGAGATACTGGTAGAGGAAAAAAAATATTCTTTTAGCTATTTCTGTTTCATTTAAATACTTGATCATTTTTGGGGTTTTGTTTTCAAGTAGAGTTTTTGTTTCGTTGTCAGTTGGTTCAGCAAAATGCTCCACCATTTTTTTTCTCATAGTATCTGAGCTGATAGCTTAGTCGTAAAGTAGCCAATCAGAGTGTGCGATTGCTCATATCCAAGTCCATATCCAGTGAATGTGGATAGAATAATTTGATATGTTTCATATACACATATTACAAAATATACCTAATATATGTATGTAATGTTTCCTTGATTACAGTGGACGCTGAATCACAGACAGGTGGGATCAGGGTCACTTTTTTGTGTTTTATTTATAGCCACAACTCAAATGAAAACATGTTTTCAGCAGTCTTAACCAAAGTCGTGTGGCGTAATGCACCAGTGTGATTTCAGCTTGGGGAAAATGATCACTTTCTGCTCATCTCCCCCTTTTATCTGTCCCCTCTCACTGCACACAAACAGCACATTAATTCACAACAGGTGCTTCCACTTTGCCACTCACCTGCCCCGGCTCTGCTCTCCATTCACAAACCGGCGCTTGACCATGCCCCTGCTGCCACAATGTATTATATATGTTATACATACACATACACCATGAACTCTGGAACTTATCGCTCTTTAGTGATGGATCATACAGATTAGAATGTAAGCCAAGGACTGAGCAAATGCCTCAGGGTTCTACATCAGATCCAGTTCTATTGTACTCTTCTCTACACCATAAATCTCCTCAACAGGAAGTGTCCCTACTATCTCCACTGTGCATCGGAGTCATTCTTCTTCCTCTTCATCCTCTGTAGGACACCGTTTTTTTAATTCTTGGCAGGCTGCTCTCTCAATGTTTATGTTAATAGTGGATTAAAATCCAATTCACACCTTTGCGAGAGGAGAAAGTCTTTAGGGTTTGGGATAAAAGGGGTTATTGGACTGGCCATTAGACATACCTACCAATTGATTTCCTGGATGTTCATGATACTAAAGATGATCGCACATATATCATCGACTTCAGCTGTTTGAACAACAAAGTCAACCAATGTTAGTTAAAAGGAAAGAGAAGAAGAAGCCAAGCCAAGAAGCCTTTATTTGTTACATGTACATTCAAACACAGACTTCAGCACACAGTGAAATTCCTCCTCTGCATTTAACCCATCTGAAGCAGTGGACACACACATACACACACACAAGTGAGCAATGAGCACACACACATACTCAGAGCAGTGAGCCGTTATGCTACAGCTCCCGGGGAGCAGTTGGGGGTTAGGTGCCTTGCTCAAGGGCGCTTCAGCCCATGGCTGCCCCATGTTAACCTAACCTGCATGTCTTTGGACTGTGGGGGAAACTGGAGCATCCGGAGGAAACCTGGACAGACACGGGGAGAACATGCAAACTCCACACAGAAAGGCCCCTGTCGGCCACTGGGCTCAAACCCAGAACCTTCTTGCTGTGAAGCGACAGTGCTAACCACTACACCACTGTGCCAGACAGTGGACAGTCCTGGATGGTGAAATGTTTACTAGAGTCTTAGAATTTAATTAATTAATTAATTAATTAATTAATTAAAATATTTAATATTGAACTGTTTATATAACTTTGTATAAAATCATGTTACATGGAACCCAATCCAAAGTCAACATTGTTAAACAATTCCAAAAACTAGCTGAATTAGCCAACATTAGTCCAAAACAATAAGGAGAATTTCAGAATGAGGCCAGTCTTTGAAATGTGAACTTGGAAAGTATTCCTTTTTCTTCACTGATTATAGGACAGACAGCAAGAAAATTTGTTACGAAGTAGCAATCCAGTCAGATGGGGATATTTATGTTCCACTTCATTTTCATTCGTTGTCCTCTTAGCTATGGTTATTGGAGTGTAGCAGAACAGGATTATACAGCACAATGGCTCTACTCTACAATTTCATTCAATGAGGAACAGATTCATTCACAGAACAAAAAAAAGGTGCTGGACCGGAAAAAAAAAGGTGCTGTTGAAAGTAATTTTGCAATGAAACAACAATGAAGGTGATTTAGTTTGATTACCATAAATGAGAAATATAATTCTGATGGTCTTTCTGTAGCTATTGTTGCAACATTGTCAGTTTTTCCATGTTATTACATGGGAAATATGTGACCGCATGCAAAAAAACCATGTGAAAGTGCATTTCACAGTATTAGGTTCTTAAGTTATAAAGAATTATTACTGGGAGAAAGTCACATCTGAAACATAACAGCACATGACCTCCATGTGAAAAGTAATCATGGGGAAATGAATCATGTGTAAAAAATCATATGTGAAAATAAATTTACTGTGATCACACAATCACAGAAGAAACTAATGCTGCTTTCAGCTTAGCTGCGAAGTGGAAGTCGGAACATGGAATTATTGGTTATCTTTTCAACCTCCAAGCATTCAAGCAACAAAGCAGGAGAAAATAAACACGGATTCCTCCATGTTTGTCTTTCATGAGGAACAATAACGCAACCTAAATTTGATGAGTGATAAATATTTACCTCTGCAAAACAGCAAACTGAGTAGTCAGTGAATATTATTAATATACCCTTTGACTAATCAGGAAATTCTTGTATGTACACCATAACTCGTTTAAAAGTCAAGACATTCTATGTACACTGTTGATGCTTTGAGCAGCCATGTTGAATTTTTTCTCTTTCAAAGTGTAAAAATCACATATGACTAGTACAACAGCATATTAGGGCCATTTTAGGTAAAAAAAAAAAACAGAGCTGAGGTGGGGATTAACATTCTGAGAAAAAAAAAACATAGAACGTCATAAATTTTCAAGAAATAAATTCAGAAATCCCAAGATTAAAATGTCACAAATTTATGAGTAAAACACTCCCATGCCTCCCAACTGGCTGCAGTGCATTCTGGGAAATATAGTTGAAAATCTTTTAGCCCGTTATTCTTTTATATTGGCAGATCAAAGAGGAAAGATCTCATTTCCTATACCTGTCTGCATAGCTGTGCTGTCTGTGGTGTGATGACATTGATTCAAAGTGAAGGAATCTGGTTCCTTGACAAAAAAAAGCTATGTTTCTTAGGGTTTTATTTTCTCATAAATTTGTGACTTTTTACTAATCTGAATTTCTGAGGTTTTTTTCTTATAAATTTGTGACTTTACTCTGAGAATTTCTGAGTTTTTATTTTGTACATTTGTGATTTTAATCTTTGAATTACTGAGGTTTTTTTCTCATAAATTTGTGACTTTACTCTGAATTTCTGAGGTTTTTTTTTTTTTTTTGTGAATTTGTGACTTTAATATCCGAAACTCTGAGGGTTTTTTTTCTTCTCATAAATCTGTGACTGGCGGCACGGTGGTGTAGTGGTTAGCGCTGTCGCCTCACAGCAAGAAGATCCGGCTTCGAGCCCCATGGCTGGTGAGGGCCTTTCTGTGCGGAGTTTGCATGTTCTCCCCATGTCCGCGTGGGTTTCCTCCAGGTGCTCCGGTTTCCCCCACAGTCCAAAGACATGCAGGTTAGGTTAACTGGGGACTCTAAATTGACCATACCGTAGGTGTGAATGGTTGTCTGTGTCTATGTGTCAGCCCTGTGATGACCTGGCGACTTGTCCAGGGTGTACCCTACCTTTCGCCCGTAGTCAGCTGGGATAGGCTCCAGCTTGCCTGCGACCCTGTAGGACAGGATAAAGTGGCTAGAGATGATGAGATGAGAAATCTGTGACTTCTTTATCTTGGAATTTCATAGTTATTTATTTCTTTTCTTGGAACCTTTCCTCAGCTCCTTTTTTTAAACCTACAATGACCCTAAATAGAGAAAGAAAGAAAGCACAACGTTATTCATCACACTCTTGTGAAATTCTTCTCTGCATTCAACCTATCTGAAGCAGTGAACACACACATGCACACACACTTGAACAATGAGCACACACACATACCCACAGCAGTGGGGAGCCCAGGGAGCAGTTGGGAATTAGGTGCCTCACTCAAGGGCACCTCAGCCCAAGGCCATCCCATATTAACCTAACCGCATGTCTTTGAATCGTGGGGGAAACCGGAGCACCTGGAGGAAACCCACGCAGACACGGGGAGAACATGCAAACTCCACCCAGAATGGCCCCCGCCAGCCGCTGGGCTTGAACCCAGAACCTTCTTGCTGTGAGGCGACCACACTAATCACTTACACCACCATGCCACCCACAATGAACCTAATATGTCATCATAGAATAGAGATTAATCATGTGTAAAAAAAAATCATGTGAGAATAAGAACTTCCATCCATCCATCCATTATCTATGTATGTTGGTTATCCATCAGGGTCGTGAGGGAAACTGGTGCCAATCCCAACTGACTTTAGGCAAGAGGTGGGGTTCACCCTGGAAAGGTCATCAATCTATCGCAGGGCTACACAGAGATGAACAGCCATCACACTCTTTCACACCTATAGACAACTTAATCTGCATGTTTTTGGACTGTGGGAGGAAACCTGCAGGCATGGGAAGAACATACAAACTCCACACAAAAAGGCCCAAGTTAGATGTGAGGTTTGAACCCAGAGCATTCTCGCTGTGAAGTGACAGTGATAACCACTGCACCACCATACCACCCAGAACAAGAACATTAGTTGTTAAAAAAATTCTAAAAACTACATACGTATACTCTATATTCATAAATTTTCTGTTTGGGAAAACAGAAAATAGATCATGTTTTGCAAATTTCCAAAAGTCCATTCATGTTTTTTCACCTCAGCTGATCTTTCTGGAAGGACATTACAGATGGTTGAACATAAACTTTGTAACAGTGTATGAAGTGTAGAATATTGATGCCATATACAATCCTGATGATATATATATTATATATATATGGAGATAGACGCATATTGCTGTAATGTATTAGTAGTATTTAACTGAAATTAATTACGCCTGCTGCTGAAGCATTGCTGCCATTTTTTTTAGTCTTTTTGTATTTCTACGCATTTGAAGCAGGTGTAACAGGAAATGTTATAATGAGCTCTCTCAACTGTGCTGACATTAAGAGATGTCATTTTAGTAGAAGATAAAGATGTTCTAGCACTCCATGAGTGGAAAAGCATAAGGTGTCAAAACAATATCTTTAGCATTCAGGATTAATCATAAGACTCTTTGTAACTTGCCATCCAGTGAGAAATCAAGGCATCCATGGTTGGCCAATAATAGGTGTGTGAAAATTTCATTTGACATGCTGAAAGGAAAATCAGCTTCGGGTGTATGACATGGCATACAAATATTATCATCACTGTATATCAGAGAGGAACAGAATTAAATTAATCCAGGCGAGTGAGCAGAATAAAGACCATGTTTGAGTTCTTTTGTCTTTCTCTCTGCAGAACACATGCATTAATGCCATGAAGAGACAGTATAATTATCCTAGTTATCATATTTCTTCCTCTACAGCTGGCAGGGATTTATCATATTTAACACATCTACACTCTCTGACTAGTTGTTACTGAGGGTTAGGATGTGTTCTGGTGTGTATATAACAATAAGCCATACTATACGTGATGCTAAACTTGTAATTCTTGTGTTGATCAACACATTAGTTCATTTAAAATGGTTGCGAAGTAAGGTTGTAAGTTTAAAACTCAGAACTGAGTTGATTCTGCCCTCAATTCTCAACTGTTATGTTTGGGGTTATTCTACAGTGGTGCTTGAAAGTTTGTGAACCCTTTAGAATTTTCTTTATTTCTGCATAAATATGACCTAAAACATCATCAGATTTTCACACAAGTCCTAAAAGAACATAAAGAGAACCCAGTTAAACAAATGAGACAAAAATATTATTCTTGGTCATTTATTTATTGAGAAAAATGACCCAATATTACATATCTGTGAGTGGCAAAAGTATGTGAACCTTTGCTTTCAGTATCTGGTGTGACCCCCTTGTGCAGCAATAACTGCAACTAAACATTTCTGGTAGCTGTTGGTCAGTCCTGCACACCAGCTTGGAGGAATTTTAGCCCATTCCTCCATACAGAACAGCTTCAACTCTGGGATGTTGGTGGGTTTCCTGACATGAACTGCTCATTTCAGGTCCTTCCACAACATTTCGATTGGATTAAGGTCAGGACTTTGACTTGGCCATTCCAAAACATTAACTTTATTCTTCTTTAACCATTCTTTGGTAGAACGACTTGTGTGCTTAGGGTCATTGTCTTGCTGCATGACCCACCTTCTCTTGAGATTCAGTTCATGGACAGATGTCCTGACATTTTCCTTTAGAATTCACTGGTATAATTCAGAATTCATTGTTCCATCATGACGGCAAGCCATCCTGGCCCAGATGCAGCAAAACAGGCCCAAACCATGATACTACCACCACCATGTTTCACAGATGGGATAGGGTTCTTATGCTGGAATGCAGTGTTTTCCTTTCTCCAAACATAATGCTTCTCATTTAAACCAAAAAGTTCTATTTTGGTCTCATCTGCCCACAAAACATTCTTCCAATAGCCTTCTGGCTTGTCCACATAATCTTTAGCAAACTGCAGACGAGCAGCAATGTTCTTTTTGGAGAGCAGTGGCTTTCTCCTTGAAACTCTGCCATGCACACCACTGTTGTTCAGTGTTCTCCTGATGGTGGACTCATAAACATTAACATTAGCCAACGTGAGAGAGGCCTTCAGTTGCTTAGAAGTTACCCTGGGGTCCTTTGTGACCTCGCCGACTATTACACGCTTTGCTCTTGGAGTGATCTTTGTTGGTCGACCACTCCTGGGGAGGGTAACAGTGGTCTTGAGTTTCCTCCATTTGTACACAATCTGTCTGACAGTGGATTGGTAGAGTCCAAACTCTTTACAGATGGTTTTGTAACTTTTTCCAGCCAACAACGCTTTATCTGAGGTCCTCAGAAATCTCTTTTGTTCATGCCATGATACATTTTCACAAACATGTATTGTGAAGATCAGACTTTGATAGATCCCTGTTCTTTAAATAAAACAGGGTGCCCACTCACACCTGATTGAAAACACCTGACTCTAATTTCACTTTCAAATTAACTGCTAATCATCAAGGTTCACATACTTTTGCCACTCACAGATATGCAATATTGGATAATTTTCCTCAATAAATAAATGAGCAAGTATAATATTTTTGTCTCATTTGTTTAACTGGGTTCTCTTTATCTACTTTTAGGACTTGTGTGAAAATCTGATGATGTTTTAGGTCATATTTATGCAGAAATCTAGAAAATTCTAAAGGGTTCACAAACTTTCAAGCACTACTGTATGTAACAAGCTATACATTTGTGGAGTGTAAGACAGAGTAAAAACATCTTCCTTTCTCTAGGCAATATAAACACCTTGCCAATTTTATGTTTGTGAAAGTGATTTGATACCATACCAAATATATAATGTAACATAGATTAAACAGACATGTACTAAAATGATGACTCAAAACTGATTTTATTTGAGAGAAAGTTAGTCAGTCCATATTCCTGCATTAAGGAGAAAATTGACATGCAAACTCTATTTCATAGAAAATAGTACCAAGACAACATATCAAATGTTGAAACTGAGAAATTTTTATTGTTTTTTGAAAAATATATGCTCATTTTGAATTTGAAGTCAGCAACACATTTCAGAAAAATTGGGACAGGGGCAACAAAAGACTGAAAAAGTTGTGTAATGCTTAAAAAAGCCCCTAATTTGTTTAATTGGCAACAGGTCAGTAACATGACTGGGTATAAAAAGAGCATCCCAGAGAGGCGGAGTCTCTCAGAAGTAAAGATGGGGAGGGGTTCACCACTCTGTGAAAGACTGTGTGGGCAAATGGTGCAACAATTTAAGAATAATGTTCCTCAAAGTAAAATTGCAAAGAATTTGGGGATCACATCATCTATGGTATGTAATATAATTAAAAGATTCAGAGAATCTGGAGAAATTTCTGTATGCAAGAGACAAAGCTGAAAACTGACATTGGATACCTGTGATCTTCAGCCCCTCAGGTGACACGTGTCTGTAGTGGAACTCACTGTATGGGCTCAGGAACACTTCAGAAAGCCATCATCTGTGAAAACAGTTCATTACTCCATCTACAAATGCAAGTTAAAACCAGATATAAACAATATCCAGAAACACCGCCACCTTGTCTGTGCCAGAGCTCTTTTATGATGGACTGAGGCGAAGTGGAAAATTGTCCCGCGGCCTGATGAATCAAAAGTAGAAATTATTTTTAGAAATCATGGACACCACATCCTCCAGGCTAAAGAGGAGAGGGACCATCTGTCTTATCAGTGCACAGTTCAAAAAGTTCACCAGCATCTGTGATGGTATGAGGATGTGTTAGTGCACATGACATGGGTAGCTTGTACATCTGGAAAGGTATCATTAATGCTGAATGATATATGTTTCAGAGCAATATGCTGCCATGCAGACAAAATCTTTCAGGGAAGGCCTTCCTTCTTTCAGCAAGACAATGCCAAACCGCTTTCTGCACATTAAAACTGCATGGCTCTATAGTAAGAATCCGGGTGCTAAACTGACCTGCCTGCAGTCCAGACTTGTCTCCTATTTATCACATTTGGTGCATGTGGCAACAGGGGCGTGGCCAAACAGCAGTCTGTGAATGGAGGGCAGGGTCGGGGAAGGTAAGTGGCCAAGTCATTCCACCTGCTGTCAATTAATGTGTGTGTGTCTGTTTGTTACAGGGAGGGAGCATAAAAGGAGAGAGAGAGCAGAGAAAGGGAGCTCTCTCCCCAACCACAATGCATGTGTGAGTGAGTGAGTGAGTGATGAAAGAAAGAAAGAAAGAAAGAAAGAAAGAAAGAAAGAAAGAAAGAAAGAAAGCCCGAATGAAAAGTATTTGTATAAACATCAACTCTCGCCTGCCATGCTTCTGTGCTCCACCCACATCAGGAAGTGTTACAGTGGTACCAAAACCCAGGATCACAGAAGGGAATCACCCCATAGAGTCCCCGCCATTCAAAGAGCTCATCCTTGCCCTCACTACCGCCCAGCAGAACCAGCAACAAGCACTGATCACTCTCCGAAAGGAGCAGGAGCAATGCTTCAAAGTCTTGATGCTGACCCAGCAGGAAGATCGCCAGGCGTTCCGGCACCGGCTCATGTCAGCAGGGGCGTTGACCACCGCTGCCGCCACCCTCACGAAGATGGGACCACAGGATGATCCATAAGCGTTCCTCGCTCTTTTCAAGCAAGGAGCTGAGGCATGGGGGTGGCTGCTGGAGCAGTGCGTGGCACGCCTTCTCCTGCTCCTGACTGGCATGGCGCAGCTCGCAACGCAGCAGCTCCCTGCTGACAGGCAGCTGGTCTACGCGGACCTAATGAAAGCCATCCTGCAGCGGCTCGGCCGCTCCCCGGAGCAACATTGCCAGTGCTTCTGGACACTGGCATTGGAGGAGGTCAGCTAGTCGTTTGCATTCAGCCAGCAACTCCGGGACGCCTGCCGGCGGTGGCTGAAGGCGGAAAACTGCGACGCTGACGAGATCATCGATCTGGTGGCACTGGAGCAGTTTGTCTTTCGACTTCCGGAAGGAACAGCAGAATGGGTCCAGTGTCATCACCTGGCATTGCTGAAGCAAGTCATCGAGCTGGTGGAGGACCATCTGGAGGCAGCTCCGACAGCAGGCAGACGAGGCATCTCCCCTCGCTTCTCTTCTCTCTCTCCTTTTCCCCTGTCTCTTGCCCCCCTCCTCACCTCATTCCCCTGCCACAGAGACAGCGGCTGGCTCCTCCCCAGCCGGCCCACTGCACCCATGGTGTCCTCCCCTCTCCTGTGTCTGTGTTGTCTCCCCCTCAGGTGAGTGACACCCATAACACTAGTGCAGAGGGAAAGCCTGGACCGGTGTGCTGGCACGGCATCGGAGCATCTCCAAGGTCAGAGCTCCGCAAGGGAGGTGGGTGCTGTAATCCAGATCCCCGATGCGCCAGAAACAGCCCCCGATTGGGCCAGAACGTATCGCATACCAGTGGGTATTCAAGGAGCTACATAGCATGCTTTGGTGGATTCCGGTTGTAATCAGACCTCAATTCACCAATGCCTGGTGCAAGGTGAGGCATTGGGGGAAGCACAAGCGATGAAAGTGTTGTGTGTGCATGGTGATGTTCACCATTACCCTCTAGTGTCTGTCCAAATTCTATTCCGGGGCCAAATGTATAGAATAAAGGCAGCGGTTAGTCCCTGTCTCACCCACTCGTTGATTTTGGGTACTGATTGGCCAGGATTTAAAAACCTAATGGAATATTTAACACGCAGTGGGTCCTGCACTAGTACTGTAGGTCACGGGAAGATCCCGGTGTGGCGTTGACTGGAGAAGCCGTCGTAGAGCAGTCTACGTCAACACCACGTCAGAGTGAGGAGCAGCCCGCTCCTCCTCCCTCTCTTGGGGATTCCCTTGGGGATTTCCTGTTAGAGCAGTCACGAGACGAGACTCTTCGGCATGCATTTGACCAAGTGAGAGTAATCGATGGTCAAACTCTTCAGCCAAGCGCAGCACCGACCTTCCCCTATTTTGCCATTATTAAAGATAGATTGTACCGAGTGACACAGGACACTCAAACCAAGGAACAATAACCCAATTGTTGATCCCAAAGAGCCGTAGGGAACTCGTGTTCCATGCAGCTCACTTTAATCCCATGGCTGGACACTTGGGGCAAGATGAAACATTAGCCCGAATAACAGCCCTGTTCTATTGGCCAGGGATTCGTGGGGATGTCCATCGGTGGTGTGCGGCATGCCGTGAATGCCAATTAGTAAATCCTGTGGCCACTCCAAAAGCACCTTTGCACCGTCTTCCTCTAATTGAGACCCTGTTTGAATGAATTGGGATGGATCTCATTGGGCCATTAGATCGGTCAGCATGGGGATATCACTTTATTTTAGTTCTAGTGGACTATACAATGTGATATCCGGAAGCAGTACCTCTCCCCAATATCTCAGCACGCAGAATTGCAGAAGCGCTCTTCCGCTTTATCTCCCGGGTCGGGATTCCAAAAGAAATCCTGACAGACCAAGGCACTTCATTTATGTCATGCACACTGTGCGAGCTGTATGGGTTACTGGGGATTAAGTCTATCCGCACCAGTGTATATCACCCACAAACGGATGGCTTAGTCGAGCGATTTAACCAGACACTCAAAAACAATCTGTAAATTCATAAGTGAAGATGCACGTAATTGGGATAAGTGGCTCGAGCCCCTGTTGTTCACAGTACAAGAGGTCCAGCAAGCCTCCACGGGGTTTTCGCCCTTCGAATTATTATATGGGCGTAAGCTGCATGGCATTCTGGTCGTGCTACGGGAAAATTGGGAGGAGGGGCCTTCACCAAGTAAAAAT
Organism: Neoarius graeffei; assembly: GCF_027579695.1. NCBI lineage: Eukaryota > Metazoa > Chordata > Actinopteri > Siluriformes > Ariidae > Neoarius > Neoarius graeffei. The sequence continues at coordinate 16,858,681 of NC_083586.1, forward strand.
AAAATCCAGTACGTTCTTGATCTGTGCGCAAAACTCCACACCCTCACACACCTAACCCAGGAGAATTTACGGCAGGCACAAGAACATCAAAGCCGGCTGTATGACAGGGGCACGCGCCTTAAAGAGTTCACGCCGGGAGACAAAGTGCTCGTATTATTGCCCACGTTGAGTACTAAATTAGTCGCCAAGTGGCAAGGGCCCTTTGAGGTCGCACAGTGAGTCAGGGACGCTGACTACGAGGTGAAGCAAACGGATAGGGGTGGGGCACTGCAAATCTACCACCTCAACCTTTTAAAGTGCTGGAATGAGGGGGTCCCCGTGGCATTGGCATCAGTAGTCCCAGAGAAGGCAGAGCTGGGGCTGGAGGTAAAAAAGATAACATCTTGGACCACTCCGGTCCCTTGTGGCGACCACCTCTCAATGGCCCAGCTCACGGAGGTAGCCAAGCTGCAGAAGAAATTTTTCGACGTGTTCTCGCCTCTTCCTGGTCGTACCCACCTCATAGAACAACACATCGAAATGACCCCAGGGGTGCTAGTGCGTAGCTGCCCTTACCGATTGCCTGAACACAAGAAAAAGGGGGTTTGGGACAAACTCAATGCCATGCTCGAAATGGGCATAGTCGAGGAGTCCCACAGTGACTGGAGCAGCCCAGTGGTCCTGGTTCCCAAGACCGACGGGTCGGTCTGGTTCTGTGTGGACTATAGAAAGGTCAATGCAGTGTCTAAATTTGACACATACCCAATGTCTCGCATTGATGAGTTGCTTGATTGGTTAGGCACTGCTCGCTTTTATTAGACACTGGATCTAACAAAGGAATATTGGCAGACCCCCTTGACTCCTCTATCCCAAGAGAAAACGGCCTTTTCCACACCGTTTGGTTTACACCAATTTGTCACGCTCCCTTTTGGGTTGTTTGGGGTGCCCGCTACGTTCCAGCGGCTTATGGACAGGGTCCTCTGCCCTCATGCTGCCTACGCAGCCGCCTATCTAGACGACATCGTAAACTACAGTAATGATTGGCCGCGGCACTTGGAACACCTGAGGGCTGTTCTAAAGTCGCTGAGGTGAGCCTCACAGCTAACCCAAAAAAGTGTGCGATTGGGCGGGTGGAAGTACGGTATCTGGGGTTCCACTTGGGCCATGTGTAGGTGCGTCCCCAAATTAACAAGACCGCAGCAATTGCGGCCTGCCCGAGGCCCAAGACCAAAAAGGAGGTAAGATGGTTCTTGGGGCTGGCTGGCTATTATCGTAGGTTTCTACGTAATTATTTGGACGTCACCAGCCCGCTAACCGATCTCACTAAAAAGGGGGCTCTAGATCCAGTCCAGTGGACGGAGCAGTGCCAACAGGCCTTCTCTGAGGTAAAAGCTGCACTGTGTGGGGGGCCACTTTTTCTCTCCCCTGACTTCTCTCTCCCCTTTATTTTGCAGGCTGATGCATCGGACAGAGGGCTGGGGGCCATTTTGTCCCAGGAGGTGGAGGGCGAGGAGCGCCCCATGCTATACATCAGCTGGAAACTCTCGATGCGTGAAAGTAGGTACAGCACAATCGAGAAGGAGTGTCTCGCCATCAAGTGGGCGGTCCTTGCCCTCCGATACTACCTGCTGGGGCGCCCTTTCACTCTCTGTTCGGACCACGCGCCCCTCCAGTGGCTCCACCGGATGAAGGATGCCAATGCGCGGATCACCCGTTGGTATCTCACCCTCCAGCCATTTAAGTTTGAGGTGATCCACAGGCCAGGGGCGCTTCAGGCTGGATGGCTCCCTGGCCTGAGTCGGGCGGTGGGAGTATGTGGCAGCGGGGGCGTGGCCAAGCAGCAGTCTGTAAATGGAGGGCGGGGTTGGGGAAGATAAGTGGCTAAGTCATTCCACCTGCTGTCAATTAATATGTGTGTGTGTTTGTGTGTGTGTCTGTTTGTTACAGGGAGGGAGCATAAAAGAGAGAGAGAGCGAGCAGAGAAAGGGAGCTCTCTCCCCAACCACAATGCATGTGTGAGTGAGTGACGAGTGAGTGAGCGATGAAAGAAAGAAAGAAAGAAAGAAAAAGAAAGAAAGAAAGCTGAAAAGCCTAAATGAAAAGTATTTGTATAAACATCAACTCTCACCTGCCGTGCTTCTGTGCTCCACCCACATCAGGAAGTGTTACAGTGCATTATGAAATGCAAAGTAAGACAAAGGAGACCCCAAATTGTTGAGCAACTGAAATTGTATATCAGACAAGAATGGGACAACATCTCTCTTTCAAAACTACAGCAATTGGTCTCCTCAGTTCCCAAATGTTTACAGAGTGTTGTTAAAAGTAGAGGTGATGCAACACAGTGGTAAACATGCCCCGTCCCAACTTTTCTGAAACATGTTGCTGACATCAAATTCAAAATGAGCATATAGTTTTCAAAAAATAAAATCTCAGTTTCAACATTTGATATATTGTTTGTACTATTTTCAATTAAATATAGGATTCCCATGATTTGTGAATTATTGCATTCTGTTTTCATTTAGGTGGCATGGTGGTTAGCACTGTTGCCTCACAGCAAGAAGATTCTGGGTTTGAACCCTACGGCTGATGGGGGACTCTCTGTGTGGAGGTTGCATGTTCTGCATGGGTGTGCTCCGGTTTCCCCCAGAGACATACAGATTCAGGCTACGTTTACACTAGACCGTATCTGTCTCGTTTTCTTCGCGGATGCACTGTCCGTTTACATTAAACCGCCTGGAAACGGGAATCCGCCAGCGTCCACGTATTCAATCCAGATCGTGTCAGCTCCGGTGCTGTGTAAACATTCAAAATACGCGGATACGCTGTGCTGAGCTCTAGCTTGCGTCCCATTGGACAACGTCACTGTGACATCCACCTTCCTGATTCGCTGGCGTTGGTCATGTGACGCGACTGCTGAAAAACGGCGCGGACTTCCGCCTTGTATCACCTTTCATTAAAGAGTATAAAAGTATGAAAATACTGCAAATACTGATGCAAATACTGCCCATTGTGTAGTTATGATTGTCTTTAGGCTTGCCATCCTTCCACTTGCAAGTAGTAAGTGATATGCGCTGGGATCTCACACACAGCGGCTCAGTCCCGAATCGTGGCTTGTGCACTTCACTCGTGCGCTGTGTGAGCTGCGCAGGGCCGGAGTGCGCACCCTCCAGAGGGCACTCGCTGTTCAGGGTGGAGTGATTTGGAGCGCAGGATGCCTGCGGAGCCGAGCGTATCCGCGTATTGGCGTTGCTGTGTGCACGGCTAACGGTTTTAGTGTAAACGCGAATCGTTTTAAGAACGTTAATCTGATGATCCGCTGATTCGACGTAATGTAAACGTAGCCTCAGTTAATTGGTGGCTTTAAATTGACCATAGGTGTGAATGGTTGTTCCCACCCCCCCATGCATCAGCTGTGCGATGGTCTGGTGAGTTGTCCAGGGTGTACCTCGCCCATAGTCAGCTGGGATAGGCTCCAGCTTGCCCATGACCCTGCACAGGATAAGTGGTTATGGAAAATGGATGGATGTTTTTATCTACAATTTACACAGCATCCCAACTTTTTTGGAATTGGAGTTGTACATGTGAGAATTCTACAAAAAAAAGAAGAATATCCCACTTGACACGTGTATAACAATTCTGAATGACCAAGTTTATCATTATTATATTACTCAAACTGTGACGCATGGTGGTGGCAGCATCCTGCTATAGTGCTACTTCTGTTCAGCTGGGACTAGAGCTGTAGTCAAGTTAGAGAGAATCATGGATAGCTCCAAACATCAATTTATTATGGCACAAAACCTGCAGGCTTCTATTAGAAAACTGAATATAAAGAAAAATAACTTCTTCCAGCACAATAACAACCCAAAGCACACTTCCAAGTTAATAAAGGAATGGCTTTAGAAGATCAAAGTTCTGGATAGGCCCAGCCAGAGTCCAGATTTAATTCCTATTGAAAAGCTGTGAAATGACAGGAGGCCAACTTGCAATTTGATAGATCTGGAGCATTTTTTCATGGAATCTTGGAATAAAATTGCTAAATCAAAATGTGCCAAGTTGGTAGACTCTTACCCCAAAAGACTGAGTGCTGTATTCCAAACAAAAGGTGCTATAACAAAGTATTAGTTAAGGAGGTTGTCCCCCCCCCCCAGCTTTCTTCTTTTTAATTTTTGTTTTTCCCAAAAACATTTATATACCTTTTTTTTCCAGTTCAACTTTGTTGGTTGCAAAATCACAATAATGGTGTGGAAAAAAAAAACAGACTAATTTTCTCTTGGTTTAATTTTTCACATCATAGAAACTAGGGATGTCCCGATCAGGTTTTTTTGCCCTCCGATCCGATACCGATCATTTGATTTTGAGTATCTGCCGATACCGAGTCCCGATCCGATACTTCTTATAATCCATAAAAAATAAAGACGAGGAAAGAAACGGATCCAGGATGTTCCTCATTTTTTATTTAACACCTTATTTTAACATCCAACAACTCCGTTAGCAAACAGAGCACTTACGTGAGGCAGTTTGAACAATAAATAACAAATTTTTAAAAATAACCTTAAAATACCTGGCAGGAATGTAAACAAATAAAAAAAATAAAGTGCCACAGTGCCGGTAATTTGCTTTTAAGAACGCATCTCACAGTGGTGTACAGTAATTTCAATTAAGGAAATGAACGTTTTTCTTGATGAAAACAAGCATTTCTACCCTTTCAGGTTTGAGCCCGTTTCTTTTGTCATCCAACGAAAAAAAAATGATCTCATTCTTTGCTTTCCGCTTCGAACTGCTTCCGTGTTCAACTTTGCCGGCAACAGGCAGCCAATAACCAATAGCGTCTCCGCTACAAAGTGATGTCATGCCGCACGTGTTGATGTTGCTGTGTTGAGACAAGAGGTCTGGTCTCACACTGTGCCAACGCATAGCTATTGATGTGTTAAAAATGAGAATATATTATATAGATATATATCCGATCCCTGATCGGGAGGCAATGCCCGATTCCGATCGAGTCTGAAACCATGTGATCGGGCCCGATTTCCGATCACGTGATCGGATCGGGACATCCCTAATAGAAACCTTCAGTTTCAGCAGAGGTGTGTAGATGTTTCATATTCACTGTCCATGTGCACACAAAATGAATTAAATATACTTGATCTTAAGTATCCATAAAACATAGTAAAATGCTCAAGAAATATGACAAGCTCATGCTGTGAGGTTTACACAGTGGAATTTACTGATTATTTTTAATTGGATAAAGATATCTCACCTCATTCTCATCTCATTATCTCTAGCCGCTTTATCCTTCTACATGGTCGCAGGCAAGCTGGAGCCTATCCCAGCTGACTACGGGCGAAAGGCGGGGTACACCCTAGACAAGTCGCCAGGTCATCACAGGGCTGACACATAGACACAGACAACCATTCACACTCACATTCACACCTACGGTCAATTTAGAGTCACCAATTAACCTAACCTGCATGTCTTTGGACTGTGGGGGAAACCGGAGCACCCGGAGGAAACCCACGCGGACACGGGGAGAACATGCAAACTCCGCACAGAAAGGCCCTCGCCGGCCCCGGGGCTCGAACCCGGACCTTCTTGCTGTGAGGCGACAGCGCTAACCACTACACCACCGTGCCGCCTGGATAAAGATATGCTATAGTTAAAAAAAAGTCAGAAATATAAACAAAATCACATGCATACACTGAGACTAACCTTAATATTTAGAGCAGATGAAGTTGAGAGTGTCGCTCTGAGGCAGGCTGATCCACTGCTGCTCTCCTCCAGACTGCACTCATCCGGTTCTCTCCTCATGGCTGCAATGTTCAAACCCTTTTCCGTTCCCTGGAGCCCAGTCCCAGTAGCAGATCATCTCTCCAGTCACCCAGTACCAGAAGCCCAGAGTGCAGGTGTGACGCAGGCCGAGCCACATGTGTTCAGTTGAGCCACTTCCTTCACCCAGTGCTGCATCTTTTCAGTGCGCGCTGAGACCAGGTCATGATAGTTCCTGCAGTGTCTCTGAGCTTGTTTCCAGGTCAGACTTTCATTAAATCAATACAAGCTTATTTGGAAAGAAAAAGGAGGGGGGATTTCTGGAATATTACACAGTGTGAAATTCTGTAGTGTTGTCTATAATCAAAAGGGACACAAATAAATAGACATGTTGAATAAGTGTAATGTAACTCACTCTCATGACAGATGAATGGGAGTTTTTCTGTGCAGCTCACATCACTCCAGTAGTGTGGCACAGACACTGCAGCACAGTTCAAACCTCCACGGGGTTTGTTAGAGCTCCATTATCTGAATGAGGAATTAGTCGATCTGACCACTTCCAGGAGTCATTAAACAGACCAATCCAAACATTATGACTACTTGAATTTTTAATCACATTCCAGATCTCATCCTCAGTTTGGTTCCTCACACTTACCAGGTTGGTGTATTTCTCTTGGCAGTAGATCTGAGGTTACTCCAGGTTTTATTCTCATTCACAAAGTGAGAGCTGTGAGGAACATATACCACAATACCACATACTACTGTTAGAAAAACAAGTAGGAAGCTTGTTATAGAAAATGAATCAATGTGTTCACAAGACAAATGTAGCTTTCAGTGCATTTAAGATTTTAAATTTGTGGAAGAGCTCAAGCATGACAAATACATTCACACCCTTATTCACACCTAGAGGCAGTTTACTGGCATGTTTTGGGAGTTCCCCTCCCCAGAGCAAACTGTGAGTGCAAAGAGAACATGCACAGAAACTCCACGCATAACCTGAGCTCACAACTGACCCAGTGACTCAGAATAAATTGTAGTGTTTTTACAAACTCCATTTCCAGAAGAGTTGGGATATTTTCCAAAATGCAATAAAAACAAATCTGATGTTAATTCGTGTGAACCTTTATTTAACTGACAAAAATACAAAGAAAAGACTTAGTTTTATCAACCAACCTAATTGTATTTTGTAAATATAAATGAAGTTAGAATTAGATGCCTGCAACACTCAAAAAAAGTTGGGAGTGAGGCAAAATAAGACTGAAAAGTTTATAGGATATTCAAGTAACACCATTTTGAAAGTTTCCACAATAAGCAGGTTAATTGGTAACAGGTGAGGTATCATGATTACATATACAAGGAGCATGCACCAAAGGCTTGATCTTTGCAAGTAAGGATGGGGTATGTGTGGCCCTGTCCAGCAACTAAAACATGGGCCGTACTTAAAGTGCATATCCTGGTCCAATTTCAGTTTTTTTTATATGAAAGTATGTCCCTTTACACACTCATCCAGAAGGGTAATTTTGCACAAGGCCATCTGTTTACAGCAGAAAAAACAAAACAAAACGCATCTGGAAAAATCCCAAGGGAGTCTGGAGCCAGATTCATGACTTCACCTGCGGAACTGCCAGCAGGCTGCAAGAGCTTGCATGGTTTCAGTGCACAGCCTGTGTAGACCAAGTTTAGCAGCTAGTAATTTTGCATTGAAATATGGAATTGTCACATTCAGCTTCAGCTTCTAAACCCATGGATTCATGTATCAATTAATCCATTTTTTAAAATGTTATCTTCATTTTTCGTTCTATTTTTATATTTTGCATTCTATATGCACTTTATATTTTATATGTCATATTTTATATATATATTTCTTTTTATATTGGTAAGCATAGTTTGGTCGGGCAGTTGCAAAATAAGAATTTCATTACCCAATAATAAACCGCTGTGTCTGTTATTGTGTATATGACAAATAAACATCTTGAATCTATTGTTACATAAATCATCTCATCTCATCTCATTATCTCTAGCCGCTTTATCCTTCTACAGGGTCGCAGGCAAGCTGGAACCTATCCCAGCTGACTACAGGCGAAAGGCAGGGTACACCCTGGACAAGTCGCCAGGTCATCACAGGGCTGACACATAGGCACAGATAACCATTCACACTCACACCTACGGTCAATTTAGAGTCACCAGTTCACCTAACCTGCATGTCTTTGGACTGTGGGGGAAACCGGAGCACCCGGAGGAAACCCACACGGAGAACATGCAAACTCCGCACAGAAAGGCCCTCGCCGGCCATGGGGCTCGAACCTGGACCTTCTTGCTGTGAGGCGACAGCGCTAACCACTACACCACCATGCCGGCTATATAAAATATGAAATATAAAAATATAAAGTGCATATGGAATGCAAAATATAAAAGGTAGAGTGAAAAATGAAGATAACATTTAAAAAAAGAGGCAAACAAACAATGTGCAAACATAGAGGTAGATATACTGTGCAATGCCTTGTGCAAAATTGCTAATATAATCCGTGGCTCAAAGCCTGGTGGAAATACAGAGGTAGATGGTGATTATAATCCGTGGTTCAAAAGCCTGATGGAAATATAGAGGTAGATGGTGATTATAATCCGTGGTTCAAAAGCCTGATGCCCTGGGGGTAAAAAACGTTTGTCAGTCTAGTAGTCCTTGCTTTCACACTCCTGTAGTGTCTGCCAGATGGTAGGAGCGTGAATAGTCTGTGTTGTGGGTGTGTTTGGTCCCTGATGATGCTCTGTGCCCTTTTTGTGACCCGGGTGTTGTAAATGTCCTGTAGTGGGGGGAGGACAGCTCCACAGATGAACTGTGCCATTTTAATGACACGCTGGAGAGCCTTTCTGTCCTGAGTTGTGCAGTTCCCATACCACACAGTGATGGAATTTGTCAGGACACTCTCCACTGTGCACCTGTAGAAGTTGCTGAGGAGTTTGGTGGACAGTCCAAATTTCCTCAGCTTCCTCAGGAAGAAGAGTCTCTGTTGAGCCTTCTTGATGGTCTGCTGTGTGTTGTGTGTCCAGGTGAGATCCTCACTGATGTGAGTTCCGAGGAATTTAAATGTTTTCACCCTCTCCACCTGTGTCCCATTGATGTGCAGCGAGGCGTGCTGGTCTCTCCTCCTCTTCCTCGGGTCAATAATCATCTCCTTGGTCTTCTCAGCATTCAAGGAGAGGTTATTTCCCTGGCACCAGGAGACCAGCTGAGCCACCTCCTCCCTGTAGGCGCTCTCATCTCCGCCAGTGATCAGCCAAATGACAGTGGTGTTGTCAGTGAACTTGATGATGGAAGTGTTGCTGTGGGTGGGGGTGCAGTCGTAGGTGAAGAGGGTGTACACAGTGGACTGAGCACACAGCCTTGGGGGGGTCCCTGTGCTCACTGTCTTGGTGCTGGATATTCTGGTACCGACTCTGACAGCCTGGGGTCTGTTTGTGAGAAAGTCCAGAACCCAGCAGCAGAGGGAGGATGTCAGTCCAAGGCTATGTTCCCTCTAAGCTGCGCGCCTGCGCAATCGCGCAGTGCTCCCACGCTCTCCGCGCAGAGCAACCCAATGCCAGCGCAGAGAATTCTGAATGGGTTAGCTTGTTAGCTTTACCTGCTTTCCTGGCACTCCTAATTTTTTTTTAGAGTCAATATTAAAAAACTGATGGCCAGACGCAATTATAGACAATAATACACAATAAAAATATTTTATTATTTTGTGTGTTATTACTATTAGTAAAATAAAATGTTTATGTGACGTTTTAGCTTACAGTGGTGCTTGAAACTTTGTGAACCCTTTAGAATTTTCTATATTTCTGCATAAATATGACCTAAAACATCATCAGATTTTCACACAAGTCCTAAAAGTAGATAAAGAGAACCCAGTTAAACATTCATTCATCATTCATTCATTATCTCTAGCCGCTTTATCCTTCTACAGGGTCGCAGGCAAGCTGGAGCCTATCCCAGCTGACTACGGGCGAAAGGCAGGGTACACCCTGGACAAGTCGCCAGGTCATCACAGGGCTGACACATAGACACAGACAACCATTCACACTCACATTCACACCTACGGTCAATTTAGAGTCACCAGTTAACCTAACCTGCATGTCTTTGGACTGTGGGGGAAACCGGAGCACCCGGAGGAAACCCACGCGGACACGGGGAGAACATGCAAACTCTGCACAGAAAGGCCCTCGCCGGCCCCGGGGCTCGAACCCAGGACCTTCTTGCTGTGAGGCAACAGCGCTAACCACTACACCACCATGCCGCCCCCCAGTTAAACAAATGAGACAAAAATATTCTACTTGGTCATTTATTTATTGAGGAAAATGATCCAATATTACATATCTGTGAGTGGCAAAAGTATGTGAACCTCTAGGATTAGCAGTAAATTTAAAGGTGAAATTAGAGTCAGGTGTTTTCAATCAATGGGATGACAATCAGGTGTGAGTGGGCACCCTGTTTTATTTAAAGAACAGGGATCTATCAAAGTCTGATCTTCACAACACATGTTTGTGGAAGTGTATTATGGCACGAACAAAGGAGATTTCTGAGGACCTCAGAAAAAGCGTTGTTGATGCACATCAGGCTGGAAAAGGTTACAGAACCATCTCTAAAGAGTTTGGACTCCACCAATCCACAGTCAGACAGATTGTGTACAAATGGAGGAAATACAAGACCATTGTTACCCTCCCCAGGAGTGGTCAACCAGCAAAGATCACTCCAAGAGCAAGGTGTGTAATAGTCATCGAGGTCACAAAAGACCCCAGGGTAACTTCTAAGCAACTGAAGGCCTCTCTCACATTGGCTAATGTTAAGGTTCATGAGTCCACCATCAGGAGAACACTGAACAACAATGGTGTGCATGGCAGGGTTGCAAGGGGAAAGCCACTGCTCTCCAAAAAGAACATTGCTGCTCGTCTGCAGTTTGCAAAAGATCACGTGGACAAGCCAGAAGGTTATTGGAAAAATGTTTTGTGGATGGATGAGACCAAAATAGAACTTTTTGGTTTAAATGAGAAGCGTTATGTTTGGAGAAAGGAAAGCACTGCATTCCAGCATCAGAACCTTATCCCATCTGTGAAACATGGTGGTGGCAGTATCATGGTTTGGGCCTGTTTTACTGCATCTGGGCCAGGACGGCTTGCCATCATTGATGGAACAATGAATTCTGAATTATACCAGCGAATTCTAAAGGAAAATGTCATGACATCTGTCCATGAACTGAATCTCAAGAGAAGGTGGATCAAGACAGCAACCCTAAGCACACAAGTCGTTTTACCAAAGAATGGTTAAAGAGGGATAAAGTTAATGTTTTGGAATGGCCAAGTCAAAGTCCTGACCTTAATCCAATCGAAATGTTGTGGAAGGACCTGAAGCGAGCAGTTCATGTGAGGAAACCCACCAACATCCCAGAGTTGAAGCTGTTCTGTACAGAGGAATGGGCTAAAATTCCTCCAAGCCGGTGTGCAGGACTGATCAACAGTTACCGCAAATGTTTAGTTGCAGTTATTGCTGCACAAGGGGGTCACACCAGATACTGAAAGCAAAGGTTCACATACTTTTGCCACTAACAGATGTGTAATATTGGATCATTTTCCTCAATAAATAAATGACCAAGTAGAATATTTTTGTCTCATTTGTTTAACTGGGTTTCTCTTTATCTACTTTTAGGACTTGTGTGAAAATCTGATGATGTTTTAGGTCATATTTATGCAGAAATATAGAAAATTCTAAAGGGTTCACAAAGTTTCAAGCACCACTGTACGTATGGCACGTCCACCGGAACTGTTATGTGCCATCATGTTATGATTCTGTTGCTAGTGCTTGCCGTTTGAGTTTGGAGTGTGAAGCTGAGGTAAATGCAGCAATTGCGAAACGACCGGGTACGTCCACGCATCAAGCGAGAATAAAAAAGAAATGTGAAGCTTTTAAACTGGAATGGCTGTCGGAGTATGTGAGCACGGACGGACAGGATGTAAAACTTGGGGACATTTTTTCATTTTCGAGTGAGAAAGGGCTGCTCTGCAAGACGTGCTGCGAAGCCAAAGTAAGGTAGTAAAATAGGAAGGTATTATTGCTATTGGAGTGATATTTGCCTCAACACACAAAAGTGATGGGTAATGGGTTTGCTGTATGGTACTGTACAGCACGGCAGGTGTTCTGATAAACTGTCCTACACGTCAATGCATCCTACAAAGCCCCACTGCGCATGCGCAGAGCACAAAATATCATTTCTTGGCATTTGAACAGATTTTTGTCCTACATCAGCTGTGCTATAAACGGTGAAGATTAACGGCGTGCATTCAATCTTTACTACTTAATCTAACATAATGCTAATTATGTTAGATTAAGTTTTAGTTGGTTTACATTATACTGCAACTTGTGGCTATTGCAATATAAAATATTCAGAGTGATGTGTGGCATATTTGTAAGTAAAACAACAAATCAGTAGACAAGACACTGTATATGTAAACAAGTTAACATATACAGTGTCTTGTCTACTGATTTGTTGTTTTACTTACAAATATGCCACACATCACTCTGAATATTTTATATTGCAATAGCCACAAGTTGCAGTATAATGTAAACCAACTAAAAACACAGATTATGGTGGGTGGCTAGACTAACTGTGTAGCCTAAGAAATAATAAGGCAGCTAGCAGTGTAGTTTTGGTGGTGTGGGGGGCCCCCAAATCAAATTCTGCTTAGGGCCCCTTAAAGGCTTGGGCCGGCCCTGCTGTACAGATACGGTATGGTAAGATTATTATACAGTTGGCCCGCGTGTATGTCTGAAGTTGCTCACAATGGTACAAGGCAGGTGCTCAGGGACTTGGCACATATGCTCAGGCACATGAAAAATTAGAGGGAACATTGGTTCAAGGGTGGAGAGCTTCTCTGTCAGTCTGCTGGGGATGACAGTGTTGAAGGCTGAACTGTAGTCCACAAACAGCATTTGAACATAGGTGTCCCTGTGTTCCAGGTGTGACAAGGTTGTGTGGATGGCTGCATTGACAGCATCATCAGTTGAACGGTTCTGACGATATGCGAATTGAAGGGGGTCTATTGTGTCTGGGATGCCCTTTTTGATGTATGACATGACTATCCTCTCAAAACACTTCATTACAACTGAAGTGAGTGCAATTGGTCGATAGTCATTCAGGCATGTTATATTGTTTTTCTTTGGGAGGGGCACTATGGTGGTGGTCTTGAAGCATGTGGGCACAGAAGACATGGAGAAGGACAGGTTGAAAATGTCTGTGAAGATCTCTGCTAACTGTGTGGAGCAGGCCCTCAAAGCACGCCCGGGGATGTTGTCAGGGCCGGCTGCCTTTCAGGGGTTAGTCCTCCTGAAGACCTTGCTCACCTCGGTTATGGTCACAATAGGTGAAGAGCTCTGTGCTGCCTCTGTTGGTAGAATCCCTCTGTGTTGGTTGGTGTTGAGGGTGTTGAAGCGAGCATAGAACTCGTTCAGCTCATCTGGTGATGTGTTGTGGTTGGCTGTGACCCTGCTGTTCTTCTGCTGTTCTTCTGCTGCTTTTCTCGCTTATTTGAGAGGAGCTGCTGGCCCTGAAAACAATGGGACGAGCCAGGATACGACACCCCATCCCAGCCGAGCTAAGGAGGAAACCCAGGGGCTGCAAAGCCGGGGCTAAACTAAAGGCTAGGCTAGCAGACAACCGGCGGCGCTACAAACCATCCATTCCCTCCATTATCATGGGGAATGTGAACTCGCTGCCGAATAAGGTTGACTAGCTATCCGCACTGAACAACCAGCGGATTTACTGGGAGAACAGCTTATTTATTTTGACAGAGACATGACTAACGCACCTTGTACCGGATGCTAATGTGGACCTGCGGGGATTCACTGCTGAGAGAGCCGACAGAGACACTAAAGCATGCGGCAAAGATAAAGGTGGGGGAATCATCATTTATGTGAATAACCACTGGTGTAACCCGGGACATTTCTCCATAAAGACAGTCTTATGTTGCCCGGACTTAGAGCTGCTAGCATCACCATCTGTGTTTACATCCCTCTGAGGGCAGCTGCAGCCGCTGCATGTGAGGGGATTCACTCTGTCACAGCAAGGCTGCAGACACAGCACCCTGAGGCATTTATCATAATTTCTGGGGACTTTAAACACGCTATTTTGGACTCTACTTTGGCTGCTTTTTAGCAGGCTGTGGACTGTATCTTTTTAGCGGAGCTCCAGCAGAGCACCATACCTAAGAAAAAAATGGTAAACCCATCGAGTCGATTTTTTGTGGTTTGTCCATGTAGCCCAGGAGTAATAGGGTTATACCCGGAACAAATTAGTAACAAGCTGAAAATTTCAGAATATGTTCAGAATACCTTTAGGAATAACATACTAAAAGTCCCCGGAAATCCCCTTGTGCTCTCTGAGAAATTCAAGATGGCGTCCAAAATGGCCGCCAAATGGAGATCTGCCCATATCTCAGGCCCAAAACAAAATATTAATGCAATTAAAAGGTCAGAATATATGTTTTGTAGGGTAGGAGAGTAAATTCCAACATGTGTGTATTAATTACATTGTGTATTAACATTATATAATAACAATGTACACATTATTATAACAGTATATTTGTGTATAATGTGTTCGCTTGCCATGTCTGGTTAGATTGTCATAGTTTTGGCACTTCACCATTTATGAATGTGCACAGTACTATGAATGTGTGTAGGTTTCATCCAGTCCGATCCTTGAATCAAGTATCAATCTTGAAACGCCCTGGCCCATAAATTCACATCCAAGAAGAAATAACAATGACTGTTATGACAAAATAATCGTTATGGTATCATGAAGATATCTCATATGTTTTTGAAATGGCTTCAGTTCTTAATGTTTAGGACTAATAATTACAGACTTATAATTGTAAATCTATACATGTGCTATTTAATGTACACTACCGATTATAGAGTGTGGATCCATTGGTTACTCGTTCACTCCGTATCATCCTATTCTGTTCACAAAACAACAAACACAATTACTAGGGGTTGGAGCACTTATTTTCATTAATATTAATTAAAGTAAATTGGTGGTGTAAAATGAAAAATGTCATGTTAAAAGGTCATGCTGAGTTCAGTCATTTTTAAAAGGTCATGCTGAGTTTAGTCATTTTTTGTCCGAACACACTGGCATTGCTAGTAGTAAAGACTGGCGCTAGAAACTCAAAGATTAATTTTTTTCCACCCTTAAACAAGCTTGAATAAATTCCCTACTTCATTGATGGTACAACAAAGGTCCAAGCATTACAACTGAGGCACTGAGAAGTGTTTAAGTCTACTCATTGTTTATAAGCAAGAGCTTTTATTGAGGCAGACCTTTTTGTCATGAAAGTCGCCGGAATGTTGAAGTGTACTGAAACAGCTTGCCATTGTAGTTTTAGAAGATAGAGTTCTCAAATTTAATTTCCCCTTAATATTTTATCAAAGCTTAAAGATGCACTAAATATTAAGGAAACTGATGTCTAATTGTTGTCTTACATTATGTTCATGTATGTAGGTAGCCTACTAAGCTAATTTGTCAATCATGTCAACCATCAAATTCCATGTAATTTCCACATTAATGACCTTGTAATCTTGGTTAATTTTAATTTTAACAGTGTGACAATGGTGAATTTGCATTGCTTGTATGAGAGAACATATAATTTAACATTTTAATTGCATTTATATTATGTTTTATCCCTGAGATATTGAAAAATCTCCAATCGGCAGCCATTTTGGACGCCATCTTGAATTTCTCAGAGAGCACAAGGTGGATTCCCGGGGACTTTTAGTATGTTATTCCTAAGGATATTCTGAACATATTCTGAAAAATTCAGCTTGTTACTAATTTGTTCCGGGTTGGACTCAATTTTGAGCTAATGCTCTTGGGCTAATGTACGTGTACCACCAGTCATACACATCGCCCAGTGGTCAGTGTTAGTAATTACCAGTCATACACACCGCCTAGTGGTCAGTGTTAGTAATTACCAGTCATACACACTGCCTAGTGGTCAGTGTTAGTAATTACCAGTCATACACGCCGCCTAGTGGCCAGTGCTAGCCAGTAAAGAAATAAAACAAAAGAGACTGGCTATGATTTAAGAAAATTCTACAACCCAGCAACAGATGGGAGCTCCACTTTTAGGCAGTGCCTAAATCTATATATTAATTTCTCTGAGGGAACCCTCCCAAAGGGATCAATAAAGTTCTATCTAATTTAATCTAAGTAAGTGTATTATCACCCAGCGCTTTCGTGTTGTTTACTTTTGTGTGTGTCAATAAATAACATTATCCGTGTACCACACAAACACAGGAACACCTAATTTAGAGTATAGGTCTCTCTTTTTTCTTATCCTGGCAACAGTCAACTTGTGAATCGCCGATTTTCTTGGTCTTTTTCTCGGCTGTGCTTTGGTCCTTGGCTTCCGGGAGCCTTGCACGAAGCGCTCCCATTTCTCTCTCATTGTCCGGTCTTTTGGAAAACGATGAATACTAATCCCATCAAGATTGGTGTTGATACACCCTCCTACTATACATCTGTTAACCATTTTAATAATTACGTGATAACGTTGAAGAAATTTGCAGAAAACCACCAGGTCGTTTTCTCATAAACAAACCAGTGCTGACGTAGGATTCAGAGGGAGGCATCCCGCACATGACGTCACGAAAATCAATGTTTCCCGGGAAATCCAAATGGCAATGTTTTTCAGAGACGGACCAATTCGCCTCAAATGGCTTGATTTCAACTGAATTTTTCTGGTATTGCACAAGGTAAAAAAATTGCACAAAATGCCAAATGTGACAGATATTTGACCAAAGTTTAATATAAAATAGGAGAATTACATTGATCTTGCTCCTGAATTTAGTCAGCTGGGATAGGCTCCAGCTTGCCTGCAACCCTGTAAAACAGGATAAAGCGGCTAGAGATAATGAGATGAGATGCACTTTAAGCTTAAATCATCAACTTTAGACATGTAAAAACCACCACCACTTAGGAGTTGGTAGAGCCTAGGACTCTGGAAAGGCTTACAGGTTTTTAAACAATCAGGGGAGTAGAGTTAAAAACCAATAGGAGAGTAAAACCTAATTAAAAATTAAGTTTATTACACAATAAAACATAACCCAGAATTGAATCTTTAATACCACCAATAGACTACTAAAAAAAGAAATAAAATGCAAAGCAGACCTCCTAGAACACTTAAATGACTGGTTCACAGGAGAGTTAAAACCCCATTTAAAAGTTCAAGTCCATTTCAGCAGCTCCTCCTGTGTCCACACTTCTCTGTCACTTAATATCCTCCTTGCATGCCTCTCAAGCCAATCCAAAGCTGTCAGATCTGTGGAGGAATAGACAGACAAGGTGAGTAGTGTGTTCTCCACTGCCATGCTACACTAACTCCAGCAACGTCTCTCCCTGATCTCCCTTACTGTGACTGCCTTCCCAATATGACAAAGGATACTCACAGTTTTCCTGGGCAGCAGATATCTCGCTGCCGACCCAGGCCTGAGTGAAACAATGTTGGTGGATGCTGGCTACTGACTCCCAGGAGGACCACTTCTCTGATGACTGTTCTCTCCAGTGTCTGCTGTGACCTGCATGCACCCCTGCTCTCTCCTTTTCTGTCCCAATAAAAATCCATCTAGATCGTGTGGTGCATCCCTGCACCTGTCGCTCATCAGGTAATTAAGTCGATGCACAGGGTGTTGGTGTGGTGCTCCCAGAGTCATAACAGTTCATTTTAACTGTTTTAAAACATACTCCACAACAGACTAAAAACATCAAGCAATTAAAATACAAAGAGAATGACTGACTAAAACTACAGCAAACCAGGTAAAATATAATAAAAAAGCATGTAAGTCAATTAAAAACACAACACTAATAAAAAAAATGAAAAAAAAATATAACATGCACATGCATTTTTGACCCTGTCACACATGACTCACCCCTTTGTGCCAAAATTCATGAGAGTTGTTAGTCAATTCAAAATGAACACTTCTCAGTGCAAGATTGCAGAGAATTTAAGTCTTTCAAAATCAACAGTAAATAATATTTTGAAAATATTCAGGGAATTCAGAGACATCTCAGTGCGTAAAGGGTAAGTTCAGAAACCACTCTTGAATGTGCATGACCTTCGACCCCTCAGGCGGCACTACCTGAAAAACCGTCATGCTAATGTGACCATGGTAATAGCTCGCTGGATGATGTAGGCTTGATCTGAAAGACGTGGAAGATCAGGTGAATACAGTGGGAACTGGGGAGTTTGAGACAAATGACAGAGGGGTTAATGATGCTCTTAATTTCAAAGGGACCAATGAACTGGGGTGAGAACTTCTTGGACTGGGCCTTGAGAGGGATATCCCTAGCAGAGCACCAAACCTTCTGACTGGGCTGGTAGTTTGGTGAAAAGGCCCTGCAGTGGTCAGCCAGGAACCGATTGTGGGCAGAGGAGCAGAGAAGGGCCACCCGAGTGTCCTTCCAGATCCTCCAGCACCGGTGTATAGGTGGGCCTGTACTGAGGGCACAGCAATCTCATCCTTGTGTGCAGGGAACAGCGGTAGCTGGTACCCCAGGGAGGCCTTGAAGAGTGATGTGCCAGTGGCCGAGTCAGTGAGGAAGTTGTGTGCATACTCAATCCAGTGCAAGTGGCTGCTCAAGCTGAGGGGTTGTTGGTAGCGACACAGTGCAGGACAACCTCCAGATCTTGGTTGGTGTGCTCCGTTCTGCCCATTGGTCTGTGGATGGAACCCAGAGGAGAGGCTGGCTGAAGCACCACAGGCATGGCAGAAGGCCTTCCAAACTTGGGATATGAATTGTGGACCCTGGTCAGATACGATGTCGGCAGGGATGCTGAGGCAGAAGACATGGTGTGTGAGGAGCTCGGCTGTTTCCTTGGCAGAGGGATGCTTTAGAGCAATGAAATGGGCAGCCGTGAAGAAATGATCAGTGTTGGTTAGGATGGTGGAATTCCCTTGAGAAGGGGGAGACCAGTAATGAAATCCAGCATGATGTGAGACCATGGGCAACTGGGCATCAGACTTTCCTCCTCAAAGACTAGGCTTTTCCTGGATACCGATTTTGTACCAAATCATGAGTCTGGTCAACTGCTGACATCATGTGTTTCAAATCACATCATTATGTAATTGTTTTACCTCATTATTAGCCCTAAATTGCCCGTGTCCCAACTTTTTTTGGAATGTTTACCAGGCCTGAAATGCAGAAATGGATGTACATTAACAAATGAAATGAAGTTGACCAACAAAACATGAAATATCTTGGGTTTATTCTGTATGCAATGAAATACAAGTCAAAGTAGATTTATAAATCACTGCTTTCCTTGTTTACTTGCATTTTCCATACCATCCCAACTTTTTCTGATTTGGGGTTGTAATTGAATAGGTTAGTAAGGAAGTTTGATGCTGATAAATGTGTCACATTATCGTTGTTTGAGAATTAACAGTATGCCTATCACTGATTCTGAGCAAAGCTAGTCATATATTAACTGGAAGCTTAGAAATATAATCATACTACATCATAGCAGGTTCTATAGTTTTGTCAAATATTGAATCATTGGATTAAGAATGGAAATCACATCATGTGATGTGAAGCCTGAGGTTTCACCCTTAGAGGAATGGTTAACTGCAGTCTCCCATTTGATTAACATAATCTCATGCTGCTTTTGTGGGTATGTAGTGAAGTTTGTTTTGCTGCCTGTGTGTGTGACATATATATGTGTGTGTGTGTGTGTGTGTGTGTGTGTGTGCGTGTACACACACACACACACCAGTGCTTTTATTAGGATTTCCTGTTGAGCTTTCGTTGAATTTAAAATATTTCCTTTTTTTAAATTTTAAACTTTAACCACCTGTCTCACTCACTTGCTTGGAGTTATATCAGACTGTTAGGTCAATTTTCAGTTTCGGTGTTCTTTAATTTGTATCTGTAACAACTTTCTAACTTTGGGAAACAGAGGAACAGGAAGCAGGCTTCAGAACAGGAGAGTTCTTTTATTGTAGTACGCTTTTCAGTGATAAAAACACACGTGTCATAACTCTCTCTCTCTCATTCCTGCCTGCCTGAAAGACACACAGAGACACAGGTTAATAGACAGCCAGTGATTTAACACAGGTGCACCTCATCACATGTTACCTGCTGGTTCAACCTGCCTCCTCGCTGTTCACAGCTGATGCTCGACCACACCCCTGCTGCCACATACCCCCACCGTCTGACTCAGGCCGGGGAGCCCTCTGGCCTACAGCTGACTACCCCCCCGGTGGAAGAGGTAATCCGCCACCACCATCTGTGCCCCTGGTCTGTGGACCACCTTGAATTTAAAGGGCAGAGGGTGAATGGGCATCCTAGCAGGTAGTAGCAGAGAGTGAGGACCACCCACTTGATGGCCAGACACTCCTTTTCTATGGTGCTGTACTTCGACTCTCACATGGAGAGCTTATGGCTGATGTACAGGACCGGATGTTCCTCCCCCTCCACCACCTGGGACAAAATGGCCCCCAGCCCTCTGTCTGACTCGTCGGTCTGTAAAACAAAGGGGAGAGAAAAGTCAGGAGAATGCAATAGTGGGTCCCCACACAAAACCGCCTTTACCTGAGCAAAAGCCCGTTCGCATGGATCCATCCACTGGACCAGATCTGGCGCCCCTTTTTAGTGAGGTCAGGCAGCGGGCTGGTGATGTCCGAAAAGTTAGGCATGAACCACCTATGATAGCAAGCCAGCCCCAGGAACTGAATCACCCCCTTTTTGGCCTTAGGTCATGGGCAGGCCACAATTGCTGCTGTCTTATCAATTTGGGGACACACCTGCCCATGACCCAAGTGAAAGCCCAGATACTGTACTTCCACCTGTCCAATTGCACACTTTTTTGGGTTTGCTGTGAGCCCAGTGCACCTCAGTGACCTCAGAACCACCATCAGATGCTGTAGGTGCCACTCTCAATCATTACTATAAATGATTATATCATCCAAATAGGCCGCTGCATATGCATTGTGGGGACGGAGAATTCGGTCCATGAGATGCTGAAACGTCGCTGGAGCCCCAAACAACCCGAAAGGAAGGGTGACAAATTGGTGTAAGTCAAACGGAGTGGAAAAGGCTGTTATCTCATGGGATGATGGAGTCAAGGGGATCTGCCAATATCCCTTTGTCAAATCCAGTGTCAAGTAAAAGCGAGCCACGCCTAACTGATTGAGGAGTTCATCAATGCGGGGCATTGGATATGGATCAAATTTAGACACCGTGTTAACTTTTCTATAGTCCAAACACAACCGGACTGACCCATCAGTCTTGGGAACCAAGACTACTGGGCTGCTCCATTTGTTGTGCAACTCCTCAATTACTTCCATCTTAAGCATAGCCTGAAGTTCATCTTGAGCCACATTTTTCTTTTGTTTGTGGAGCCGATATGGGTGGCTGCGCACCACCACCCCTGGGGGAGTCTCAATGTGGTGTTCTCTGAGGTTAGTGCGACCAGGGAGGGGCAAGAACACTTCAGAGAATTCCTCCTGCAAACTAATTACCTGTTCTCTCTGGGATGGTGAGAGGTTGTCTCCACAGGGGACCGGGATGAATTGGGCTGTGCTTTTTGGACTTACCTCTGGTCCCAGCTCCACCCTCTCTGGAACTACCATCACCAGAGCCACAGGAACCTCTTCTCTCCACAGTTTCAGGAGGTTGAGGTGGTAAATTTGACATGTGTCACACCTATCTGGCCGTTTGACCTCATAGTCGACCTCCCCAATTCGCCGTGTGACTTCAAAGGGCCCTTGCCACTTGGCGAGCAATTCTGAGCTTGAGGTGGGTAGGAACACAAGGACTTTATCTCCTGGTGCAAATTCCCTTAGCTGTGCCCCTCTGTTGTACAGGTGAGATTGACGTTCTTGGGCCTGTAGCAAATTCTCCTGGGTTATGTGACTCAGTGCATGGAGTTTTGCTTTCAGGTCAAGAACTTATTGAATTTCATTTTTACTTTGAGAAGGCCTCTCCTCCCAATTTTCTTTAATGATGTCTAAGACACTATGGGGCTTGTGCCCATACAACAATTCAAATGGGGAAAACCCAGTGGAGGCTTGTGGGACCTCGCGCACTGCAAACAATGGAGTGTCGAGCCACCTGTTCCAATTTTTAGCATCCCCGTGAATGAACTTATGAATCATGTTCTTATGTTTGGTTAAATTGTTCAACCAGCCCGTCTGTTTGCAGATCATAAACACTAGTACAAATCGATTTACAGTGGGGCAAAAAAAGTATTTAGTCAGTCACCAATTGTGCAAGTTTTCCCACTTAAAAAGATGAGAGAGGCCTGTAATTTTCATCATAGGTATACCTCAACTATGAGAGACAAAATGAAAAAAAAAATCCAGAAAATCACATTGTCTGATTTTTAAAGAATTTATTTGCAAATTATGGTGGAAAATAAGTATTTGGTCAATAACAAAAGTTCATCTCAATACTTTGCTATATACCCTTTGTTGGCAATGACAGAGGTCAAACATTTTCTGTAAGTCTTCACAAGGTTTTCACACACTGTTGCTGGTATTTTGGCCCATTCCTCCATGCAGATCTCCTCTAGAGCAGTGATATTTTGGGGCTGTCGCTGGGCAACACAGACTTTCAACTCCCTCCAAAGATTTTCTATGGGGTTGAGATCTGGAGACTGGCTAGGCCACTCCTTGAAATGCTTCTTACGAAGCCACTCCTTCATTGCCCAGGCGGTGTGTTTGGGATCATTGTCATGCTGAAAGACCCAGCCACATTTCATCTTCAATGCCCTTGCTGATGGAAGGAGGTTTTCACTCAAAATCTCACGATACATGGCCCCATTCATTCTTTGCTTTACCCGGATCAGTCGTCCTGGTCCCTTTGCAGAAAAAAACAGCCCCAAAGCATGATGTTTCCACCCCCATGCTTCACAGTAGGTATGGTGTTCTTTGGATGCAACTCAGCATTCTTTCTCCTCCAAACACGACAAGTTGAGTTTTTACCAAAAAGTTCTATTTGTGACCCCTCACCGAATCCAGGGACACATGTCGGCCGAAACGAATCCGAGATAATCGCAAAAGAAGCATTTTTTTTTTAATTTGTGATTTTTGTTTTTTTCCATCATGTGCAAGTTGAGATCTTGAAGAATGCAATCAGTATTTCAGATAATAAATTGTTTTGTTGGAAAAGCATATATTTTTTGTTGCAAATTGTCTTGTTTTTGTCAGGACTGTAGCCTGTTGGGGGGTGTGGGTAAATTACCATATGGGCCATTCACATGATGATTTAAGTCATTTGTTTTTTTTTCCGCGAATCAGCTGTATGATCCGAGTTGAGCGCATGGCTACTTAACTGCATACAGGCGTGTGATTTCACTATGGAATGAGTTACTAAACAGAGCGCAGAGGAGCAAACACCGCGAAGCAAACAGACACACGGTATTTACATCGGAGATCACCATTTCTAGCAAAAAAAACCGCAACCTTGTTTTCCAGATTGAATGGAATACTTGAATGATTGGATGATACACGGACCGTTCTAGGATTACATTCCATCGGCGGCATTGGTGTGTGCAAGGCGCCGTTTCTCTTTCTGATGTGGTAAGTTTATTAATCTAAGGCTGTGTGGTTATTTTTGCATGTAACGGAGAGTGTTGTGGTTTGGTTAAGCCTAGGTCACAACCGGACATACGAATTTTTGGCCGTGTGATTTTTGGCGTTTCCCAAATAGCTGCGTTTTTTTTTGTTCACGGAGAAAGACGCGTGTTGGCCGTAAGTTTGTCTTGCAACCTGAAAAAAACATAAGCGCCCGTAGAGTTTGTTTGACATGACAAAGAACCTCTGCAGCCAGTCTGTGGCTCGAAAATCAGCACATCACACGCGTGCTCTCGTGCTTTTCACACGCGCACTCTCGTGCGTTTCATGCGCGCTCTCTGTGTGTTTCTTGCATTTTTTGCATGTAGACTGGCCGTAGGAGCACATACGGCCGGTTGTGACCGAGGCTTTACATGAAACTAGTGTTGTGTTAGTTGTGTCATCATCGTGCTATCTTTCTTTCTTACGGTGTGAGTAATTTTTCAACCACAAAACGTTAAAGTATACTTTAGGACTTATTTTTGTACTTCATAATTGTGTTGGGCATACTTTGCATGGAAGGAAAATTGACGTGGTGATCTTTGTTTACATGAAAGTAGTATCGTGCTAGCTCGTAGGGGGTAGGGCTTTCCTTAATGTCATGCAAATGAGCACCATTATGTGCCCGCCCTACACCCAGAGTAGCTGAGATGGAAAACTTTGAGGGCGATTTTCTCCCTTTTCTGTTTTAAGAAGTATACACTTTCAAAAGGCCACACATTCTTCAAATATTGTCAGATCTCCACATGGAAGGCATCATTGGAAAGCTTAGAAACTGTACTTTCTGAATCTGTCAATAACTCAAAATGCCCCCGGGCCGACATGTGTCCCTGGATTCTGTGATCTGCCACATTTTGGTTTCATCTGACCATATGACATTCTCCCAATCCTCTTCTGGATCATCCAAATGCTCTCTAGCAAACTTCAGACGGGCCTGGACATGTACTGGCTTAAGCAGGGGGACACGTCTGGCACTGCAGGATTTGAGTCCCTGGCGACGTAGTGTGTTACTGATGGTAGCCTTTGTTACTTTGGTCCCAGCTCCCTGCAGGTCATTCACTAGGTCCCCCCGTGTGGTTCTGGGATTTTTGCTCACCATTCTTGTGATCATTTTGACCCCACGGGGTGAAATCTTGCATGGAGCCCCAGATCGAGGGAGATTATCAGTGGTCTTGTATGTCTTCCATTTTCTAATAATTGCTCCCACAGTTGATTTCTTCACACCAAGCTGCTTACCTATTGCAGATTCAGTCTTTCCAGCCTGGTGCAGGTCTACAATTTTGTTTCTGGTGTCCTTTGACAGCTCTTTGGTCTTGGCCATAGTGGAGTTTGGAGTGTGACTGTTTGAGGTTGTGGACAGGTGTCTTTTATGCTGATAATGAGTTCAAACAGGTGTCATTAATACAGGTAATGAGTGGAGGACAGAGGAGCCTCTTAAAGAAGAAGTTACAGGTCTGTGAGAGCCAGAAATCTTGCTTGTTTGTAGGTGACCAAATACTTATTTTACCAAGGAATTTACCAATTAATTCATTAAAAAATCCTACAATGTGATTTCCTGGATTCTTTCCCCCCATTCTGTCTCTCATAGTTGAAGTGTACCTATGATGAAAATTACAGGCCTCTCTCATCTTTTTAAGTGGGAGAACTTGCACAATTGGTGGCTGACTAAATACTTTTTTGCTCCACTGTAATCCCCAATAATTCATACAATTTGTGCAGTGTGCGTGACATAAATGTAATGCCTTGATCAGTCAGGATTTCTTTTGGAATCCTGACTTGGGAGCTAATGTGGAAAAGTGCCTCTGCAACACTGAGTGCTGAGATATTGTGGAGAGGCACTGCTTCCGGATATCACATTGCATAATCCACAATGACTAATACAAAGCGATACCTGTGTGCAGATCGATTTAATTGCTCGATGAGATCCATGCCAATTCTTTCAAAGGGGATCTTGATCAGTGGCAATGGGTACAATGGTGCTTTTGGTGTGGCTGCTGGGTTTACCAGCTGGCATTCGTGACAAGCTGCACACCTCTTGCGGACATTGGCGCGAATTCCTGGCCAATAGAAATGGGCCATGAGTTGATTTAGTGTTTTATCCTGCCCCAAACGCCCAGCCATAGGATTATGTTGAGCCACATGGAATAAAAGTTCCCTGTGGCTCTTTGGGACCAACAACTGTGTAATCTGTTCTTTAGTTTGAATGTCCTGCGTCACTTGATGCAGCCTATCCTTGATAATACAAAAATACAGGCAGGAAAGTGCAACATTAGGCTGGGGGATTTGGCCATCAATTACTTTAACTTGGTTAAAGGTGTATCTCAGAGACTTGGCAAGCGCCTGCTCCAATGGGAAGTCCTCTAAGGGATTCCCCAAAGAGGGCAGAGGGCTCTCCCCACTCTCTGTGTCATCATGATGTGGAGCTGATGCAGAAGTGCCTGAGACTGCCTCCCCAGCCAATGTTGCAGGGGGATCCCCACAGGATGTGCTACTGAAGGAGTCACCCACTATTATTTGTTTTATTAATGTTTTAAGCCCCGGCCAATCGATCCCCAGGATCAGTGGGTCAGTGAGACTCAGATTAACCATGGTCTCTATGCTATGCTTTTCTCCCCGGGAAGTGGATAGTGATGGGCATCAGTGGATATTTGTGTATATCACCATGCCAGAGGTTCAAAAAGGAAAATTGACATCGCCCACTGCTCCAGTCTCCTGTGGAGACCACCTCTCCCCGACCCAACTCATGGAGGTCACCCAGTTGCAGACAGAATTTTCTGACGTGTTCTTGCCCCTGCCCGGCTGCACCCACCTCATAGAACACCACATTGAGACGCACCCGGGGGTAGTAGTGCGCAGCCGCCCTTATAGACTGCCCGAACACAAAAAAAAGGTAGTTCGGGAAGAACTCTAGGCTATGCTCGAAATGGGCATCATCGAGGAGTCCCACAATGACTGGAGCAGCCTGGTGGTCTTGGTTCCCAAGGCCGATGGGTCGGTCCGGTTCTGTGTGGACTATAGAAAAGTCAACGCGGTGTCTAAATTTGATGCATACCCAATGCCTTGGATTGATGAGTTGCTCGACTGACTAGGCATGGCTCATTTTTATTCGACACTGGATTTGACAAAGGGATATTGGCAGATCCCCTTGACTCCACTATCCTGAGAGAAAATGTTTTTTTTCCACACCGTTTGGCTTACACAAGTTTGTCACACTTCCTTTTGGGCTATTTAGGGTGCCTGCTACATTCCAGCGACTTATGGATAGGGTCCTCCGCCCCCGCACCACCTACGTGGCCGCATACTTGGATGACATCATTATTTATAGTAAAGACTGGCCACGGCACTTGGAACACCTAAGGGCCGTCCTTAGGTCGCTGAGGTGAGTGGGTCTCACAGCCAACCCAAAGAAGTGTAAAATTGGGTGGGTGGAAGTATGGTATCTGGGCTTCCACTTGGGCAATGAGCAGGTATGTCCCCAAATCAATAAGACAGCAGCAATTGCGGCCTGCCCGAGGCCCAAGACCCAAAAGGAGGTGAGACAGTTCCTGGGGCTGGCTGGCTACTATCATAAGTTTATACCTAATTATTTGGACGTCATCAGCCTGCTGACTGATCTCACTAAAAAGGGGGCACCAGATCCGGTCCAGTGGACAGAGCAATGCCAGCGGGCTTTCTCTGAGGTAAAAGCTGCACTATGTGGGGGGCCACTGTCACACTCCCCTGACTTTTCTCCCTCCTTTATTTTGCAGACGGATGCATTGGACATAGGGCTGGGGGCTCTTCTGTCCCAGGAGGTGGAGGGGGAGGACCGTCCAGTGCTGTACATCAGTCGGAAGCTGTCGGTGCGCGAGGGCAGGTACAGCACAATAGAAAAGGAATGCTTCACCCTCAAGTGGGTGGTCCTCGCCCTCTGCTACTACCTCCTGGGGCGCCCTTTCACCCTCTGTTCGGACCACATGCCCCTGCAGTGGCTCCACTGCATGAAGGATGCCAACGCACAGATCACCCGTTGGTATCTGGCACTCCAGCCATTTAAGTTCGAGGTGGTCCACAGGCCGGGGGTGCAGATGGTCTTGGCGGATTTCCTCTCCCATCGGGGGGGGGGGGGGGGGGGAATCAGCTGCAGGCTGGATGGTTCCCTGGCCTGAGTCGGGCAGCGGGGGTATGTGGCAGCGGGGGTGTGGTCAAGCGCCGGTCTGTGAATGGAGGGCGGAGTCAGGGAAGGTAAGTGGCAGAATCACTGCACCTGACGTGAATTAACCTGTGTTTGTGTGTCTCCCCCAGTGACCGTGCCCTATAAAAGGAGAGAGACAGCAGAGAAAGGGAGTTCTCCCCAACCTGGACACTTGTGTGCATGTGTGTGTGTGTGTGTGTGGTGGGGGGGGGGAAAGCGAAGTAAGCCACTGAAAAGCTCAAATAAAAGTTTTTTGTGAGAACTCAGTTCTGGCCTGCCGTGCTTCTGTGCTCCACCCACCTTCAACTATTTCTACAGCTATCATTAGATACAAGACTCAGAACATATGCACACTCAAGGGTTGGCAAGACTTCACAATAAACATTAATTTAAGTTTGCTTTATATAGTGTGTAGCTTGGCAAAAGGAGTAATGTGACTTTTTTCATCTCATCTCATCATCTCTAGCCACTTTATCCTGTTCTACAGGGTCGCAGGCAAGCTGGAGCCTATCCCAGCTGACTATGGGCAAAAGGCGGGGTACACCCTGGACAAGTTGCCAGGTCATCACAGGGCTGACACATAGACACAGACAACCATTCACACTCACGGTCAATTTAGAGTCACCAGTTAACCTAACCCGCATGTCTTTGGACTGTGGGGGAAACCGGAGCACCCAGAGGAAACCCACGCGGACACGGGGAGAACATGCAAACTCCACACAGAAAGGCCCTCGCCGGCCATGGGGCTCGAACCCGGACCTTCTTGCTGTGAGGCGACAGCGCTAACCACTACACCACCATGCCACCCTGTGACTTTTTTGTTTAGTATTTTTTAAAAATGCACTAGAGGTGAGTTAGATTGATCTGGAAGCAAAGGGTGTTGTTGCTTTACTTACAGCTTATTTAATAATCACAAATTCCAACATGTGTTTCAATCATCATGTATCTTATCTCAGGTTCCAGATAAACAATGTACTCGTATGAACAAATTGTATTTCAATTAATGATAAAACACTTTGCTATAATTCTCTCTCTAGAAACACACACACACACACACACACACACACACACACACACACACACACACACACACGTGTCCTTATCAGTTATACTGGTCAGACAGTATTATACAGTATGATGAAACTGCCAAGGAATTATGGAAATGAGATGCTTGTTCACCTCAGTGGATGCTGGAATTGTTTGCATAGAGCAGCACACTAAAGTAGCATGAGCAAAAGGTCAAAAGAGGTGAAACACTATCTATAATCTCTTTACAGAACATATTGTGTTCATCATTATTTTGCAATGCTAGAGATTTCTGAGCTCCTAATAATAATACAGGAAGTATGCACATTGGTATTCATACTGTACCTCAGACATAACTACAGACAAAAGCACTGCTCAGGCAGAGTGCCAAAATCATGGGCATGCCACAATTATGCATGATATGCATGGCTGTGAAGCTCACACTGAAGTGTATAGGAACTGTTCTCTGATACATGCTCATCAGATCCATGATTGTGTCAGGGGAAGAAGTGTATATTCTGCCATATGCTGTCAGAGATGAGGTAGACCAAAATTTAGGCAAACTTCTGGTGAAAGAATTTCACCGAGTTTAACCTTGTCAGAGGAAAGTATTTAATGCATGCTCTGAAAGTCTCTACACATTGCCAGATGATCAATGATTGTTTGGGAAATAAAAAGCCTTCACTGGCCAATCAGATGGCACTTTGCTCATGAATATTCATAAGATTTCCCGGCCCACCTACGAAAAAGGGACTTTCCGGCCAGGCTCTGAAATGTTTGTGTTTAAAGGGCATATTCTGGAACAATTTCAGTTTTTTTAATATGAAAGTATGTCCCTTTACACACTCATCCAGAAGGGTAATTTTGTACAAGGCCAACTGTCTACAGCAGAAAAAAATAAAATAACAAAATGCGTCTGGAAAAATCCCAAGGGAGTCTGGAGCCAGAAATGTGACATTATCTGCGGAAGCACCAGCAGGCTGTGAGAGCTTGCGCAGTTTCAGTGCACAGCCTGTGTAGACCAAGTGCTCCCATTTCTCTCTCATTGTCTGGTCTTTTGGAAAACGATGAGTACTAATCCCATCATGATTGGTGTTGCTACATCCTCCTATGATACATCTGTTAACCATTTTCATAATTACGTGATAACGTTGAAGAAATTTGCAGAAAACCACCAGGTCGTTTTCTCATAAACAAACCAGTGCTGACGTAGGATTCAGAGGGAGGCGTCCCACAGATGACGTCACGAAAATCAATGTTTCCCGGGAAATTCAAATGCCAAGTTTTTTCAGAGGCAGACCAATTCGCCTCAAATGGCTTGATTTCAACTGAATGTTTCTGGTATTGCGCAAGGTAAAAAAATTGCACACAATTGCACAGAATGTTACAGATATTTGACCAAAGTTTAATATAAAATAGGAGAATTACATTGATCTTGCTCCTGAATTTACCCGTGATATGCCCTTTAAATCTTTGGAATGTTTTCTTTCAAAAACATTCATTTGTGAAACTGGCAAGTTCAGGATCACACGAGCAACATCTCTGGATTTACTCCCACAGCACCTCTGCATTTACTCCCACACTCTCAGTAATCAGTTTGTGCAGAGGAGAGCCCATGGAGCTCCAGAAAGAAGCGCCTCAGCCTGACTGGAACAGACTGTACAACCCCTGGAATGGTGAGTTACTGAGTTTACTGTTTTCAGTTCAGCAGGAAGTGTTTTAAACACCGCATTATTAGGGGAAAAAAAGGTCAAAATAGCACTAAATTGGCGGAAATGCAACCAGGAATATAGTTAAGCGCATTAAGAGGCTTTTTTTTTTTTTTTTTGTCAAAGTGATGTGTTCCTATTTTTTGGCTAATCCATGATAATTAGCCTAAAGTTAGTGGCTTGTCAGAAAAGTTGGATCAAGTTGGCTGTGAGGGAAATTTAGTGGATGAACATTATTATTCTCTGTGTTTCTGTATGTTGAGCTCAATTGACTTAATGGATGAACATTATTATTCTCTGTGTTTCTGTATGTTGAGTTAAAGTAGCTTAGTGTACTGAGAAAGATATTTTTCCCATGTTGTAATCGCCTTTCTGTGGCCTTGGCTGGTGATAAGCAGGGTGCCTGAGTTCTCCATAACTACGCATCCGCCTGCACATACCAGAGCACACCAGGTGCACAGGTGCACGCTTTAACAAAACTTCATAGAAAATCTTGAGCCAATCACGTGAAGATGCAAGCAGTAAGCGAATGCCTTTAAAGTATAATAGATAACAGCCACTAAAACACAACTCAGAGTGCACGTACTCTCGGCATCACTGAAGTGGTGTCTTCTACTCTTCTTCTATTCTTCTCTTTCCTTTCCTATTTTATATATCTTTATATGATCTACTATAATAAATAACTGAAAAGACGACTGCTAAGCGTTCTGAAGTGTTTATTAGAAATTTCCATTACAATTTGGCGTCCCCTGGGTGGGCCCTATGCGTCTGATCCTCGGACAATGGAACACTCCCAAAGCTACAATACGGTGCGGAGCTGAGAACTCGGACGAGAGACCAGGCCATCAGGGCTCACCGAACCAGTAAGTGATAACTTTGCATTCTTGTGTAAAGAAATTAGTGGAAACAGTATTTAAAGAATGATACAAGAAATGGACAGAGATTTGTACTAGTATTTAAAGAATGATATAAGAGATGGACAGAGATTGTCCCAGTCAAGGAAGACCGATATAAGAGACGGACAGAAGTTTGTCCGAGCCCAGGAGGACTGCTAAGCTGTGGTACCATCAATATGTTTGCCGAAATGGATAAAACACAATTTTGAGACAATAAACCATGAGTAGTTTATTGGGTTGTGTAAGAGAATTATCCACCTAAGTGACGACTGGGTAATCGCTCGCCTACTTGAGGAGGGGAAGTACGGGTGCGTGTTTCGACAGATTCATGTTCAGCGATTCATAGGAATTGAATCTTGCTCCCTTTGTTCTGTGTGAACAACTGGCCCATCGGAGGAACGGGATAGAGAGGTTCGATCACGAAAACGCAAAGACACACCGGTGTGCACGCAAAATATTGATGAATTAACAGAGTACTGTCCTCCTCCAAATTCTGAAACAGAGAAACAGATTTTGTACACATGCGTAAGTTGTCTTTGAGGTTGTTGTGCTAAATGATACCTACTTTAGTTTAAGGCAAATTTACCACCTTTACCACCTAAGATAAATTGTTTACTAATAAGAACACACCTAAAGGATTATTGTGTCACATTTTTGGACATAGTCCAACTTGTTCTTCTTATGATCCAAATAAAAACTCAGCCATTGTTGTCATAACCTATTGATATAACAGTGTACAATGAGGAACAGAAACAGTAAGTTAGGGAAAGAAAAGAAAAAGCAAGTAAGTTTGAGGCTACATGTGCTATAATAAGAATTGGATGTTTCTATGACAGCCCAAACATCCAGTTTATGAAAACCTCGTATGGCGAGGATTATTTGGCACAGTTTGATATATGGGTAAAGGACTCAGGATTCCCTGAAAAGGGCAGTTTTAGTCCCAGGCAGATAGGACAGTTAGAAGAAAAGTTGAAACAGAAGGAAAAAGAAGAGTCTGCAGATAATGTTAAGTTCTTAGGGGACTGGAGGGTGTTTTCTGCATGGAAAGAAGAAACACTTAAGAGAGAGTACAAAAGAGAGAAACGACAGGCAGGGCTCCCACCCTCTTCTCAGTGTTTGAAATTTCAGATGGACCCTGACCTGGAGTCTGCCCCACCACCCTGACACACACTGCCTCCTCAGCAAGGTGGAGCATCATTCCCACAAGTGCTTCACTCACAGAAAGGGGGAGAAGTCGAGACAAAAAAGAAAAAAAAACTGAGCCTCTGGAATCTCTCCCAGCCTACCAGCCGCCTCCAGCATCAGCGCCTCCCCTCGTGTCTCCATCACACACAAGATCCGGTCTTGCATATGGCGATGGAAAAGACACCCTCCTGGACCTGACCACGTGCTCACCAGTGGGTCCACAAGGCTGTAACCTAAAGTCTGAAGTCCTTCATCTTCCAATGGTGGAAGTGGCTGGAGCTGACAGCATACTTTTAGTCCACAGACCCTGGACGACAGCTGACATGAAGGAAAGCATGGCTTCTCTTCCCAATGTGAGAGAGGTAGGAGGAAAGAGATTTGGTAACGAACTGTTGATGTTTTGCAGAGAATTCTGACTGACCACCCATGAACTTCGCCACCTAATCATGACCAAGATGGGTATAGATTGGAACAAGGTTTCCAAAGAGTGGCTGGAAGCTGACCAGCGAATGACTACACCAGACTGGAGCGCGGCTGGCAATGGTGAGTATAGAGATACCATCACTGCTCTCTGTGCTTGTCTGGACAGTGCTTTTCCCTTGAACATAGACATGACTAAGATCAGTATGTGTAAGCAAGAAGATGGAGGTGGTGTGTCAGCGTTTCTCACCCGTCTCACCGCCGCGCATGAGAAAAAAAAAAAACACAGTGGCCTGACCAGGCCCGTGAACCTGGCTGCAGTGGAGGGCACTCCTGAGCCTCACCAAGATCGAGCAGTATGCTGTGCATGCAGAAAAGCTGCTGAAAGAGAAGGAGAAGACAAAGTCAACAAAAAGAGACCAAGACCTACACACCACCACTCTCACTCTTCTCCAGACTGTTCAGCCTGGACAAAGAGGAAGAGGAAGAGGCCCCATGAGGAGTACAGCAAAGCAGACTGACGGGCGGACTCCAGGAACGGACCCCACACAGAGAACAGGGAAGGTAACACACACACACACACCTGATGATACACATACACATAGACAGGAGCATTCACATAACGTTAAACACATTAGTAGCAGCACCTGCATGCAACAGCAAGACTACACAGAAACGCCCGATACACCAGTTCAAATAGATACACCTGAAGTTGCATTAAGTTTGTTAAAATACACAACTACTCCCTTCTCTAAACTCCCTTGTATGCCCCTCACTGTATGTGGGCATGTGCTAACCTTTTTAGTAGATTCTAGAGCAGGACACTCAGTGATACAACATGGGGTACTTCCAGTAGACCCACCGCTCAGCTCAAATTCTATTCAGACGATGGGCATGTCAGGATAACCTGTAACCGAAACTTTCTCAGTCAACCTCCCGTGTAAAAGCAAGGGAGGAATAGTTACATCCCACTCATTTCTCATCTCACATACATGTCCAGTAAATTTGTTAGCACATGATTTAATGTGCAAATTAGGAGTAAATCTCACGTCCACTCCAGATGGACTAACTATTGAAGTAAGTGAAATGTGTGGTGTGCAATATGGGTTTGGAAGCCCCCTGTATGTGTATGTCTGGCGGCTCTGCTCAGATCAACTCGCACAAACTCCCAAACACCTTGTACAGCTCGCACACTTGAACGCCTCATCAGCTGACACAGATTATATGAAAGAGGAAGATTTACATTGCACAGCACATGTTCACCAAGGGCAAGATGTGGAGTTTGAAAAGACTTGGTTTGCAGACCCCCACGCACGTGAAAGATTGACCCTCAAAACTACATATTGGTCTAAACATTATTGCGCTGTGCAGGTCCATTTTACTCGTTGTCCAAACAGCTGCATCAATGTTCATCACAGTGTTCTCAAACATGTTATACGCGGCCTCGTGTCAGAGGACTCTGAGGTCGACTACTGCCAGCATGATTTCTTTGACATCGTTAATTCTATACCCCATGTCTCATTAGCAAAGCCACAAGCCGCCCATTGGAAAGATGTGGGGAAGTGGGTCAGGAAGTGCACAGTCGATGGCAATGAATGGTCCCAAATGGAAGACCCTAGTGTGTTGTTTTGCCAAAGGCTTGGGGTCTACAAACAAAGTCATGCTATGTGTGTGCATGTTAAGCACAGTGTAATATTAGCCACTAATGACCAGGGTCCTGGGGACCCCGGCCATAGTGGCCTGTTTGTCTCTGTTTCCACAGGCATAACTCCAGCAGAGGTGCACCCCAAATTGGCGGGAGTTCCAAATTCCGTTTGGGCGAAGGGTAAACATGATGTAGGCCTAATAAAGAATGCTGAACCAGTGGTGATCACCCCCAAATCAGATTTCAGGCCTAGACAGACCCAGTACCCATTCAAACCAGAAGCAATCGCAGGGATAAGACCAGTCTTTGATTCGTTGCTGAAGGCAGATGTAATTGTCCCTTGCCAGGACTCTCCAGTGCGCACTCCTATTTTTTCCAGTTAAGAAGGCAAGAAAACCATCCCAGCCCGATGAGTGGAGATTTGTCCAAGATCTGCAAGCAGTCAATGCTGCGGCTGGTCCCGCGCATGCCTGACATCCCTAAAGAGCGCTCTACAGACCACACCCACTCTGGGACTGCCTGACCCCAATAAACCATTTTGTTCAAAGTGTAGATGAAAAGAAGGGTTTTTATGACCTCTGTTCTTTTGCAGAAACACAGGGATAGATTGAGACTTGTAGCTTACTGTGGCAGCAGGGGCGTGGTCAAGCGCCGGTCTGTGACAGGAGGGCGGAGTTGGGGAAGGTAAGTGGCAGAATCGCTTCACCTGAGTGTGATTAATCTATGTTTTGTGTGTGTTCTCCCCAGTAAACCGGGCTATTTAAGGAGGGAGAGCGAGAGCAGAGGAGGTCTCTCCACAACGAGAATGTGTGTGCGTGCGTGTGTGGCTGAGAGAGAAACCGATTGCACTGAAAAGTGAAAATAAAAGAGTTTTTGCGAACTCAGTCTCTGTCCTGCCATCCTCTGTGCTCCACCCACATCTAGTGAACGTTACACTTACTTCTCCAGCAGGCTGGATCCAGTGGTGGCTGGACTTCCTGTTTGCCTGCGTGCAGTTGCTGCAGCTGAAAAGGCGATAACTGCCTCCAGAAATATTGTGGGGTATTCTAACCTCATCCTTTTGGTCCCACATGCTGTCTCCCTGCTTCTGTTGGAGAAAAAGATGTCACATTTGTCAGCACAGAGATGGTTGAAGTATAACACTGTCATACTTGATATGCCTAACATCACTGTGAAATGTTGTACTGTTATGAATCCTGCCTCTCTTCTCCCTACAGAGGACAATGGAGAGCTACATGACTGTGTTGCTCTCACTAACGATTTTTGTTCCCCCAGGGCAGACTTAAAGAGCGACCCTTTGGAAAATCCAGACATGGTCCTCTATGTGGATGGTTCAGCCTCCAGAGACCCAGAGACGGGAAAGAACAAAGTAGGGTTTGCCGTAGTCTCAGATCACGAGGTCCTCAAGGCATCGTGTCTACCCTCAAACGTGTCGGCGCAGGCCGCAGAGCTCTGTGCCCTCATTGAGGCATGCAAATTGGTGGCAGGGCAATCTGTCAATATTTTTACGGACAGCAGGTACACGTTTGGCGTTGTGCACGATTTTGGCACCATTTGGAAACACAGAAATTTTCTCACTAGCACAGGATCTCCCACTGCACATCATAAACTGGTCTCTGAGTTGTTGGATGCTATTCTACTCCCTAGAGCCATTGCTGTGTGTAAGTGTGCTGCCCATAATAACAATACTGATCTTGTGTCTCAAGGGAATGCCAGGGCGGATGCGGCAGCAAAGTGTGCAGCCTTAACTTCCAGTTCACCCTCTAACCTTGCTTTTCCTCAGGTTTCTACCCCCTGTTTACAGCTAGTGGACCTTCAGAGCACTGCCACTCAGGACGAGAGACGAGTCTGGAAACAGGCAGGCTGTATCTTTGCAAACTTGGTCTGGGTTTGTCCCTTGGGCCTTCCCTGTCTACCAAAATACATGTTCCCTTTCTATGCAAAATTGGCACATGGGCTCACCCATGTATCAAAAGGGGGGGATGGTAGCAGAAGTAACAAAGAGATGGTTCACAAAGGGGTTTTCAAATTATGCTGCGAAATTTTGCAAGCAATGCTTGATATGTGCACAACATAATGCAGGTCAAGGTATCAAACTCCAAATGGACTTCACTGAACTGACACCTAGTGAAGGGAAAGGGTATTGCCTGGTAATAGTTGACATGTTTTCAAAATGGGTTGAAGTATTTCCCACAGCTAAACAAGACTCAGAGGCAGTAGTCAAAGCACTCCTGAGAGATATAATTCCTAGGTGGGGTATACCTAGCAAAATCTCAAGTGACAATGGAACACCCTTTGTTAATGCAGCCCTAAAGAAAATAGGAACATTCCTAGGGAGAGACCTGAAACAACATTGTGCCTACCATCCTGCCAGTGCGGGAACAGTAGAGAGGGAAAATGGGTCACTTAAAAATAAACTAAGCAAAGCTTGTT
Source organism: Neoarius graeffei (assembly GCF_027579695.1). Lineage (NCBI taxonomy): Eukaryota > Metazoa > Chordata > Actinopteri > Siluriformes > Ariidae > Neoarius > Neoarius graeffei. The sequence continues at coordinate 16,895,549 of NC_083586.1, forward strand.
CAGAAACAGGGCTAGGATGGACAAAGGTCCTCCCTGTAGTACTCACACAAATGAGGATGCAAACTAGGCCTAAACATGGGTTAAGCCCATTCGAAATTCTGTTTGGATGAGTACCCAACATGGGGATAGGGCCAGCCCAAGGAACACTGCCGGACATCAGACTGTGTGATGATGCAATGTTGAATTACTGTGCAACGTTGTCCTCCGCTTTGAAATCTATCCACAAACAGGTAAAAGAAGCACTTCCCTAACCCGCTGAGGGACCTCTGCACGATCTACAACCAGGGGATTGGATAGTGGTGAAGGACTTCCGACGAACCAAGTGGAACAAGCCACGGTGGAATGGCCCATTCCAGGTCCTGCTCATGACCCCAACGGCAGTGAAGGTCATGGGCAGAGTGACGTGGATCCACGCTAGCCACTGCAGGAGGGTTCCTGAACTGGCTGAGCAGGAGGAAGAGGAAGGCCTAAGTAACCAGATGCTGACTAAAGCTTGTGAGGAAGAAAGGCATCACTACATGGAACAGTGCGAGTATCACATCAATCACGCATGCACCCTCAATAGGGAAGAGTATTTCAGTATCTAGCCAATAGACAAGTCTTAGGGTTTCAAGTTTCCTCCAAGTCCCGGTGAGGTGGGACGAGGGCTGATAGGGCATGCCCGCCCTCTGAGCACCAATACACATCAAGAAGGGCAAGGGTTAACTCAGTAATATCATTGAGGCACTGAACAAGATGCACAAGGTTGCTGAACAATTACGAGCAGACAAATATGGAGGAGACAAAGACAGCTGGTGGCATTGGTTTAGTGGATGGAAGACTCTAATTCTATCCACCATACCGGTCCTGGGCTTAGTGATTGTGATGCTATGTTTGCTCCCTGCTTTCTGTCAAAGTTGTATGTCTGTGTTTCAGAGGCAGCTGACAAATACTGGTTACCAGATGGTGAAAATAGACCCAGACGACTTGCCTGACTGGCCTCCAAAACCCACACGAAGACCACAACCCACCATTTGATGACATCAGCACAGTTGACATGAAACTAGTCCTGACTTAAAACACTTTCATTATGATTGTTTCCTGTTCTATTATTCCTGATCTATGTATATGGCTTGCTAGCATTTATTTAAGACATCTATGTCTTATAAAAAACAGCCTTAGCATTATCCCTGTACACTCAATGACATGTTAAGTCGAATCTCTCTGAGAACTCTTGTCACTGAAACTGTGTACAGTTCTTTTCTTTTAGCAATTATTATTCTATAGGATAAAAAGGGGGGAAATGTGAGGTAAATTTAGTGGATGAACATTATTATTCTGTGTTTCTGTATGTTGAGCTCAAGTGACTTAATGGACGAACATTATTATTCTCTGTGTTTCTGTATGTTGAGTTAAAGTAGCTTAGTGTACTGAGAAAGATGTTTTTTTCCCATGTTGTAATCGCCTTTCTGTGGCCTTGGCTGGTGATAAGCAGGGTGCCTGAGTTCTCCATAACTACGCATCCACCTGCACATACCAGAGCACGCCAGGTGCATGCTTTAACAAAGCTTCATAGAAAATCTTGAGCCAATCACGTGAAGATGCAAGCAGTAAGCGAATGCCTTTAAAGTATAATAGATAACAGCCACTAAAACACAACACAGTGCGTGTACTCTCGGCATCACTGAAGTGGTCTCTTCTACTCTTCTTTTATTCTTCTCTTTCCTTTCTTATTTTATACATCTTTATATGATCTACTATAATAAATAACTGAAAAGACGACTGTGGCAGCAGGGGCGTGGTCAAGCATTGGTCTGTGACAGGAGGGCGGAGTCAGGGAAGGTAAGTGGCAGAATCACTACACCTGTCGTTAATTAATGTGTTTGTGTGTCTTCCTAGTGACCGCACCCTATTTAAGGAGAGAGAGCGAGAGCAGAGGGAGCTCTCTCCCCACCCAGACGACTGATGTGTGTGCATGTGTCTGAGTCTAGGAAAGAGTAAATATATAAGCTGAAAAGCTAAATAAAAAGAGTTTTGTGAACTCAGTTCTGGCCTGCCGTCCTTCTGTGCTCCACCCACCTATACGAACTGTTACAGTGGTGCTGAAACCCGGGAATGAGCACAGAAGAGAACAGCCCCATGGAGTCCTCCCCCTTCGCAGACCTGATCCACGCCCTCACCATGGCCCAACAGAGCCAGCACCAGGTGCTGCTTGCCCTCCGAAAGGAGCAAGAACAACGGTTCGAGGCCCTGGTGCTGGCGCAACAGGAAGATCGTCGGGCATTCCGGCACCTCCTCACGTCGGCGGGGTCTACCAACGCTCCCACCGCAGGCCCGTCCCCCCTCACCCTAACAAAGATGGGCCCGCAGGATGACCCCGAGGCATTCATCACGCTCTTTGAGCAAGTCGTGGAGACCTTGGGGTGGCCGATGGATCAGAGTGCGGAGCGCCTCCTCCCCCTGCTAACGGGAGAGGCGCAGCTGGCCGCGCTACAGCTCCCTGCCGACTATGGCTGGCCTACGGGGACCTTCTCCGGGCCGTCCTCCAGCGTGTGGGGCACACCCCTGAGCAGCAGCGTCAGCGCTTCCGTGCTTTGCGCTTGGAGGAAGTCGGCCGGCCGTTCACGTTTGGTCAGCAACTCCGGGACGCCTGCTGGCAGTGGTTGAGGGCTGACAACTGCGATGCCGAGGGACTCATTGACCAGGTGGTACTGGAACAGTTCATCGCACGTTTACCAGCAGGAACCGCACAGTGGGTCCAGTGCCACTGCCCGGCGTCGCTGGATCAGGCAATCGAGCTGGCGGAGGACCATTTAGCGGCTGTCCCAACGGCAGGACAGCAGACGACCTCTTCTCTCCTCTCTCTCTCTCTCCCCTCCTCCTGTGTCTCCTCCTCGCCCCATTCCCACACCGCAGAGATGGGGGCCGGCACCACCCCAGCCGGCCCGCCACACCCGCGGTGCCCTTCCGTTTCTCCCTTCTGTGTCTGTCTCTCCCCCCCCCTCAGGTGAGTGAGCCCCAGAGCACTAGTGCAGAGAGAAAGCCCGGGCCGGTTTGCTGGCGCTGTGGGGAGCCGGGCCACCTCCAACAGCAGTGCTCGGTAATGGAGGTGGGTGCGGTGGTTCGGATCCCCGATGCGCCAGGAGCCGCCCCTGATCGGGCCAGAGTGTATCGCATACCGGTGAGTATCCAAGGGGATACATTTCAGGCGTTGGTGGATTCTGGCTGTAATCAGACCTCAATCCACCAAAGCCTGGTGCAAGACGAGGCATTGGGGGGAGCACAGTTGGTGAAGGTGTTGTGTGTGCACGGGACTGTTCACAACTACCCTTTAGTGTTGGTCCACATTCTTTTTCGAGGGGAAAAATTTATAGTGAAGGCGGCGGTTAATCTTCGCCTTACCCACTCTATAATTTTGGGGACTGATTGGCAGGGATTTTGGGATTTAATGACACACTTAGTGAAGAGTGGGTCCTGCCATTTAACAGGGGGAGGTCCTGGTATCGCTTTGGCGGGAGCAGCTGTCACAGAGCCGTCTACATCATCTCCGTGTCAGAGTGAGGAGCCGCCGGCCCCTCCTCTCTCTGTTGGGGAATCCCTCGCGGATTTCCCATTAGAGCAGTCGCGAAACGAGACTCTGCGGCATGAGTTTGGCCAAGTGAGAGTAATCGATGGTCAAACGCTCCAGCCGAACGCCACCCCGTCCTTCCCCTACTTCGCGATTATGAAGGATAGATTATACCGAGTGACGCAGGACACTCAAACTAAAGAGCGAGTCACACAGCTTTTAATTCCGAAGAGCCGCCGGGAATTGGTATTCCAGGCAGCTCACTTTAATCCCATGGCTGGACACTTAGGGCAGGATAAGACACTAGCCCAAATAATGGCCCGATTCTATTGGCCGGGGATTTGCGGCGATGTCTGTAGGTGGTGTATGGCGTGCCGCGAATGCCAGTTAGTAAATCCAGTGGCCATTCGAAAAGCGCCTTTTCGCCCTCTACTGTTAATCGAGACCCCGTTCGAAAGAATTGGGATGGATCTCGTCAGGCCATTAGATTGGTCAACACGAGGGTACCGCTTTATATTAGTTCTGGTGGACTATGCAACGCGATACCCGGAAGCCGTGCCTCTTCGCAATATTTCAGCACGCAGTATTGCGGAGGAACTCTTCCGCATCATCTCCCGAGTTGGAATCCCGAAAGAGATTCTGACTGATCAAGGCACCTCGTTTATGTCACGAACACTGAACGAACTGTATGGGTTATTAGGTATTAAGCCAATCCGCACCAGCGTGTATCACCCACAAATGGACGGTTTAGTTGAACGGTTTAATCGCACCCTCAAGAACATAATTAAAAAATTCGTAAGTGAGGACGCACGTAACTGGGATAAATGGCTTGAACCCTTGTTATTTGCAGTGTGAGAGGTCCCCCAAGCCTCCACGGGGTTCTCCCCGTTTGAATTATTATATGGGCGTAAGCCGCGCTGCATTTTAGATGTGCTGCGAGAAAATTGGGCGGAGGGACCTTCATCAAGTAAAAACGAAATTCAATATGTTATTGACCTGCGTGCAAAACTCCACACATTCACCCACCTAACCCAGGAGAATTTGCGGCAGGCCCAAGAACGGCAAACCCACCTGTACGACAAGGGTACGCGCCTTAGAGAGTTCACACAGGGAGATAAAGTACTCGTACTGTTGCCCACATCCAGCTCTAAATTAGTCGCCAAGTGGCAAGGACCCTTTGAGGTCACACGGCGAGTCGGGGATGTCGATTATGAGGTGAGGTGAACGGACAGGAGTGGGGCACTACAGATTTACCACCTCAATCTGCTCAAACTCTGGAACGAGGAGGTCCCCGTGGCGTTGGTGTCGGTGGTTCCGGAGAAGGCGGAGCTGGGGCCGGAGGTTCAAAAAGGAACAGTAGCATCACGTACCTCTCTGGTCCCCTGTGGAGACCACCTATCCCCGACCCAACTCGCGGAGGTTGCCCAGTTGCAGACCGAGTTTTCAGATGTGTTCTCGCCCATGCCTGGCCACACCAACCTCATAGAGCACCACATTGAGACGACCCCGGAGGTGGTAGTGTGTAGCCGCCCTTACAGGTTATCCGAGCACAAGAAAAAAGTGGTTCGGGAAGAACTCGAGGCCATGCTCAAAATCGGCATCGTTGAGGAGTCCCACAGTGACTGGAGCAGCCCGGTGGTCTTGGTACCCAAGGCCGACGGGTCGGTCCGGTTCTGTGTAGGCTATAGAAAAGTCAACGCGGTGCCTAATTTCGACGCGTACCCAATGCCTCGTATTGGTGAGTTGCTCGATCGGCTAGGCATGGCTCGTTTTTAATTGACACTGGATTTAACAAAGGGTTATTGGCAGATCCCCTTGACTCCATTATCCCGAGAAAAAAAATAGCCTTTTCCACACCGTTCGGCTTACACCAATTTGTCACACTTCCTTTTGGGCTGTTTGGGGCGCCCGCTACGTTTCAGCGGCTGATGGATAGGGTCCTCCGCCCCCACACTGCCTATGCGGCCGCCTACCTCGACGACATTATTATCTATAGTAATGACTGGCCGAGGCACCTCGAACATCTGAGGGCCATCCTTAAGTCGCTGAGGCGAGCGGGTCTCACAGCCAACCCGAAGAAGTGTGCGATTGGGCGGGTGGAAGTACGGTATCTGGGCTTCCACTTGGGCAATGGGCAGGTGCGTCCCCAAATTAACAAGACAGCAGCAATTGCGGCCTTCCCGAGGCCCAAGACCAAAAAGGGGGTGAGACAGTTCCTGGGGCTGGCTGGCTATTATCGTAGGTTTATACCTAATTATTTGGACGTCACCAGCCCGCTGACTGATCTGACTAAAAAGGGGGCACCAGATCCGGTCCAGTGGACGGAGCAATGCCAGCGGGCTTTTTCTAAGGTAAAGGCTGCACTGTGTGGGGGGCCACTTTTACACTCCCCTGACTTTTCTCTCCCCTTTATGTTACAGATGGATGCATCGGACAGAAGGCTGGGGGCCGTTTTGTCCCAGGAGGTGGAGGGGGAGGATCGCCCAGTACTGTATATCAGTCGTAAGCTGTTGGTGCGTGAGGGGTGCTACAGCATGATTGAGAAGGAGTGCCTGGTGATCAAGTGGACGGTCCTCGACCTCCGTTATTACCTGCTGGGACACCCTTTCACCCTCTCTTCGGACCATGTGCCCCTCCAGTGGCTCCACTGCATGAAGGATGCCAATGTGCGGATCACCCGTTGGTATCTGGCACTCCAAACCTTTAACTTCAAGGTGATCCACAGGCCGGGGGTGCAGATGGTCGTGGCGGACTTCCTTTCCCGTCAAGGGGGGGGAGTCGGCTGCAGGCAGGTCGGCCGCCCGGCCTGAGTCGGGCGGTGGGGGTATGTGGCAGCGGGGGCATGGTCAAGCATCGGTCTGTGACCGGAGGGCGGAGTCAGGGGAGGTAAGTGGCAGAATCACTACACCTGTCGTTAATTAATGTGTTTGTGTGTCTTCCCAGTGACCGCACCCTATTTAAGGAGAGAGAGTGAGCGCAGAGGGAGCTCTCTCCCCTCCCAGACGACTGATGTATGTGCATGTGTCTGAGTGTAGGAAAGAGTAAACATATAAGCTGAAAAGCTAAATAAAAAGAGTTTTGTGAACTCAGTTCTGGCCTGCCGTCCTTCTGTGCTCCACCCACCTATACGAACTGTTACAACGACTGCTAAGCGTTCTGAAGTGTTTATTAGAAATTTTCATTACATTGGCAAAGCTAACTAGCTGGCAGCATTAGCACATTACTTATTTAGGGTACTTACTTACTCCTCTTCTCTCCGGCTGAAGCATAAGGTGCCGACGAATTTCCTCCAGCCATCTTGATCCTGGGCCAGGCAGCTGATTTCATTCCATGACTTTCCTGCTGCCTTCATTTCCCCCTCAATGGTCCTTCTCCATGTCCCCAGTGGCCTGTCTTGTTTGTGTTTCCCTACTGGTGCCCATCTAATGGCAGTATGTGGGTGTCTGCTGTTGTTCATGCGTAGGACATGACCTAGCCATTTCCAGCATCGGTGTTTCACCTCCTCTACTATGTTTATAATTCCCTTATGTCTGCTCACTTCTTCATTTGTAATTCACTGTTCCCAGTGAATTCCAAGGATTCCTTGGAGACATCTGCCTTCGAAGCCCCTGAGGCGACTCTCAAGCTTTTTGTTTGTTCTCCATGTTTCAGCATCATACAGGAGGACCGAGCAAATATTTGAGTTATATATCCTCAGTTTGGTCTTTAACTGTAGGAATGATGATTTCCAGATGTTTCACAGTTTGTTGAAGGCTTGTGCTACCAGGCCAATTCTAGTAGAAATTTCCTTTTCGATGTTGCTATCGGCTGAGATGTAGCTGCCAAGATATTTGAAATCCTGTACCTCCTCTAGTTCTTTTCCACATATGTTTGTCTTTGTTGTGGTCCTGTTCTTCACTTTCATTATTTTTGTCTTATCTGGATGTATCTTGAGTCCAACGCTACTTGCTTGTTGGTCAACTCTCTTCGTCTTCTCCTGGATGTGCCTCTGGGTGTGCGAGAGCAGTGCAATGTCATCCGCAAAGTCACAGTCTTCTAGTCTGGTTGAGGGTCCCCATACAATCCCTCTTGGTTGGTCCTCAGTGGCTTTTCTCATCACCCAATCAATGATGACGAGGAAGAGAATAGGTGAAATTACACAGCCCTGTCTGACTCCAGTCTTTACATGAAACCACTCACTGTGTTGACCATCATGTCGTACACAACACTGGTTGTTGGCATACATGCCTTTTAGGATGTTTATAATTTTTCATGGAAAGCCGTATGCTTGGAGTATTTTCCATAGCGAGGGATGGTGGATGCTATCAAAAGGTTTTTGAAAATCGATGAAATTGATATAAAGTGATAAATACCATTCAAGTGACTGTTCCACTATAGTGCGCAGTACAAAGCTCTGATCTATGCATCCCCTGCCACTTCTAAATCCAGCCTGTTCCTCTCTCAGTGTCCTGTTGATGGCCTGTTTCATATGCTGTAAGAGCACTCTGCAGAATATCTTTCCTGATACTGATAGGAGATTGATGCCCCTCCAGTTTCCACAGACTGATAAGTCCCCCTTCTTTGTTAGTTTCACTATTATGCCCTTCTTCCATGTTTCTGGTACCTTTTCCTCCTCCCATACCTTGTTAAAAAGTTCCTTCATGGCTCTGGCACTCACTGTTGGATCTGCTTTCAACATATCAGCTGTCACTCTGTCCTCGCCAGGTGCTCTATTTCTCTTGGTCTCTCTAATGGCCCTTACTGTCTCCTGCAGTGTGATGTGACCATGTTGCATTTCTATGTGAAAACCCATGTCCTCAGTGACAGCTTCAGTTCCTGGGTCTGGTCTGTTCAGTGTTTCTTTAAAGTATTCTGCCCATCTATCCAATTGGTCCTGTTCTTTCATCAGTACTTTCCCATTCTTATCTTGAACTACTGTAGACTTGCTTGTATGTCCTCCTGCCAGTTGTTTGGCGATTTTGTACATGGTCCTTGTGTCACCTAGCTCTGTTACTAGTTGTGCCTCTCTTGCTAAGCTGTCTGTGTATTCCCATTTGTCCCTTCTAGCACTTTTTTCACTTCTTTGTTCTTCTCTCGGTAGATCTTGGCTGCTGTAGCTCTTTGTTCCTCATTCCATGTTAACATGCATTGTTTGGCTGCCTTCCTGTCCTCAATGTGCTGCCATGTTGTATCTGAAATCCACTTTTTCCTCTCTCTTCTGTGGTATCCAAGTACCTCTTCGCTAGCATCTACAAATACATTATGTACGGTACATTGTAGCAAAGGGTATTGATGTCATCTGCTGGTGTCTTCTAGTACCTGGAACTTGTTAGGCAAGGCAAGGCAAGGCAAGTTTATTTATATAGCACATTTCATACACAATGGCAGTTCAATGTGCTTTACAGAAGCAAAAACAAAAACAGTAAACAATAGAGAAATAAAATTACATAAAATAATTTTATTTTTAATCTAAAACAATTAATTAAAAGAATTAAAAGAAAATAATAAGAATTAAACAACAGTAGAACTAAAATAATAAAATGCCAAAAAGAAAAAAGGAGAAAAAGAAAAAGAAACCAGCGGAATAAAATAGAATAAAATTAAAGTAAATTTAAAACATGCAGAGAAAGTAAAGATTATAAAAAAGTAAAAATATTAATTATTTAACAGAAAGCATCTGAAAACAGCTTGGTCTTTAACCTAGATTTGAAGCTGCCAACAGCAGGAGCATTTTTAATGTCCTCTGGCAGTTGGTTCCATAGATGTACTGCATAGTAGCTAAAAGCTGCTTCACCACACTTTGTTTTAACAACCGGTTTTAATAGTAAATTTTTCTGTTGCGATCTGGTAGATCTGATTGGGTTAGGCCGCTGCAACATATCAGAGAGGTAATTGGGCCCTGTACCATTTAGAGATTTATACACCAGCAGCAATGCTTTAAAGTCAATTCTGTAGCTTACTGGAAGCCAGTGAAGGGACCTTAGAATTGGGGTAATGTGCTCTGTTCTTTTTGTTCGTGTGAGAACCCTTGCCGCTGCATTTTGAACCAGCTGAAGTCGTTTGATGGTCTTTTTTGGCAGGCCTGTGAAAAGGCCATTGCAGTAATCAACCCTACTAGAGATGAAGGCATGTATTAGTTTTTCCAGATCATTTTTTGACATAAGTCCTCTTAGTTTGGAAATGTTTTTTAGGTGATAAAATGCCGTTTTAGTGATTGCTTTCATGTGACTGTCAAAGTTTAGCTCGCTGTCAATGAAAACACCAAGATTTTTAACCATTTCTTTAGTTTTAATCCCTTTTGTGTCAAGAATAGTGGTAATCCTGAGTCTTTCATCTTTTTTCCAAATAGAATTACTTCTGTTTTATCTGTGTACAACTGAAGAAAATTTTGTGACATCCAGCTATTGATTTGATCGATGCACTGGTAGAGACATTCAAGGGGGGGCATAGTCATTTGGTGATAGAGCAAAATAAATTTGGGTATCATCTGCATAGCAGTGATACAAAATTGAATTTTTATTGATAATTTGCCCAAGTGGGAGCATATAAAGGTTGAAAAGTAATGGTCCAAGAATCGACCCCTGGGGGACACCACAGGTCAAGGGCATTGACGTTGAGGAACAATTTCCCAGGGTAACAAAGAAGCTTCTATCTTTTAAGTATGATTTTAACCAATTGATAACTTTACCAGTCAATCCAACCCAGTGTTCAAGTCGATATAGCAGTATGTTGTGATCAACAGTATCAAAAGCTGCACTGAGGTCCAGTAATACCAGGACCGATGTTTTGCCTGCATCAGTATTAAGACATATGTCATTTATAACTTTAATCAACGCTGTTTCAGTGCTATGATTGGCACGAAATCCTGACTGAAAATTATCAAAACGGCTGTTTGATATCAAGAAGGCAGTTAATTGATTGAAGACAATTTTTTCCAGGATTTTCCCGATGAATGGTAGATTTGATATTGGCCTGTAGTTATTTAACACTGAAGGATCCAGATTATTTTTTTTAAGAAGGGGCTTTACAACAGCTTTTTTTAGGGACACAGGAACAATGCCAGTCTCCAAGGATGTATTTATAATTTGAAGCACATCTGTAATTATAAGATGAAGAACAGACTTAAAAAAGTTGGTGGGCAGAATGTCCAATTCAGATGTTGAAGAACTGAGATTTTGTACAGTTTTTTCAAGAGTCTAATAATCAATTAAACAAAATTCTGACATTGTGTTAAAGTTATCTATCTGTGTCATTGGTGATTGCAGTTTTTCAATTTTTTGCAACTGAGATATATTATGAGAAATATTCTGCCTTATTTTATCAATTTTACCTTTGAAAAAAGATGCAAACTCATTGCATTTATTAACTGATAGAAGTTCAGGTGCTAATTGTGGTGGGGCATTAGTTAGCTTCTCTACTGTTGAAAATAGCACACGGGCATTGTTCATATTCCTGCTGATGATGTTGGAGAAGAAAGACTGTCTTGCTTTACGAATTTCATAATTATAATTACAAAGCATCTCTATATGGATTTGATAATGGATGTGAAGTTTAGATTTGCGCCATTTTCTTTCAGTCTTTCTACATTCTCTCTTTAGCAGTTTAACAGCCGGGTACTGCTTCCATGGTGCTTTCTGCTTATCATTGACTCTTTTTATTTTGAATGGAGCAATATCATCCATAATTTGGGTCATATTTAAATTAAAAAATTCCAGTAAATCATCTACAGAGTCTGACATTTTGGTTGAGTTCTGTAAGAAAGCTTGCTCAAAAAGAACACATGTATTGTCGTTTATGACTCTCCTACCTATAGTCGTTGAGCTATTCTGAATGTGAGGAGACATAGAAACTTCAAAGAAAACACAGAAATGATCAGATAATGCCAGGTCAACAACAGTATAAGAAACAGTAAGACCCTTTGTGATGACGAGGTCAAGAGTATGACCACGAGAGTGGGTCGGTCCCTGTACATGTTGTACCAGGTTAAAGTTATCAATAATTGCAAATAGTTCTTTGGCATAAATGTTATCAGTATTATCTACATGCAAGTTAAAATCCCCAGATATAATAAGACAATCAAACTCTAAGCAAATGACTGATAACAGTTCACCAAACTCTTCAAGAAAGACTTTGGCTGAATGTCTCGGAGGCCTATAAATAGTTAATAATAATATGTTAGGAGAGCATGTAATAAGTGCACATAAGTGTTCAAAGGATGTAAAATCACCAAGTGAGGATTGTTTACATTGAAAAGAGACTTTGAATATATTTGCGATCCCTCCACCTTTCCCTTGTCGGGTAACATTCAAAAAATTAAAATTTGGGGGAGCTGCTTCGATAAGGGTGGTAGCACTATTTGCTTGATCCAGCCAGGTTTCAGTTAGAAGCAAAAAATCAAGATTGTGTTTACAAATAAGATCATGAATTAAAAATGACTTGTTTAAAAGTGATCTAATGTTCAGAAGAGCTAGCTTTACAGAAATTCTAGAAGCTATATTTGGTTGTGCACTTTGATGCTGTTTTAAAACAGGAAGGAGATTAGATTGGTTCACCCCCAGGGTTAAATGTGCTCTATGTTTTCTGTTTCTTATCAACACAGGAATAGTGTCAACATCGGGTCCCAACTTTTTTCAACATTACATCCATTTGCAGGGACCCAGACTACATCAAACAAGACTTTCTAAATGTTCCATTTGGTTTGAGGGTGAAAGGACTGGAGATGACATGTATCTTTTGGATGGTGAAAAAGATTTGTAGCCAGCTGAAAGTCCTGGACGAACACAATTTTGATGTACTGGATACACTGCTTGTCGCGACAGATTTGGGCTGGAAAAGGAAAGTGTAGCCATTGGGAGCAGTTTTTTCATGCTATTTGGGAAATCCATCCGAGGAGAAGTGGAGTCGTCTGTCCTTGAATGTTGGGAGGCCTGCAAGTCAGATGTTTGTGTGTCCTTGATGACGACTTGCAAAGATGATTGTTTAGGCTTTGTAACTATGTCAGTCTGCGACATCTTATCAACTATTTTCCTCGGTGCTGGCTGAGAAAAGATTGCAAGTTTGTAGTGGTCTGCTAAGACTTTGGCTCCAATCCAGCTGAGTTCAGTGCTATTTGGCTTGTAAAATTCTTTGCGATTCCAAAAAAGGTTAAAATTGTCTATGAAATTCATACCAAATGAAGAACAAGTTTTTCCAAGCCAGGTGTTAAGACTGAAGAGTCGAGAAAAAGCAAAACTTCCTCTCGCTGGGAGTGGGCCACTGATAAAAGATTGAATTCCAGTCTTATAGAGCTCAGAAAAAAGTTTTCTGAAATCATCTTGGACAAACAGCTGTTCTCTGAAAACATCGTTTGCTCCCACATGCACAACGATACGTTTAATAGTTTTATGCTTGGACATGAGTTTCAAAATGCTGTCTTTGGTGTCAGAGATGGATGCATTTGGAAGACAACAAATAATCATCTCATAACCTTTTAATTGTCTTACAGTGGAATCACCAAGAACAAGGGTTGTGGGATCAGGTGGTGTTACGAGCTGCTTTTTGCCTCTTCTCACAGCTCTTCGATCTTGGTGTGATCTCTTTTTACTATGTGTTTGTCCGCTTGACAAATCCTCTTCCACATCCCTGAGGCATTCAAATTTGTTCTGAAGCCTTATAGGCTGTGGATTTTCCATAGGATTGTAGATCCTATTGTAATTTGTAGAACGAGCTGGTGTTGAAGTAATTACTCTTCTGTTTTTGTTTTTTGGCTTAGCACCCATCATTTGCCAGTTTTCAGTACTTACAGGTTGAGTTATGAATTCTTCCACTTGGTCTGCAATGTCCTCAGTCTGTCGGAGCGCAATCTCTGCATTCTCAGCCACTGTTTCAGTACTCCTTTCCTGAGATATCGCTTTTAATTCGTCCGTCTTTGGCAGAGCATTAATCTTTGATTCCAGAATAGAAATCCTCTGTTCTAATTCCATGCATTTTCTGCAGGATTTTTTGCTTCCTGGCATTTAAAAAAAAAAAAGAAAAAAAAGTGGAAATTAAATTAAAATTAAATTAAAAGCTTATAAAGATAAAAAATTAAAAAAAGGAATAAAATAGTGGAAAGTCAATGAGAAAGTAAAGTATAGAAATAAAGATTAAGAAAGCAGGAGCAAAGCAAAGAAGCGTCCTACTCGCTTGAGTAGGAGGAGCAGTAAGTTCCGTAACAAACTGGTTCTTCACTACTGGTTCTCTGAGCTTCCCAGAATTGAACAGTGGTGCATTTTTTTTCCCCTCTTCACTTTTTTTAGTTTCAGTTGTAGTTTGCACAGCATTAGATGATGGTCACTGTTTGTGTCTGCACCCCTGATGGCCTTGACATCTCTCAAGGACCTCCTCCATTTCTTGTTAATGCAGATGTGGTCTATTTGGTTGCTTGTTCTCCTGTCTGGGGAAATCCATGTCAGCTTGTGTATGTTCTTGTGTTGAAGTATTGTACCGCCTATGATGAGCCCATTTTCCTGCACATATCCACAAATCTCTGCCCATTTTTACTTCTTTCTCCAACACCGCCTCTTCCCATACAAGTTTCATATCCTTCATTTTCTGTGCCAACCTTTGCATTAAAATCTCCCATCAGAATAAGAATATAATGCTGTGGTGTTTTATTTAACTGGTCTTGGAGATTGTTATAGAAAAGATCTTTATCCTCATCTGTAGTCTGTTCTGTTGGTGCATAGCACTGAATGATGGTTGTCTTTACATACCTCAAGAAGAACCTTGCTCTAATGATCCATGAGCCAACTGGCTCCCATCCTAATAAGCACTTCTTAGTCTCTTTGTCCATGATGATACCTACTCCTTCTTGATGTTGGCTATCTGTCCTGCCTGAGTAGCACACAGTTTTGTCCGAATTGAGAGTCATAATCCCAGAGTCAGTCCATCTTATTTTGCTTACTCCAAGGATACTCACTCGATACTTCCTCATCTCACTCACAATCTGTGCTGTTTTACCTGTTGCATACATAGTGCACATGTTTCATGCTGCCACTCTAATGAGTTATTTGGGTATTGCCAAGGACCCCTTCAGAGTAGAAACTTCCTCTTGGCATTCATTCCCACTTGTCATGTTGGGCATTGTTGCCCCGTCCTCTGCTCCTCTCCCAGGGTTTGATGGCTTTCCAAATCTGTCAGCATTTCTGTAGCAAGTACTGTTTTACGTGGTGGGCTGCTAACCCAATGCACAACCCTATGGTGGAGTATTAGGGGTATTTTGGGTGGAACTGCTAATTAGTACCTCCCTGGTGTCATAAGCCCCTGAAGGTTACAGGTCTCCCATGCACCAGACCTGGGTAGACACCAGGTGGGAACAAGCTACTACACCTTGACAAGGTTACACAGTTCCTTATCCTGGTGGGATGCAGGCCCCCAGGACCATAACAGGCACATTACTGTGTGAGTATTAAAGCTATAATGGATACAAACACTGCAGATGGTTTCATGATTGTTAAAAATAGACAGATATGTTTAAATGGGGACAGCTGCACTTCAGTGCCAGAACTCCGCCATATTTGTTGATGAGATGTCATGAGGGTATTGTTGTTATATAAGGAGAGCATGTGAGAAAACCACAAAATCACATTAAATGGCTTCAACTCGTCAAAATAACCACAAAAACAAGTTTCTTTGTGAGTTTTTTAAAAATATTATATTAATACCTAACCCTAACTCACACACGCATGCACGAAGTAGATTACAATGTTACTGACACTAAAGTGCAAACTACCCCAAAAATGCTAATGTGGGCAGAAATGAACCATTCAGCTAATGGTTTAAGATATATAATAATTTCTGTAACCTAATGTTAGGTTCTGTTCGCTAGTTTGTTAGAAAAGTCCGAAAGTTTACTTAAAGTTTATTGAAAGTCAAATAGTTACTCTGAAGAGAAATATTAATGAAGCTAAGATTAGCCAGCTGGCTAGTTAGCATAGTGAATGTCACTCAATTATTGTTTTTCAGTGGTCGGGGTTTTATTTGTATTTTTATTGGGATGCAAAACAGTGGTATAGACACTCCAGACAATAATTACCGTGTTGAAACAGATAAAATGCTTTCAATAACATCAAACATGTTGGAGGTTATTATTGAGTTGTTCATTGGTGTGGTTCAGCAAACTGCTGTACAATTAATAGGAAAGAAAACTGTGTGTAAGTGTAAATCCCTTTGTTTAGTGTAAAGGAATTTGTTTAGAGTGAGGATTTCCTGCTGTACAAAACACACTGTGATATAAAGAAAGGTTTCTGATTCATTGGATGACATGAGCAGATGTGTCTCACTGTCTTTTCATCTCTTTGGACACAGGAAGGACGTTTCCTGCCAGTGAACTGTACGAGAACATAGAGGAGCGAGACGACAAGGATGAAAACTTCAGGCTTGAGCAGCATGAGGAAGAGGATGATGATGATGATGATGATGATGTGTGTGAGGTGTTTTTGAGGAACCCATCCCCTTCATGGACCCTGTTCTGTTTGAGGACCCTGTCCCCTTTAGGGCATTCACCTTCTTTGAGGACCCCATCTCCTTTGAGGACCCCTTCCCCTTTATTGCACCCCTCCAGTTTGAGGACCCTGTCCCCTTTATGGAACCCACTCCCTTTGAGGACCACATCCCCTTTGAGGAGCCCATCCCCTTTGATGACCCCATGCCCTTTATGGAAGCCACCCCCTTCGAGGACCCTGTCACCTTTATGGGACCCATCCCCTTTTAGGAACCTGTCACCTTTATGGAAACCATCCCCTTAGAGGAACCCATCCCCCTTATGGAAACTGTACCCCTTATGCAGCCCATCTCCCTTAGAGGAAGCCGACCCCTTTGAGGAAGCTGACCCCTTTGATTAAGCCGACCTCTTTGAGGAAGCTGACCTTCTTGAGCACCCTGAACCCCTTGAGGACCCGACCCCTTTGAGAACCCCATCCCCATTATGGATTCTGTCCCCTTTGAGCACACTGTCCCTGTTATGGATCGCATCCATTTTGAGTTTCCCGTTGCCTGTATTGAGCCCGTCCCCTTTGATGGTGGCTCAATCAGGAGGCCCATACCAATCCCACCGAGAATTATTCTGTTATTTATGAGCAGGCTTTAACCTTCAACACCTCATACATATCTTCATAAAACATATGGCAAGTATCTGTGGTGTGTGGTGGTATTTTACCCCTAGGCTCCAGCAGTTTTTTTTTTAAGTTTGTTATTTCACCCCTTTAACCCATGAGGTACAATGAGAATCACATTTATAACTTCTCATCTCTACTCAGTTTGACCTCATGATATCATGAGATCATTGTTGATTGGTGATTGTGCTTTAAATAATAATAATAATAATAGTAATAATAATGGGCGGCACGGTGGTGTAGTGGTTAGCGCTGTCACCTCACAGCAAGAAGGTCCTGGGTTCGAGCCCCGGGGCCGGCGAGGGCCTTTCTGTGTGGAGTTTGCATGTTCTCCCCGTGTCCGTGTGGGTTTCCTCCGGGTGCTCCGGTTTCCCCCACAGTCCAAAGACATGCAGGTTAGGTTAACTGGTGACTCTAAATTGGCCGTAGGTGTGAATGTGAGTGTGAATGGTTGTCTGTGTCTATGTGTCAGCCCTGTGATGACCTGGCGACTTGTCCAGGGTGTACCCCGCCTTTCGCCCGTAGTCAGCTGGGATAGGCTCCAGCTTGCCTGCGACCCTGTAGAAGGATAAAGCGGCTAGAGATAATGAGATGAGATAATAATAATAATAATAATAATAATTTAGAAGAAAGCATTTATACCAATGATTTTTTTTAAATTGGTCTGTAGGTTTATATTTCTGGTTAGTGTTAAAAGTTCAGGCGTTTTACTGTAGGATGTTATGAATTTATGAGATGCTTTAGTATTATTAATGCTATAAATAAATTGCGATCAAAATTATACAACATATTGGTAAATTATCTTATTTGTTCATGTAAATATGTATATATGTATATATTAGATTAAGATTAATAAATTTTTAAGATTAATAAGTTTAAGATGAAGGAGTAGCACAGGACAGACAAGTATATAAAATTGTTCTATAAAAGTCATGCAGGCCCCCACCACCCTCTACGGTCTTGTGTGTGTTATTCCACTTCTACTACAGCGATTTGACAACAATAGCAATGTTTCATTTATTAAATGACGCATCACACATTTTATTTATTGGTGGATTTCTGAAAGTTGAAAAGAAACTGAGATTAGAACTGAAAGCCTGTTCGTAAATGTTAAATTAATGTCTTCTAACAAAAAACTCACATCAGCGATTATTAGAATTACTTTGTTAAACAAATATCCATTTATTATTAGTTTTGGATTATGTCTGCCCTGGGTATTAACTGTTACTATAGATACAATGACGATATATTAGATTGAGTGTGTTAATATTAACCTACTGTAGCCAGAACTACCCATGATAAATTATAGTAAACTCATGAAAACTTTTATCCAGTCAGATTTGAACATTCACTGTAATATAAAATTTACTAATCTCATCTCATTATCTCTAGCTGCTTTATCCTGTTCTACAGGGTCGCAGGCAAGCTGGAGCCTATCCCAGCTGACTACGGGCGAAAGGCGGGGTACACCCTGGACAAGTCGCCAGGTCATCACAGGGCTGACACATAGACACAGACAACCATTCACACTCACACCTACGGTCAATTTAGAGTCACCAGTTAAGCTCACCTGCATGTCTTTGGACTGTGGGGGAAACCGGAGCACCCAGAGGAAACCCACGTGGACACGGGGAGAACATGCAAACTCCGCAAAGAAAGGTCCTCATCGGCCACTGAGCTCGAACCCGGACCTTCTTGCTGTGAGGCGACAGCGCTAGCCACTACACCACTGTGCCACCCAAATTTACTTACAACCCCGATTCCAAAAAAGTTGGGACAAAGTACAAATTGTAAATAAAAACGGAATGCAATAATTTACAAATCTCAAAAACTGATATTGTATTCACAATAGAACATAGACAACATATCAAATGTCGAAAGTGAGACATTTTGAAATTTCATGCCAAATATTGGCTCATTTGAAATTTCATGACAGCAACACATCTCAAAAAAGTTGGGACAGGGGCAATAAGAGGCTGGAAAAGTTAAAGGTACAAAAAAGGAACAGCTGGAGGACCAAATTGCAACTCATTAGGTCAATTGGCAATAGGTCATTAACATGACTGGGTATAAAAAGAGCATCTTGGAGTGGCAGTGGCTCTCAGAAGTAAAGATGGGAAGAGGATCATCAATCCCCCTAATTCTGCACCGACAAATAGTGGAGCAATATCAGAAAGGAATTCGACAGTGTAAAATTGCAAAGAATTTGAAGATATCATCATCTACAGTGCATAATATCATCAAAAGATTCAGAGAATCTGGAAGAATCTCTGTGCATAAGGGTCAAGGCCGGAAAACCATACTGGGTGCCCGTAATCCTCAGGTCCTTAGACGGCACTGCATCACATACAGGCATGCTTCTGTATTGGAAATCACAAAATGGGCTCAGGAATATTTCCAGAGAACATTATCTGTGAACACAATTCACCGTGCCGTCCGCTGTTGCCAGCTACAACTCTATAGTTCAAAGAAGAAGCCGTATCTAAACATGATCCAGAAGTGCAGACGTCTTCTCTGGGCCAAGGCTCATTTAAAATGGACTGTGGCAAAGAGGAAAACTGTTCTGTGGTCAGACGAATCAAAATTTGAAGTTCTTTATGGAAATCAGGGACACTGTGTCATTCGGACTAAAGAGGAGAAGGACGACCCAAGTTGTTATCAGCGCTCAGTTCAGAAGCCTGCATCTCTGATGGTATGGGGTTGCATTAGTGCATGTGGCATGGGCAGCTTACACATCTGGAAAGACACCATCAGTGCTGAAAGGTATATCCAGGTTCTAGAGCAACATATGCTCCCATCCAGACGACGTCTCTTTCAGGGAAGACCTCGCATTTTCCAACATGACAATGCCAAACCACATACTGCATCAATTACAGCATCATGGCTGCGTAGAAGAAGGGTCTGGGTACTGAACTGGCCAGCCTGCAGTCCAGATCTTTCACCCATAGAAAACATTTGGCGCATCATAAAACGGAAGATACGACAAAAAAGACCTAAGACAGTTGAGCAACTAGAATCCTACATTAGACAAGAATGGGTTAACATTCCTATCCCTAAACTTGAGCAACTTGTCTCCTCAGTCCCCAGACGTTTACAGACTGTTGTAAAGAGAAAAGGGGATGTCTCACAGTGGTAAACATGGCCTTGTCCCAACTTTTTTGAGATGTGTTGTTGTCATGAAATTTAAAATCACCTAATTTTTCTCTTTAAATGATACATTTTCTCAGTTTAAACATTTGATATGTCATCTATGTTCTATTCTGAATAAAATATGGAATTTTGAAACTTCCACATCATTGCATTCCGTTTTTATTTACAATTTGTACTTTGTCCCAACTTTTTTGGAATCGGGGTTGTATGTCCAATAAATATATATGTTATGATTGGAATTATTTTTGTAATAAAGCAATCAATAAATTATCTTTTTGCTCAACACTCATGTCTCAAGTGACTTTTTTTCTTATTACACACTATAAGCATTTCTCATTGGTTTCACGGAGTAGAAGAAATACACCGTGATCTGAAACCTTGTGTTCAGAATTAATTCCACTGATTTCTTCTCATAAGCTAATACATTCAAACCAACCTGTTAAATTTATATAATCTGTTGGTGTTTTGATGCCAAATAAGCAATAAATAAATAAAATGGATAAATAAGAGGTGAATCTCAAGGTGCAGTTTTGCTGTTTAGAGTTCAGAGTTGATTTTCACAAGTGATTGGAGCTAGTTTATTAGATTACAGGTGAAACTTACAAACAAATGCACCATGAGTAAGAAACTGAATTTAGGATGGTTTAGATAACCAGTTTCCATTTCCTTTCTACAACATTTCCTAATTTATATAAAAAAAGTCTTGAATGTTGAGATTGTTTTTTGTTATACTATTTAAATAAAAGGCCAGACTTTTGCTGTAAAATTAACAACCAAACATGAACAAATTAACAGCAAACTGTTTGCCTTTTTTTATGACCATTATGTGATGTTACTATGCATTAAAGATAATTGTACAGTGTGTTTTATGGTAAAATGTTGGCAGCTGTGGTTGCCAGAGATGTACTGAATAAACAAAATGCTATTGCTGTTGCCTAAATATCAGCATTTTTACTACAGCCATTTTACTGTGAAATACTGGCAAAAGTATTTTCTGTAAATAAACAGCAATTATAACTTGCAAATTACTACAGTGCTGTTAAATATAGTCAAAACACATGTCACTGAGACCTATTGTCAACTAAATTTAAATTCATGTTTAGCTCACACACCTCAGTTGAAAAGTAACTTCTACAGAGAAATAAGAATGGAAGTTTTGATTTCTTTCAGAACCATGTCATTGTTACAGTCCGGTCCAGTCCATCCATGCCTTAGATTGTGGGACTTCCACGTCGGCTCCAGGCCGGATCCAGGACAGGAATTCAGTCCTGCCTTGCTGAAGGCCATTTCCTGACGCCACTCCCACACCTGCTACCACTCCTCTCCCGTCAGCCAGGGCCTTTTTAAGAACTGTTTGGCATTACTCCATTTGCTAGACCAGCGGTCGGCAACCCTAGGCACGCGTGCCACAACTGGCACGCCGAGGAATTTCCAGTGGCACACTGACGAAGATACACAAACCTAATTATTCAACACATTAAAAATGTTCAAACGTCATCTTGAACTGTCATATTGGCTGTTGCATGGCGAGCCTGCTCTTTTAGCACGCCTACACAACAATATAGCGCCCCCCTCCCAGTGTTGCCAGATACTGCTGATGTTTTCCAGTCCAAAATATGTTCAAAACCCGCCAAAATGCACTTAAAACCGCCCAATCTGGCAACACTTCCCCCTCCCCATATTTCTCACGAGACGGGCCCACTTGATGCAGCAGTTGCGCTAAGATGGCAAAGAAGCCGACAGTTCGGCTTTACTCTCCTCGTGGACCAAAGAATATGGGTTCGTTTCTCAGAGGGACTGTGCTGTGTGCACGTTGTGTTTTGAAAGTGTTGTGTGTTGAACATCCAGTGTTAAACGTCATTTCGAGGCAAAGCACGAAAAGACTTTCAAAGATCAGGCAGATAGAGACAAATCAATCTCACATGCAGTGTGCGGATATGGGAAGCAAGCCCACATTTTAAAAGTCTTTGCCTCAGCTAAAAACAATGCCACTGAAGCTAGCTATATAATTTCTCACTGCATAGCTAAACATGGAAAGCCATTCACTGACGGTGAATACATTAAGGAGGCCTTTCTCTCCAGCTCAGATAGTCTTTTTGAAGGGCTGCCAAATAAAGAGACAATAAAATCAAGAATAAAAGACTTGCCCGTATCAGCCAGAACTGTTAAGCAACGAATTGGTGAAATGGCAGAAAACGTAAGGGTGCAGCAAACAACTGGCATAAAAGATGGAGCAGTATTTAGCATTGCGCTTGACGAAAAGCATTGCGCTTGACGAAAGCGTAGATGTGAATGATGTGGCACGTTTGGCAGTGATGGCAAGATATTGTGAAGTGACTGTGAGAGAGGAGCTATGCTGTTTAAAGCCAATGAACCCTGCTGGGCATCTTTACCCGAAAAGTTCAACTGTCTTTGCAATATCGCACTGGCTTTATTGTCAGTGTTCGGATCAACATATCTGTGTGAACAGATTTTCACACATGAAGAATGTACTTTGCCCCTCCTGAAGTCGTCTGACAATGGGCCATTCGGAAGCATGCGTTCAACTCAAAGTGACCAATCACCATCCCCACATCTCGGAGCTAAGTAAGGGGAAGCAGGGCCAGGGATCACATTGACTGATAGGCAAAACATTTATTTTGTAACAAGGCTACTTCAAATTTGCAGTTTATTGTTAAGCCACTTTATGCAGGCTACTTGTCAATGTTCTCTGACACTCATTATTTAATTTTTTTTCTGTAGTTTTATTATTCATCAGTTCCATTTCCATTAGGCTGCTACGTCTTTATTGTGAGTAACTTGGGCCTGTTACCTACTGAAAGATTTTGGATATTATTTTGTGAATTTGTATAAGCTGCTTGCAATGTTGTTATCCAATGTGTGTGTGTGGGGGGGTGTTCTTAAACCTTGTGTGTGTGGTTAATGGCATAAAACAAGTGCAATGGTGTTTTACATTTGCTCAATGCATTAAATATCCATATTCGTCTAAAATGTGTGGTGTCTAATTACACATAGTTAACAACACCTACAACCCCGATTCCAAAAAAGTTGGGACAAAGTACAAATTGTTAATAAAAACGGAATGCAATGACGTGGAAGTTTCAAAATTCCATATTTTATTCAAAATAGAACATAGATGACATATCAAATGTTTAAACTGAGAAAATGTATCATTTAAAGAGAAAAATTAGGTGCTTTTAAATTTCATGACAACAACACATCTCAAAAAAGTTGGGACAAGGCCATGTTTACCACTGTGAGACATCCCCTTTTCTCTTTACAACAGTCTGTAAACGTCTGGGGACTGAGGAGACAAGTTGCTCAAGTTTAGGGATAGGAATGTTAACCCATTCTTGTCTAATGTAGGATTCTAGTTGCTCAACTGTCTTAGGTCTTTTTTGTCGTATCTTCGGTTTTATGATGCGCCAAATGTTTTCTATGGGTGAAAGATTGGACTGCAGGCTGGCCAGTTCAGTACCCAGACCCTTCTTCTACGCAGCCATGATGCTGTAATTGATGCAGTATGTGGTTTGGCATTGTCATGTTGGAAAATGCAAGGTCTTCCCTGAAAGAGACGTTGTCTGGATGGGAGCATATGTTGCTCTAGAACCTGGATATACTTTTCAGCATTGATGGTGTCTTTCCAGATGTGTAAGCTGCCCATGCCACACGCACTAATGCAACCCCATGCCACCAGAGATGCAGGCTTCTGAACTGAGCGCTGATAACAACTTGGGTCATCCTTCTCCTCTTTAGTCTGAATGACACGGCGTCCCTGATTTCCATAAAGAACTTTACATTTTGATTCGTCTGACCACAGAACAGTTTTCCACTTTGCCACAGTCCATTTTAAATGAGCCTTGGCCCAGAGAAGACGTCTGCGCTTCTGGATCATGTTTAGATATGGCTTCTTCTTTGAACTATAGAGTTTTAGCTGGCAACGGCAGATGGCACGGTGAATTGTGTTCACAGATAATGTTCTCTGGAAATATTCCTGAGCCCATTTTGTGATTTCCAATACAGAAGCATGCCTGTATGTGATGCAGTGCCGTCTAAGGGCCCAAAGATCACAGGCACCCAGTATGGTTTTCCGGCCTTGACCCTTACGCACAGAGATTCTTCCAGATTCTCTGAATCTTTTGATGATATTGTGCACTGTAGATGATGATATGTTCAAACTCTTTGCAATTTTACACTGTCGAACTCCTTTCTGATATTGCTCCACTATTTGTCGACGCAGAATTAGGGGATTGGTGATCCTCTTCCCATCTTTACTTCTGAGAGCCGCTGCCACTCCAAGATGCTCTTTTTATACCCAGTCATGTTAATGACCTATTGCCAGTTGACCTAATGAGTTGCAATTTGGTCCTCCAGCTGTTCCTTTTCTGTACCTTTAACTTTTCCAGCCCCTTATTGCCCCTGTCCCAACTTTTTTGAGATGTGTTGCTGTCATGAAATTTCAAATGAGCCAATATTTGGCATGAAATTTCAAAATGTCTCACTTTCGACATTTGATATGTTGTCTATGTTCTATTGTGAATACAATATTAGTTTTTGAGATTTGTAAATTATTGCATTCCGTTTTTATTTACAATTTGTACTTTGTCCCAACTTTTTTGGAATCGAGGTTGTATTTGAATGGCACACTAACTAACAAGAAAATTTCTAATTGGCACTACATGGCAAAAAGGTTGCCGACCCCTGTGCTAGACTGTATCTTGTAGACTTTCCTTGCCTTATTATAGCTCATTGGTATTGTGTCTTCTTGATTTCCCCCTGCCTGAATTTCTCCTTGGTTTTTTTTTGTCAAGTTTTTCTGTTCAGTTTTTTGTCCCTGTTTTTGCCTACCTGTTCTTTTGTATTGTGTCTTTTGCTACCTCTCCCTGGATTTCCCTTGTCCCTGTGTTCATCAATTTTTGTGAAGATTTTTCTGTCCTGTTTTTTTTTTTTGTCCCTGATTGTGTCTACCTACTCCTGTGTTTTAACCTCCTGGTCTGTTTTTTGACTACCAATTTTTTGCCTGAGCCCTACTGTACCTTTTTGCTTTTTTGCCTTCTACTTCATTAAAGAAGTTTTCTCTTTCCACTGCCTGTTTTCTGAGTCTGCTCTTGGGTCCTCACTTCACCTCAGCTCACCACCCCTGACAGTCATATGCAAAACAAAAAACACGTGTATCATATAATTCAATTCAGCTTGTATTCTTGGTGCCAGAACAGCAGTAACCTTGCAAAAACACCACCAGAATGGGGGGGGGGAGACTAATCAAGAAGGAGGTGAGACTGGTCAAGTAACCCAAACATCATGTCTCAACAATCTATCAGAAGGAAGGAGAAGGTGTATGTACACACTCCACCTATCCAACTTCGCACAGTGCCATGTAGCCAACAGGTACATACAGTGAGAGTTGAACACATGCCTGCAACGAAGTTGGAGCATATGAGACAAAATGGAAGTGACTGATAAAGCCAAAGTGGATACTTCATAAATCTTTTTTTTTCCTCAAGCAAGACAAAACAATCGATAGGATGGATGGCTTCAAGTGCTAATAAGAGCTGTTTCACCATTGTGGTTGTCTTTTTGAATAACACCAACTACTGTAACTCTTGCAACTTGTTCTAGTATATAGTATTATGCAAAAGTCTTATGTAGAAATGCTGTAGACCAAAAATGGCTTAAAAGATAATGAAAAATGTTTCAACATTAAAAACTACTATAAACAGCAGTGTGGGATATGCTATATTCATTCTTGCCACTAGGTGGCACTACATAAAATGGAATAGGAAGTATGCCTAGATAAAGAAAGAGAAGTTATGAGCACTTGGAAGCGAATGTGCATTGTTCATGCATGTTATGTTACTTTTCCCGGTTAGTTAATAAAGTATAGAAAAGGAATTGAATGCTTGATTACGTCACGACACAACATATTGGCGACGAGGATGACGACCCTGTACCGAAGCCAGCCTGCACCGTTTTTGCAAAATGTTGGTGAGCCTCCAGTTCCATTCAAAGCATAGATTCACTCATTTGAAAGCTTTCTTTTGGCAATGTCAGAGGAGGAAATACCCGGCCCAAGAAAGCACGCCTTACTGATCCATTGTTTGGGTGCTGAAGGTCAGAGAATTTTTTTACACACTTACAGTTGAGGATTATACATATGAGAAGCCTTTGAAGACAATAGAGGATTTTTTTTTTGCCGAAAGTGAACATCATGGGCAGCATGGTGGTGTAGTGGTTAGTGCTGTCGCCTCACAGCAAGAAGGTCTGGGTTCGAGCCCTGTGGCCGGCAAGGGCCTTTCTGTGCAGAGTTTGCATGTTGTCCACGTGGGTGTGCTCCGGTTTCCCCCACAGTCCAAAGACATGCAGGTTAGGTTAACTGGTGACTCTAAATTGACCGTAGGTGTGAGTGTGAATGGTTGTCTATGTCTATGTGTCAGCCCTGCGATGACCTGGCGACTTGTCCAGGGTGTACCCTGCCTTTTGCCCGTAGTCAGCTGGGATAGGCTCCAGCTTGCCTGCGACCCTGTAGAACAGGATAAAGCAGCTAGAGATAATGAGATGAGATGAGTGAACATCATGGCTGAATCATGGTGAACATCATTTCCTCCTGCTTCTGACAGCACGGTCAGTGCATGGGAGAGACTACAGACCAGTTCGTGGCTGCTTTGAAGGAGCTAGCTACAACATGCCAGTTTAATGCAATGAAAGAAGAGATGATATGGGACCAAGTTGTTGAGAAGACGTCTTCAACACGCATCAGAGAGCGCTTACTGCTGGAGGTACCGTTGCCTCTTTCTAAAGCCCTAACAATAGCTCACCAGATTGAAATCGCCATGGCAGAGGCTAAAGCTATGTGTACAGAGAACGACAGCATTGTGCATGCAGTACAAGTGAAAGGATCGCAATAGAAATGGACAGGAAAAGGGAAAAGTAAACGGCCTCCATTTTCACAACAGACCCAAGGGAAACTGTGCTACAGATGTGGCTCTACTCAACATACAGCTAACTTTCAGGTATTTCCGACAAAAGAGGTGCAGTGCAATGTGTGTAAAAAGAAAGGACATTTTGCAAAAGTATGCAGAGGAAGCAAGCAAGTCCAGGAAATGGCTGTTCCAGAGATTACCATTTTAAATGTAAGTACATGTGCTGAGTCAAACATAATGTGTATAGTTAAAGTGAGTGCGCAAGGCAGGGAGAGCCATGATATTGAGTTAATGCTGGATACAGGCTCAGCTGTGTCCA
The DNA here is from genome assembly GCF_027579695.1 of Neoarius graeffei. Lineage (NCBI taxonomy): Eukaryota > Metazoa > Chordata > Actinopteri > Siluriformes > Ariidae > Neoarius > Neoarius graeffei. The sequence goes on from NC_083586.1 coordinate 16,922,597, forward strand.
TATTACCAGAGACTGTATACATGAAGCTCTTCAATAAAATTACATTGGGGAAGCCAAGCTACAAACTCAAAGACTATGGGGGGAACAAAATCTCTGTGCTAGGTGCCTGAAAGCAACAGTGACTTTTGGTGACTGTAGTACAGTCACAGACCTCTATATCGTAAAGCGAGGGTCTGCAGTGTTAGGCAGGGATTTATTTTCTGCATTGCAAATGAAAGTGATTAATGGCCAGGCTACAGCTACACACACTGTCCAACATGTTAAGGCTAATGCAGACACACTAGGTTATGCTAGATGCTTTACACACCTAGTTAAACTATGGCCAGAGATTAAACCAGCGCAACAGAAACTGTGTAGGTTACCATTTCCCATCAGAGAAGCAACGTTGGCAGAACTGACAAAACTGGTGGAACAGGATGTCATAGAGCCCGTCAATTCATCAGAGTGGATCTCGCCCATAGCTGTCACTACAAAAAAGGGGGGGCAAGGATTGAGACTATGTATCAACTTGTGAGAGCCTAACAAAGCTATAGTGGTGGATGGCTACCCACTACCACATATGGAAGAAATGTTTGCAGAACTGAGGGGAGCAACACTGTTTTCCACCTTAGCTCTCCAAAGTGGCTACCACCAGGTGCCACTTCATGAAGACAGCCACAGTTTGACAACATTCATTACTCATGATGGACTGTTTTAATTCAAACGGGTGCCTTTCAGACTGGCATCTGGACCAAGTTGTTTCCAGAGGATCTTGAAGGACATGGCAGGGGTCCAGTGCTACTTAGATGACATCATAATAGCAGGTCAGACAGTTGAACAGCATGATGAAAGGCTTGTAAACTATTATTTTTATGTTGTATTTTTATGTTGTGTATTATGGCCAAATGTTGTTTATTTTATTTCATTTGGTTTCAATAGGAATGTGAAGTTGTGCAATGAAAAGAATAATTTTGAATATTAATTATTTTTGGTTCCGGGGGGAGTATTTCCCCTCCGGCGGGATTTTGAGGGGAGTCGAGGCAGGGGGAAAAAAAAGAAAAAGAACAGGAAATGTGTCCACGCTGAAAGTTGTCTCGCTGGTTCTTCAATAAAGAAGTTTATTTGTCAACTGTAACCTGTCTATCCTTTACACCCACGTCACCGACTGGAAGGAGTTTGACAAGCTAACAGGAGTGTCAGGTTACAGACTGGTGGCAGCGGTGTTTTTTTTTCCTTTCTTCTCACAGTGATCTATCCATTGGCAACTTCTACAACCAAGACAACGGACAACAGCTACTGCTGTATTTCGTGGACTCTCCTGAAACTAGCTTGGTAGCTCGAGTGGTGAGTGGACAGTGTGTTTTCTCGACTTCTTCAGACCTGATTGTGCTGCATGATTCTCCCTACTCATTTTTTAAATGTCGGATGAGGAAATCAATGGAGCACAGGGCACCAATGACCCTGCAGTTAACATCAGCAGAATTGTTCACCACAAGGTCGAGCTGCCACCGTGTTTTCACAGGGATGGCAAAGACAAGGACAGTTTTTCGCTTTGGAAAGCTTGCCTCAAACTCGCCGTGAAAGCATGTACTGATAATAATCAACATGATCTCGCAACCATTCTACCCACGCGTTTGAGTGGGGATGCCTTGGCATATTGGCTTTCCTTGACGGAGGACGTGAAGAAGAATTATGACCAATCTGTTGCCAAGTTGAATGATGTTTTTGGGAGGAAGCAATTTTTGTTGCATTTTCAAACTTTTGTTAATGCCAGACAACGGTTGGTTAAAGAACCCCTGGAAGTTTATGCAGCTGAAATTACCAGACTAGTGCTGGAAGCTTTTCCAAATTATGGTGCACCGGCCATTGAAATGGAGCGGTTCAGGAGGTTTGTGGCTGGCCTGGACCCCATACTTTAAGCTAAATGTCATGAACATGGAGCAACTACGCTGGAGGAGGCATTAGCCATTGCTTGTAAGTGGGAGAGGGCCCAGGAGGCTTTGAAGCTGTCCGCCCCAGTGAGCCCTCAGTCACTGACTCCCCTGGTGGTTACCACATCGACAGAGACAGTTTCAGCCATGGTGTCAGCTAAGCATGGTTCATCTCAGCCCAGTGCATCACCTGAACTCACAAGGGCCATGCGGGAGCTGTCGGCTGATGTGCGATCGCTTAGGCTGGAGGTGGATCGTCTGCAGCGAAGACATGATCCAGACCACAGTGCGCATGGAGAGTGGTGGAGGCCTCCCAGACAGAGAGAGACATATTGGCATTCACCGTCATCATCGCCAGAGCGTCACTCTACATACAGGCCTCGGTCTCATCCTTCATACCAGGGAGGTGATTATTATGGCCAATACAGATCTTCACCAGGCCGTCGGGACCGTGGCTATTCACCTGCTTCACCATCACCTCCATGGCGTGCCCCTAGATCATCAAGCAGCAAGGACCAGTACCGTCATCCCAGTCCTGGCTACCGGCGTAGTCCCAGCCCATCGCCCATTTATCCTGGCCGGTGGGAGCACCGTCCTCCACATACATCATCCACTGGGGGGAGAGATGAGCGTTGATCGCCTGGCCAGTCCTCCTATGGCCCATCATCCAGAGAGAGACAACATGTGAGCTTCAACGGCAGCGACACCATTCATCAGGGAAACACCCGCTAGCAGGTACTATGGGCCGAGTGTCTGCTGTTCAGGACTGTATGGCCCCACACATTATGCAGTCAGACAATGTACAGCTAACTCCAGTGTCATATGTATTTACTGTTGTTGAGGACACTGCTGTGAGAGCGTTTGTAGACACAGGTTCTGAAATTTCATTAATTAGTGAAAATCTAAGAATGTCTATTCCTGTCTTACAGAGGAGGCCAATTCAAAAATCATATGTTCTTGCCAAATCAGTGACAGGTGACTGTTTGGATACATTAGGTACACTCCCTATTTCCATTAGGGTAGGTGATGAGTATTTCATCCATGATGTACAGGTAGTCAGGAATGCCACACAACCTCTGATACTTGGTTGGGACTTTTTACAGAAACATCATGCAGTAATTGACCTAACCACAAATCAGCTGAAGCTTTGGGACAGGACTGTTCCATTGCTGTGTAGCTCCCAGATAGCTCCTTTAAAGTGCAGTGCTGTAATGTTGGCACCTGTGACTATCCCTGCTTTAAGCCAAATGAATGTCTTGATTAAGCTTCAGTCTAACACGAGTGACCCTGAACACAGTCCCAATTACACAGGTATCTTAGAACCTGATTTACAGCACATGCCGAGCCTTTTAGTAGCACGAACACTGACCTCTGTGAAAAGGGGCGTGGCTTGCATTTGAGTTATGAATCCCACTACTGAAGATTGCCATGTGCCTGGGGACAGATTCCTTGGGGAATTTCATTCAGTTGTGAACCAATCGGGGGAGGAGTTTTCGTTAGTTGAAGCTACTGTAGCTAACTTGAATGCTCAGCCTGTAACATTTCCCAAAGTTAATTTCAGCCAGACGGCGCTTGATGGTGAGCAGAAACAAGAATTAGAGAGTTTAATTCTTAAATATGCTGACATATTCAGCACACACGACCGAGATTTTGGTAGAACAGATAAAGTTCAGTACAGTATTAGAACAGGAGATGCCGAGCCAATTAAACAGCGAGCCTACACGACATCTCCTCGTGTGCGGGAGGAAATAGACTGCCAGGTTCAGAAACTGCTGGATGAGGACATCATTGAGGAGAGTTGTAGTCCATGGTCATCACCCGTTGTCCTGGTAAAGAAACGAGATGGCAGTTATCGGTTTTGTATCGATTTCAGAAAATTGAATGCTGTGACCGTTAAGGATTCTTATCCATTACCGCGTCCAGCAGATGCATTAGATAATTTATCCGGGTCCTGTTGGTTCAGCACCATGGACCTATCAAGTGGATATTGGCAGGTAGCATTGGACCCACAGGACCAAGAGAAAACTGCGTTTACCACAGGAAGTGCCCTTTACCAATTTAAAGTCGTGCCGATGGGGTTAACGAATGCACCCCCAACCTTTCAAAGATTAATGGAGTTGGTGCTTCATGGTCTTCACTGGAAGGTATGCTTAATCTACCTTGACGATGTTTTGGTGTTTAATTGTACATTTTCAGATCATTTGAGCAGTCTTGAAGAGGTCTTTAGGCGATTCAGATCCGCGAGCCTTAAGCTGAAATCGAGCAAGTGCCATTTTGCCTGCCGTCAGGTAACCTTTCTCGGTCATGTTGTGTCTAGCCAGGGCCTTCAGCCGGATACCAAGAACCTTGAAAAGGTTTGTAACTGGCCAACACCCAGAACCACTACAGAGGTGAGAGCTTTTGTAGGGTTATGTTCTTATTATCGATGCTTTGTGAGAAATTTTTCTATTCTTGCATCACCCCTGAATGCTCTCACTCAGAAGGGGGCCTTGTTTAATTGGACATCTGATTGTGATGATGCTTTCCAGTCCTTAAAGCAGGCACTCACTAATCCCCCGGTAGTAGCTCACCCCATCTTCTCTTTGCCGTTTTTGCTTTACACTGATGCCTCTCAGTCATGCATTGGATCAGTGTTGGCTCAGGTGCAAAATGGCAAAGAGCACATTATTGCGTATGCCAGTCATACCTTCACTGTAGCACAGCAGAAATGGGCCACATATGACCGAGAACTCTGGGCTATCATATGGTCTGTGAGACATTTCAAGCATTTTCTGTCCGGGTCCCCATTCAAAATAATCACGGATCACAAGCCCCTACTTAGCCTTATGAAAACTCAGGTTGATAATGATCCCACGGGTAGGCGAGCGCGCTGGATCCTGGAACTGGATGTGTTTGACTATACGGTTATTCACAGAGAGGGTAGACAACACGCAAATGCAGATGCCATGTCCAGGCAACCTATCACGGAAACAGACACTAAAGCTGTACAATGTGTGTTGACTTCCTCCAGTTCTAGGGACACGGCAACATCCAGTAGGGAAAAAAGGGAAGATGAAATGGATGTCCCAAATATTTGCCCCTCCTTGTCAATTGATCTAGATGAAATACGAAGACAGCAGCAAGCTGATAACTCACTATTGATTGTCCTATCTTGGAAAGAGAAGGGTAAGAGGAGACCCCCTATGGGAGTGTTGAAAGAATCCACTCCGGTAGTGCGAAAGCTCTGGCATGAATTTCTGAAACTTTGCGTTATCAAGGGTATTCTCTGTCATGCTTTCAAACCAAATCCGTATGCTACCTTAGGGTACCAGGTTGTATTGCCGGACCGGCTAGTACCTACCGCTTTGAAAGCTCTTCATGGTGATGGTTTTAGTGGACATTTGAGTTCAGAGTGTACCTTACAGAAGGCAAGAAAAATTTGTTACTGGCCATATATGTCACGGGATATATATATAAGTACTGTACTGAATGTCTGCCGTGCCAGCAGCAAGGCTCCCCCACACCACATGAGAAAGCACCTTTGTAGCCCATTCAGGCAGTTCGGCCATTTCAGAAAGTCACCGCAGATATAACTGAACTCCCCATAACATCTGGGGGATACCGATATGTCTTGGTCCTCATGGATTATTTCACTCGCTATGTCAATATGTATCCGATGAAGGACCAGCATGCTACTACTATAGCACAGTGTATTTTTGAGGAGTACATTAGGCATCATGGCATTCCTGAATCAATACACACAGATCAGGGCAGACAATTTGAATCTGATTTGATGGAAGAGCTTTGTTCTTTACTAAAAATTGAGAAAACCCGAACATCCCCTTACCATGCTCAATCTGATGGTATGGTAGAGCGGTTTAATAGGACTCTAAAGGATCAACTGGTGAAATACTTGTCTCAGGCAGGGGGAGAATGGGTTCAGTACTTACCTCAGGTAGAGCTGGCTTACAATAGCAGTACCCATTGTAGCATGGGATTTTCACCCTTTTCTTGGCCCATGGTAGGGAACCACATTTACCAGTACACCTTGAAATAAATTGGGATCCTACAGCAACATCTGCAACACCAAGTACACCTGCAGCTTATGCCAAAGATGTTACCTCACGTCTCTTTCTTGCCCTTAGGGAAGCTGCCCAGAGGTCTGCTGCGGCTAAACTCCACCAGAAGCTGCAGTATGATAAACATGTGGTGTTTCACCCTCATGAGATGGGAGACTATGTGTTATTAGATGACCCGGCACAGCGAATGAATAAGTTGGCAGCTAGATGGAAGGAGCCATTTGTCATATTGAAATGATTCAATAAGGGGGATAGTGTTGGTGTAACATATGAAATCACTGATCCAAAGAAACCTGAATCGAGGAAATGGGTGGTGCACCACAACAGGCTAAAGGTATATAAGGGAAAGTTGACAGATGAGTCACCTCACAACACAGAACCCTCGGAGGCAGATGGGTTGAGGCCAGCACCTATGCCTACTCAGTCCACTCTTACAGCATTATCTGGGGCTCTTCCCTATCTGCCCACAGCTTCTTTAGACATAGCAGCCCAGTCTCAGAGGCCAGTGCCTATTACAGATACAGAAGGTAGTTCTCAGGTTCATGTTAGTTCTGACCCTTTACCTGCATCAGTAGCACCTCCTTGTCTTCTTGAAATGCACTGCAGTGATGTTGAGTCCAGCCATGTGGGTGACATTAATTCATCTGTCTCACCTAGTCAGTTGCCTCTTCTAATAACTACCCATAGTGGCTGTCAAGTACAACCACCAGTTAAATTCGGGTATGATGTTTAATGTACCGTATACTTACCCTTTTGTTTTGTCTGTTCGGTTTGGCAACTGATTTTTCTCTTTCCTGAAACTGTTTTGGATATATGTCATGTAAAGTTACCCTTCTTTCTTACTCACTGTGCTTGATCAGTGGTATTGGTGACATGTATGTTAACAAATGATTTTGTGGACCATAGCTCGTTATTAGTGCCATGTCACGAAATGTGGACATTTCTATTTTTGGCAGGGGACGACTGTAAACTATTATTTTTATGTTGTATTTTTATGTTGTGTATTATGGCCAAAAGTTGTTTATTTTATTTCATTTGGTTTAAATAGGAATGTGAAGTTGTGCAATGAAAAGAATAATTTTGAATATTAATTATTTTTGGTTCCGGGGGGAGTTTCCCCTCCGGCAGGATTTTGAGGGGAGTCGAGGCAGGGGAAAAAAAAAAGAAAATGTCATGGTCCTACCTGTGGGCTTCTCTCTTCAGGTAACATCTCCACTCAGCATTACCGGCCACACCTGCACTCACTTCCTCTTATTTACTTTCAGTGACTGTCATTGGCTGTTGCCGATCACCTGCTTTCCCCCTGTGTGTATTTATACTGCAGTTCTCCCAAGCTTCTTTGTCAGATCGTCTGCAACTCTCAGCGTGATAACCTGCTCTGTGTTCCTACTACACTGACTCCTGAAGATATTCTGTTCCGTCTGACTCTGTCTGCTCTCCAGCCCCAGTAACCTGATCTGCCTTCTGTCCTGTCGACTCTGCCTCTTGCCTGCCTCTCCTGTACCTTCGCCTGATCTCCAGCTCGCCCAGCCCTGCTGCTCGCCTGCCTCTCCATCTGCCTGGTGTGAGCAGCCCTGCCTGGAGCCCTACTCTTCTGCCCTGGTAACCTGACCCTGCATTTCTGTCCCCTTTCTTGCTACCTGATTTGTGACTTTGTGTTCCAGCCTGCTCTCTATCTCCTGCCTGCTGAGGGACTGCTTGCTGGGAGACTGCCTGAAACCCAAGAGCTGTCAACCTACAGCCACACCTCTTTGACTATGCCTGATCCTGTCTGATCTCAGAAGCTAAGCAGGGTCAGGCCTGGCCAGTACTTGGATGGGAGACTTCAGATGTCACCAGCCATCCCTGCCTCTCAGTCCTCCTGCCACTGAACTTCACACACATACATTTTCCCAACTGCCTTTTCCCCTGTTATTAATAAACTGTGGTTTGAGTGTATTTGATCTCCTCTCCTGTCTGGTCTTTGACAGAAAAAGAACAGGAAATGTGTCCACGCTGAAAATTGTCTCGCTGGTTCTTCAATAAAGAAGTTTATTTGTCAACTGTAACCTGTCTATCCTTTACACCCACGTCACCGACTGGAAGGAGTTCGACAAGCTAACATGAGTGTCAGGTTACAGGCTGACTGCCGTGCTGTGGCGCATTGAGGAGGCTGGACTCAAACTGAGTATGTCAAAATGTAACATCAGACAAAGGCAACTGTCTTTCCTGGGTCATACAGTGTCAGAGAAAGGGCTACAACCAGATGCTACACATTTGGCTGCTGTCACCAAAGCACCGCCACCTACAGACATTCAAAAGCTCAGATCACTCCTTGGGCTCACATCCTGGTACTCAAAATTCACACCAGGATATGCTGCAGTTATTGAGCCATTACGAGCACTTCTTCATGGTGCTGATTTGTTCACATCGACACCTGAGGCCCAGATGAGTTTCAATGCTGTGAAAGAACTTATTGTCAATAGCCCTGCATTTTCTCTGTTTAACCCTGAGCTGCTCACAGTTGTAACTACAGATGCTTCAGATTATGGTCTGGGTGCAGTACTTACTCAGATACACCCAGATGGCTCAGAGAAAACAGTAGCCTTTACATACACTCACCTAAGCAGAAAGGAAATACTCTAATGTGGAAAAGGAAGCTTGGGGGGGGCACTGAAAAGTGGAGGACTTGCTTATGTATGGGAGAGACACTTCACATTATGTACTGACCACAGTCTTTTGACTACACTGCTTGCCTCTAAAGGTCAAGGTAGAGTGGGCATGTGAATTGCTAGATGGTCGTCTAGACTACTCTCATTCTCATACAACATTCAGTACAAGCCAGGGTGTGAGAACGTTACAACAGATTGTTTATCTAGACTTCCACTCCCATACTCAGAACATAGCTTAGAAGAAGAGATAGAGGTCTCACTGACCTCTACATTGTCTGCTATTACTGAGACTGAATTCAAGGCTGCATGTGTTTCCTGTCTTATGCAAACAGAGTTGCTTGAACTACTTACCTCACAAACTGTTATACAGTTCTTGTCATTGGTTTTCAGCAGGGAAGGAGACCCTAAAGAGTTGGTCTCTGATATTGGCCCTCAATTTGTGTCATGGGAGTTTGAGACATTCCTCCAGGATAGGGGTATTGTGCATAGGAAGTTGTCCGTCTACCACTCCAGAGCAAATGGTGAGATTGAGCACTTTAACCGAAGCTTGAAGGACAGTTTACAGACTTCACTGCTTGAAGGGCAGTCATAGAAAGGCTTTACACATGACTTCCTTCATGTTTATCAGGCAACGCCCCACTCCACAACTCAGTGCTCACCAGCAGAACTGCTGCATGGATGACCCATGCGCACCAAGCTTCATGTGGCAGGACGTCCACTTCCACAGAAGCCTTCACTGTCCCAACAGCAAGTTGCTTCCAGGGTAGAGAACAAACAGTGGAAAAGCAAAGCATATGCTGATCACAAACTAGGGGCAAAAGATGTGTCTGTGGCAGCGGGGGCATGGCCAAGCCGCAGTTTGTGAATAGAAGGTGGAGTTGGGGAAAGTAAGTGGCTAAGTCATTACACCTGGTGTCAATTAATGTGTGTGTGTGTGTGTGTGTGTGTGTGTGTGTGTGTGTGTGTGTGTGTTGCAGGGATGGAGCATAAAAGGAAGGGGAGAGCAGAGAAGAGTCTCGCCTAACTAGAACATGTGTGCGCGTGTATGGGTGAATGATAAAGCTGAAAAGCTGAACAAAATAGTTAAAAATAAAGTGTATGTGTGAACATCAACAGTCACCTGCCGTGCTTCTGTGCTCCACCCACATCAGGATCTGTCACAGTGGTGCCAAAACCCGGGAGTACAGAAGCACGGCAGGCGAGTGTTGATGTTTACACATACACTTTTTTTTAAACTATTTTGTTCAGCTTTTCAGCTTTATCATTCACCCATACACATGCGCGCACACACACGCACGCACGCACGCACGCGTGCGCGCGCACACACACACACACACACACACACGTTCTAGTCGGGCAAGACTCTTCTCTGCTCTCCCCCTCCTTTTATGCTCCATCCCTGCAACAAACACACACACACGCATTAATTGACACCAGGTGTAATGACTTAGCCACTTACCTTCCCCGACCCCACCCTCCATTCACAAACTGCTGCTTGGTCACGCCCCCACTGCCACAGTGTGCTTACAGTGTGGGTCATATGTCTGGGTGAGGAAACCTGGCATTCTTCCTAAGACTCACTGCAAGTTTTCCAGGCCACTCAGAGTGGTCAAAAGGAGGGGACAGTACACTTACCTGCTGTCCGATGGACGCTGTTGGAATGCTTAACACCTTGCACCAGCTTCTGTTCAGACAGAAGGTGATTCGGAGCCATTGGAAGGTGATGGTGAGCCATGGACTGTGAACTGGCTGCACCACAGCAGGAGGTCAATACACCACTGGCTAGACCAGTTCGGTTTAGAAGAGCTCCTGAATGGACCAAGGACTTTGTTATGAGTTCATGAGCATAATTACTATGAGTAAAGTGAATTATTACAAAGGTGAATGTAATGCTAACAAACAAAGGTTCAAGATTTTTCTATTATTTTGATTTTCATGGTCCTAGAGGTAACACATAATTTCTCATTTAGGGTTACAGAGCAATTGATTTTGATAAAGGTTTAAATGTGATTATATGTTAAAATTACCTACTAATTAGAAGTGTTGGAAAAGGTATACTTAATGCCACAGTTAAATGTACTGTTGTTGCAGTATGTGTTTTCTTATTAAGGGGGATATGTGGGACATGCTATATTCATCCTTGCCACTATATTGGAATAGTAAGTATGCCTAGATATAGAAAAAGAAGTTACGAGCGCGGGCGGCACGGTGGTGTAGTGGTTAGCGCTGTCGCCTCACAGCAAGAAGGTCCGGGTTCGAGCCCCGTGGCCGGCGAGGGCCTTTCTGTGTGGAGTTTGCATGTTCTCCCCGTGTCCGTGTGGGTTTCCTCCGGGTGCTCCGGTTTCCCCCACAGTCCAAAGACATGCAGGTTAGGTTAATTGGTGACTCTAAATTGACCATAGGTGTGAATGTGAGTGTGAATGGTTGTCTGTGTCTATGTGTCAGCCCTGTGATGACCTGGCGACTTGTCCAGGGTGTACCCCGCCTTTCGCCCGTAGTCAGCTGGGATAGGCTCCAGCTTGCCTGCGACCCTGTAGAACAGGATAAAGCGGCTAGAGATAATGAGATGAGATGAAGTTACGAGCGCTTGGAAGCGAATGTGCATTGTTCATGTATGTTATGTTACTTTTCCCGGTTAGTTAATAAAGTACAGAAAAGGAATTGAATGCTTGATTACTTCACGACACAACAAGCAGTAAGCCATAATAAATGAAACGAAGTCAATATTTGGTATTAAAAAAAAGAAAAAGACAAGTTGAAACAGAACTTATCCAAATTGAAACAGAACTTATCCATTTACTATAGGTGTGGCAGCCTGTGAAAACCCTTCACACGGTCAAATTTGGACATTTTCTACAACGCCAATTTCAAAAAAAGTTGGGACACTGTAAAACATAAATAAAAAGAGAATGTGATGATTTGCAAATCATAGAAACCCTATATCTCATTGAAAATAGTAGAAAGACATCATATCAAATGTTGAAACTGAGAAATTTTTATTGTTTTTGGAAAAATATATGCTCATTTTGAATTTGAAGTCAGCAACATGTTTCAGAAAAGTTAGGACAGGGGTAAGAAAAGACTGAAAAAGTTGTGTAATGCTCAAAAACCTAAGTTGGTTAATTGGCAACAGGTCGATTATATGATAAAGAGTATCCCAGAGAGGCAGAGTCTCTCAGAAGTAAAGATGGGGAGGGGTTCACCGCTCTGTGAAAGACTGCATGGGCAAACAGTGCAACAATTTAAGAATAATGTTCCTCAGTGTAAAATTTCAAAGAATTTGGGGATTGCGTCATCTATGGTACATAATATCATTAAAAGATTCAGAGAATCTGGGGAAATCTCTGGATGCAAGAGACAAGGCTGAAAACTGATATTGGATGGCTGTGAGCTTCAGGCCCTCAGGTGACTGCATTAAAAGCAGACACGTCTCTGTAGCGGAAATCACTGTATGGGCTCAGGAACACTTCAGAAAACCATTGCCTGTGAAAACAGTTCATTCCTGCATCCACAAATGCAAGTTAAAACCAGATATAAACAATATCCAGAAATACCACCACCTTCTTTGGGCTCGAGCTCTTTTCCAATGGACTGAGGCGAAGTGGAAAATTGTCCTGAGGTCTGACAAATCAAAAGTAGAAATTCTTTTGAAAAATCATGGACACCACGTCCTCCAGTTTAAAAAGGAGAGGGGCCATCTGACTTATCAATGCACAGTTCAAAAGCCAGCATCTGTGATGGTATGAGGGTGTGTTAGTGTACATGACATGGGTAGCTTGTACATCTGGGAAGGTATCATTAATGCTGAATGATATATACACATTTCAGAGCAACATGCTGACATCTACACAAAATCTTTTTCAGGGAAGGCCTTCCTTCTTTCAGCAAGACAATGCCAAACCGCTTTCTGCACATATTAAAATTGCATGCCTTCATGGTAAAAGATTCCAGGTGCTAAACTGGCCTGCCTGCAGTCTAGACCTGTCTCCTATTTAAAACATTTGGCGCATTATGAAATGCAAAATATGATAAAGGAGACCCCGAACTGCTGAGCAACTGAAATTGTATATCAGGCAAGAATGGGACAACATTTCTCTTTCAAAACTACAGCAATTGGTCTCCTCAGCTGGCATGGATTTAAGGGGGGGGGGGGGGGGGGGGAACACCTGGCACCCTCCCTGTCCAAAAAAAGTTTTCATACCGGTACATGGCTACTTGGAATTGTGACTTGATTGTATTGCAGATACCGAGATATGCCCGCCGTTTTTTAATTAATAAGGTTAAAAAAAAGTAAACAAAATATATCATTATGTGGGCCTGAGCCGAAGAGTTTATGGTATAAATTTATATTTAATAGTACAGTGGTGGGCGGCACGGTGGTGTAGTGGTTAGCGCTGTCGCCTCACAGCAAGAAGGTCCTGGGTTCGAGCCCCGGGGCCGGCAAGGGCCTTTCTGTGTGGAGTTTGCATGTTCTCCCCGTGTCCGCGTGGGTTTCCTCCGGGTGCTCCGGTTTCCCCCACAGTCCAAAGACATGCAGGTTAGGTTAACTGGTGACTCTAAATTGACCGTAGGTGTGAATGGTTGTCTGTGTCTATGTGTCAGCCCTGTGATGACCTGGCGACTTGTCCAGGGTGTACCCCGCCTTTCGCCCGTAGTCAGCTGGGATAGGCTCCAGCTTGCCTGCGACCCTGTAGAAGGATAAAGCGGCTAGAGATAATGAATGAATGAATGAATGAGTACAGTGGTGCTTGAAAGTTTGTGAACCCTTTAGAATTTTCTATATTTCTGCATATTTATGACCTAAAACATCATCAGATTTTCACACAAGTCCTAAAAGAAGATAAAGAGAACCCAGTTAAACAAATGAGACAAAATATTATACTTGGTCATTTATTTATTGAGGAAAATGATCCAATATTACATATCTGTGAGTGGCAAAAGTATGTGAACCTTTGCTTTCAGTATCTGGTGTGAACCCCTTGGGCAGCAATAACTGCAACTAAATGTTTCCAGTAACTGTTGATCAGTCCTGCACACTGGCTTGGAGGAATTTTAGCCAATTCCTCCATACAGAACAGCTTCAACTCTGGGATGTTGGTGGGTTTCCTCACATGAACTGCTCGCTTCAGGTCCTTCCACAACATTTCAGTTGGATTAAGGTCAGGACTTTGACTTGGCCATTCCAAAACATTAACTTTATTCTTCTTTAACCATTCTTTGGTAGAACAACTTGTGTGCTTAGGGTCATTGTCTTGCTGCATGACCCACCTTCTCTTGAGATTCAGTTCATGGACAGATGTCCTGACATTTTCCTTTAGAATTCGCTGGTATATAATTCAGGATTCATTGTTCCACCAATGATGGCAAGCCATCCTGACCCAGATGCAGCAAAAATGGGCCCAAACCATGATACTACCACCACCATGTTTCACAGATGGGATAGGGTTCTTATGCTGGAATGCAGTGTTTTCCTTTCTCCAAACATAACACTTCTCATTTAAACCAAAAAGTTCTATTTTGGTCTCATCCATCCACAAAACATTTTTCCAATAGCCTTCTGGCTTGTCCACATGATCTTTAGCAAACTGCAGATGAGCAGCAATGTTCTTTTTGGAAAGCAGTGGCTTTCTCCTTGCAACCCTGCCATGCACACCATTGTTGTTCAGTGTTCTTCTGATGGTGGACTCATGAATATTAACATTAGCTAATGTAAGAGAAGCCTTCAGATGCTTAGAAGTTACCCTGGGGTCCTTTGTGACCTCGCTGACTATTACATGCCTTGCTCTTGGAGTGATCTTTGTTGGTCGACCACTCCTGGGGAGGGTAACAATGGTCTTGAATTTCCTCCATTTGTACACAATCTGTCTGACTGTGGATTGGTGGAGTCCAAACTCTCTAGAGATGGTTTTGTAACCTTTTCCAGCCTGATGAGCATCAACAACACTTTTTCTGAGGTCCCCAGAAATCTCCTTTGTTTGTGCCATGATACACTTCCACAAACATGTGTTGTGAAGATCAGACCTTAATAGATCCCTGTTCTTTAAATAAAACAGGGTGCCCACTCACACCTGATTGTCATCTCATTGATTGAAAACACCTGACTCTAATTTCACCTTCAAATTAACTGCTAATCCTAGAGGTTCACATACTTTTGCCACTCACAGATATGTAATATTGGATCATTTTCCTCAATAAATAAATGACCAAGTATAATATTTTTGTCTCATTTGTTTAACTGGGTTCTCTTTATCTACTTTTAGGACTTGTGTGAAAATCTGATGATGTTTTAGGTCATATTTATGCAGAAATCTAGAAAATTCTAAAGGGTTCACAAACTTTCAAGCACCACTGTAGGTCCTAGCTTAGGTTTTTTTTTTTCTCGTGACATGAATGCAGTGAAAAGCAAGCTGGGTGAGTTCTGCTGGTTTTTAACAGTGTGCAGGAACTTTATGCATCGACATAATAAAGAAAAAAGAAAGGAAGCACAACTTTTATTCATCACACAATTGTGAAATTTCCTCTCTGCATTTGACCCATCTGAAGCAGTGAACACACACACACACACACCCAGAGCAGTGGGCAGCCATGCTAACAGCACCCAGGGAGCAGTTGGGAGTTAGGTGCCTCGCGCAAGGGCACCTCAGCCCAATGCCATCCCATATTAACCTAACTGCATATCTTTAGAAAACGGAGCACCCGGAGTAAACCCACACAGACAAGGGGAGAACATGCAAACTCCACACAGAAAGGCCCTTGCCAACCGCTGGGTTTGAACCCAGAACCTTCTTGCTGTGAGGCGACCGTGCTAACCACTACACCACCATGCCGCCCAATAACATACTGTATTCCCGGACTGCACTGTAGATTACATGTAAAGGGTGTGTGCTATTCTTTTATGTTTATGGTATCGTTAACACTCATATTCATAAGCCAACATGATAAGATGCTGCAGCAGACTTACTGCGTACACACACATGCTGGCTGTCTGGCTACTGCTTGTGTTCATTAATAAGGTATCCCTGTACTTACTATACCCCGTGTATGTACATGGGACACATGCCGTTTTGGGTGTAAGCCTCACTTTGATTTGTACGACAGTGGCTGGATAGAGGCGGCACGGTGGTGTAGTGGTTAGCGCTGTCGCCTCACAGCAAGAAGGTCCTGGGTTCGAGCCCCGGGGCCGGCGAGGGCCTTTCTGTGTGGAGTTTGCATGTTTTCCCCGTGTCTGCGTGGGTTTCCTCCGGGTGTTCCGGTTTCCCCCACAGTCCAAAGACATGCAGGTTAGGTTAACTGGTGACTCTAAATTGACCGTAGGTGTGAATGTGAGTGTGAATGGTTGTCTGTGTCTATGTGTCAGCCCTGTGATGACCTGGCGACTTGTCCAGGGTGTACCCCGCCTTTCGCCCATAGTCAGCTGGGATAGGCTCCAGCTTGCCTGCGACCCTGTAGAAGGATAAAGCGGCTAGAGATAATGAGATGAGATGAGATGAGCGGCTGGATAGGTCTGTGAGAGATGTTGATTTTTGCAACGGCTCTGAAGAAAACCTGCTTGAAATCCACTGAGTCTTGGGAACTAAAACTTATTATAGGACTTGTTCACATGCAACTTACACAATCATTATGTATTTATCTCAGTCTATTAAACTCAGGAGCTCAGATTGCAGTTACTGACTTTGTATTATAGACATGCAACTCCTGCAGTCTTTGTTTATACAACCCTGATTCCAAAAAAGTTGGGACAAAATACAAATTGTAAATAAAAACGGAATGCAATAATTTACAAATCTCAAAAACTGATATTGTATTCACAATAGAACATAGACAACATATC
Organism: Neoarius graeffei; assembly: GCF_027579695.1. Taxonomy (NCBI): domain Eukaryota; kingdom Metazoa; phylum Chordata; class Actinopteri; order Siluriformes; family Ariidae; genus Neoarius; species Neoarius graeffei. The sequence goes on from NC_083586.1 coordinate 16,939,047, forward strand.
AAATGTCGAAAGTGAGACATTTTGAAATTTCATGCCAAATATTGGCTCATTTGAAATTTCATGACAGCAACACATCTCAAAAAAGTTGGGACAGGGGCAATAAGAGGCTGGAAAAGTTAAAGGTACAAAAAAGGAACAGCTGGAGGACCAAATTGCAACTCATTAGGTCAATTGGCAATAGATCATTAACATGACTGGGTATAAAAAGAGCATCTTGGAGTGGCAGCGGCTCTCAGAAGTAAAGATGGGAAGAGGATCACCAATCCCCCTAATTCTGCCCTGACAAATAGTGGAGCAATATCAGAAAGGCGTTTGACAGTGTAAAATTGCAAAGAGTTTGAACATATCATCATCTACAGTGCATAATATCATCAAAAGATTCAGAGAATCTGGAAGAATATCTGTGCGTAAGGGTCAAGGCCAGAAAACCATACTGGGTGCCTGTGATCTTCGGGCCCTTAGACGGCACTGCATCACATACAGGCATGCTTCTGTATTGGAAATCACAAAATGGGCTCAGGAATATTTCCAGAGAACATTATCTGTGAACACAATTCACCGTGCCATCTGCCGTTGCCAGCTAAAACTCTATAGTTCAAAGAAGAAGCCATATCTAAACATGATCCAGAAGCGCAGACGTCTTCTCTGGGCCAAGGCTCATTTAAAATGGACTGTGGCAAAGTGGAAAACTGTTCTGTGGTCAGACGAATCAAAATTTGAAGTTCTTTATGGAAATCAGGGACGCCATGTCATTCGGACTAAAGAGGAGAAGGATGACCCAAGTTGTTATCAGCGCTCAGTTCAGAAGCCAGCATCTCTGATGGTATGGGGTTGCATTAGTGCGTGTGGCATGGGCAGCTTACACATCTGGAAAGACACCATCAATGCTGAAAGGTATATCCAGGTTCTAGAGCAACACATGCTCCCATCCAGATGACATCTCTTTCAGGGAAGACCTTGCATTTTCCAACATGACAATGCCAAACCACATACTGCATCAACTACAGCATCATGGCTGCATAGAAGAAGGGTCCGGGTACTGAACTGGCCAGCTCTCAGTCCAGATCTTTCACCCATAGAAAACATTTGGCGCATCATAAAACGGAAGATACGACAAAAAAGACCTAAGACAGTTGAGCAACTAGAATCCTACATTAGACAAGAATGGGTTAACATTCCTATCCCTAAACTTGAGCAACTTGTCTCTTCAGTCCCCAGACGTTTACAGACTGTTGTAAAGAGAAAAGGGGATGTCTCACAGTGGTAAACATGGCCTTGTCCCAACTTTTTTGAGATGTGTTATTGTCATGAAATTTAAAATCACCTAATTTTTCTTTAAATGATACATTTTCTCAGTTTAAACATTTGATATGTCATCTATGTTCTATTCTGAATAAAATATGGCATTTTGAAACTTCCACACCATTGCATTCCATTTTTATTTACAATTTGTACTTTGTCCCAACTTTTTTGGAATCGGGGTTGTAGTTATCTTGGTATTAAGCTCTGTCTTAAGTGGCCACTGACATTACCTCAGTTTACCTGGGTATGTTCACTGTCTTATATGTACATTGAATGTCCTGAGCAGGAGCTCAGATTACAGTTGCTAAAATAGTAATAATTTATTGATGTAAGGTGTTTTGTGGTCAGTGTACTACACTGGAGTGTGTCATGTGGTAATGCATTATATGACAATGCAACTTTCATAAATATATATCAGTTGTAATTATGTTATACACATATACGGGTACCTGCAACTCTGATAATATCATTTTCAGTGACTAATAAAACGGTTTTGAAAGTTCCTACGTTTAAAAATATTTTTGTTATGATAATTTTCTTTAAGAGATTTCATTTACAACATGGCTCTGACAGCTCAAAATGCATCTCCCGTCATTTAAAAACCAAAGAGCTTCCAGGGGCCTTTGGCGGTTCCCGGATCCCTGGCCTTACTGGGTTGACGCACCCTCTCCCATTTTCTTGGATCCGCCCCGACACCTACATGGGTGAGGTCCCAAGCCACTGGTTCAGGCATGAGGATGACACGCAGGTGAAAACTAAGAGCTATGAAGTAGTCCCTTTTACAGGTCACATTAATTCAGTGGGCAAAAATGTCAAGTTCACTAGAGTGGAAATGTGTGAGAACAAACTTCCATTTCCTGACTGTGCTATAAAGATGGGAGGAGGGGAAACCTCCATGTTGAGGTATACTGGAAGTCCACCCACACAAATCAGTACCTCATGTTTGACTCTCACGACCCACTAGAGGATAAACTGGGAGCAATCCGTACTGTATCCACACATTCTGAAGCCAGAGACAAATAACATAATCACATTAAACAAGCATTGAAACATTGTGGTTATCCAGAGTGGACCTTTATTAAAACACACACAGAACACACACAAAAAAAGTTTAGTAAATCAAAGAAAGTGGATTGCAATGTCAGAAGAAAGAAGTCAAAAGAAATCATGTATCTGAAGTTTTGGAGAAGTTCTGAAGGGTTTTCTTCAAGCATAACATCCCTGTGTATTTTAAACCTATGAGCACAGCATTTAGTCCATCCAAAGGACCAGATCCTTAAACATTTCAAAAGCAATATCATATATGTGCTCAAGTGCAGTGAAGAGTGCAAAGACCTATAGAGCCATGTTTGTTGACAAATTGTCACAGTCACTCACTAGCGCAGAAGTTTCACATGTAATACAGTACATATCTTATGGCATTTTCAATTCACTGCAACAGTTTGCTGTGGGCACCCCTGGCAAACAAAGAAATGCTTCTGTGCATGTGCAGCAGAAAACTTTCTCATTAGATATTCGCATGCGCTCTGACATGTGATGTCATGTTGTCTTGACAACCGTGCAATATCATAAACAATATTCAACACTCATTCTCCATTGGGAAGAGTGATGTAATATACATAGGATAAGTGATATGCTAACAATATTGCATACTATCAAACCAAATGAATGAAACCCGCAAGAAGGGAATAGAATACATGTTTTTATTCCATCGAAAAAGTGTCCTGTATGGATAATAATTTTAAACATTTTTCTACCTGGATGTCTTAAAATGAGCTCACATGGACACATAGGTTTTGTTCCCCTAAAATATTGGTCATTAATATATAATCTGGAAATTTTAATTAATATTTTTGGATTTAAGCAGAAAAGTTTAATAATTGGCACCTGTAACAGTTCTAGCGAAGGGCGGAACACAGAGGACGGCAGGACAGAGATCAGGTTTGTAAACTGGGGTTTTTTATTGCCACACTTTTCAGTGAACATCGAACTAACACAGACACACACACACAACCGGCGTCTGGTTCGGGGATGAGCTCCTCTGCTCTCGCTCTCCCTCCTTAAGTAGGGTGCAGCCAATGGGAAGACACACAAACAGGTTAATTGACATCAGGTGTAGTGATTCTGCCACTTATCTTCCCTGACTCCACCCTCCTGTCACAGACCGGGGCTTGACCACGCCCCTGCTGCCACATACCCCCACCGCCTGACTCAGGCCGGGCGGCCGTCCGGCCTGCAGCCGACTCCCCCCCCCTTGACGGGAGAGGAAGTCCGCCACGACCATCTGCGCCCCCGGCCTGTGGACCACCTTGAAATTAAAGGGTTGGAGTGCCAGATACCAACGGGTGAGCCGCGTGTTGGCATCCTTCATGCGGTGGAGCCACTGGAGGGGCGCGTGGTCCGAACAGAGGGTGAAAGGGCACCCCAGCAGGTAGTAACGGAGGACGAGGACCACCCACTTGATCGCCAAGCACTCTTTTTCGATTGTGCTGTAGCACCCCTCACGCACCGACAGCTTCCTACTGATGTACGATATAAGACTGGGTGGTCCTCCCCCTCCACCTTCTGGGACAAAACAGCCCCCAGCCCTCTGTCCGACGCATCTGTCTGTAACATAAAGGGGAGGGAAAAGTCAGGGGAGTGTAAAAGTGGCCCCCCACACAGTGCAGCCTTTACCTCAGAGAAAGCCCGCTGGCATTGCTCCGTCCACTGGACCAGATCTGGTGCCCCCTTTTTAGTGAGATCAGTCAGCGGGCTGGTGACATCCGAATAATTAGGTATAAACCTACGATAATAGCCAGCCAGCCCCAGGAACTGTCTCACCCCCTTTTTGGTCTTGGGCCTCAGGCAGGCTGCAATTGCTGCGGTCTTGTTAATTTGGGGACGCACCTGCCCATTGCCCAAGTGGAAGCCCAGATACCGTACTTCCACCCGCCCAATCGCACACTTCTTCGGGTTGGCTGTGAGACCCGCTCGCCTCAGTGACCTAAGGGCGGCCCTCAGATGTTTGAGGTGCCTCGGCCAGTCATTACTATAGATGATAATGTTGTCAAGGTAGGCGGCTGCATAGGTGGCGTGGGGGCGGAGGACCCTGTCCATCAGCCGCTGAAACGTAGCAGGTGCCCCAAACAGCCCAAAAGGAAGTGTGACGAATTGGTGTAAACCGAATGGTGTGGAAAAGGCCGTTTTTTCTCAGGATAGTGGAGTCAAGGGGATCTGCCAATATCCCTTCGTTAAATCCAGTGTCTAATAAAAGTGAGCAGTGCCTAGCCGATCGAGCAACTCATCAATACGAGGCATTGGGTATGCGTCGAATTTAGACACTGCGTTGACTTTTCTATAGTCCACACAGAACTGGACTGACCCGTCGGCCTTGGGTACCAAGACCACCAGGGTGCTCCAGTCACTGTGGGACTCCTCGACAATGCCCATTTCGAGCATGGCCTCAAGTTCTTCCCAAACCACTTTTTTCTTGTGTTCGGGTAGCCTGTAAGGGCGGCTACACACTACCACCCCCGGGGGCATCTCAATGTGGTGTTCTATGAGGTTGGTGCAGCCGGGCAGGGGCGAGAAAACGTCCGAAAACTCGGTCTGCAACTGGGGAACCTCCATGAGTTGGGTCGGGGAGAGGTGGTCTCCACAGGGGACCAGAGAGGTATGCGATGCCAATGCGCCTTTTTGAACCTCCGGCCCCAGCTCCGCCTTCTCCAGAACCACCGACACCAGTGCTACGGGGACCTCCTCATTCCAGAGTTTGAGTAGGTTGAGGTGGTAAATCTGTAGTGCCCCACCCCTGTCCGTTCGCCTCACCTCATAGTCGATGTCCCCGACTCGCCGTGTGACCTCAAAGGGTCCTTGCCACTTGGCGATCAATTTGGAGCTCGATGTGGGCAACAGGACGAGTACTTTATCTCCCGGTGCGAACTCCCTAAGGCACGTACCCTTGTTGTACAGGCGGGTTTGTCGTTCTTGGGCCTGCCGCAAATTCTCCTGGGTTAGGTGGGTGAGTGTGTGGAGTTTTGCGCGCAGGTCCATAACGTATTGAATTTCGTTTTTACTTTGTGAAGGTCCCTCCTCCCAATTTTCGCGCAGCACATCTAGGATGCCACGCGGCTTATGCCCATATAATAATTCGAATGGGGAGAACCCCATGGAGGCTTGGGGAACCTCTCGCACTGAAAACAACAAGGGCTCGAGCCACTTATCCCAATTACGTGCGTCCTCACTTACGAATTTTTTAATTATATTCTTGAGGGTGCGATTGAACCGTTCAACTAAACCGTCCATTTGTGGGTGATACACGCTGGTGCGGATCGGCTTAATCCCTAATAACCTATACAGTTCGTTCAGTGTCTGTGACATAAACGTGGTGCCTTGATCAGTCAGAATCTCTTTCGGGATTCCAACTTGGGAGATGACGCGGAACAGCGCCTCCGCAATACTCCGTGCTGAGATATTGCGGAGAGGCACTGCTTCCGGGTATCGCGTTGCATAATCCACCAGAACTAATATAAAGCGGTACCCTCGTGTCGACCGATCTAATGGCCCAACGAGATCCATCCCAATTCTTTCGAATGGGGTCTTGATTAACGGTAGAGGGTGCAAAGGCGCTTTTGGAATGGCCGCTGGATTTACTAATTGGCATTTGCGGCACGCCGTAAACCACCTATGGACATCGCCGCGAATCCCCGGCCAATAAAATCAGGCCATTATTCGGGCTAGTGTCTTATCCTGCCCTAAGTGTCCAGCCATGGGATTAAAGTGAGCCACCTGGAATACCAATTCCCAGCGGCTTTTTGGAATCAGAAGCTGTGTGATTTGCTCTTTCGTCTGAGTGTCCTGCGTCACTCGGTATAATCTATCCTTCATAATAGAAAAATAGGGGAAGGACGGGGTGGCGTTCGGTGGGAGCGTTTGACCATTGATTACTCTCACTTGGTCAAACGCATGCTGCAGAGTCTCGTCTCGCGACTGCTTTAACGGGAAATCCGCTAGGGATTCTCTGAGAGAGGGAGGAGGAGCCTGTGGCTCCTCACTCTGACGCAGAGCTGACGTAGACGGCTCTGTGACAGCTGCTCCCACCAAGGCAACACCGGGACCTCCCCCTACTGAAGTATGGCAGGACCCACTCTCCACTAAATGGCTCATCAACTCCCCGAATCCCGGCCAATCAGTCCCCAAAATTATCGAGTGGGTGAGGTGAGGATTAACCGCCGACTTTACTATAAATTTTTCCCCTTGGAAAAAAATGTGGATCGACACCAAAGGGTAGCTGTGAACATCCCCGTGCACACACAACACTTTCACCCCCTGTGCTCCCCCCAGTGCCTCGTCTTGCACCAGGCTTTGGTGAATTGAGGTCTGATTACAACCAGAATCCACCAACGCCTGATATGTATCCCCTTGAATACTCACCGGTATGCGATATGCTCCGGCCCGATCGAGGGCGGCTCCTGGTGCGTTGGGGATCCGAACCACCGCACCCACCTCCATTGCCGTGCACTGTTGTTGGAGGTGGCCCGGCTCCCCGCAGCACCAGCAAACCGGCCCGGGCTTCCTCTCTGCACCGGTGTTCTGGGGCTCACTCACCTGAGGGGGGGGATAGACAGACACAGAAGGGAGAAATGGGAGGGCACCGCGGGTGCAGCAGGCCGGCTCGGGTGGCGCCGGCCCCCGCATCTGCGGTGGGGGAATGGGACAAGGACGAGACACAGGAGGAGAAGGAGAGAGAGAGAGAGAAGAGGAGAGGAGAGAAGAGGCTGTCTGCTGTCCTGCCGCCGGGACAGCCGCCAAATGGTCCTCCGCCAGCTTGATTGCCTGATCCAACGATGCCAGGCGGTGGCACTGGACCCACTCCGCGGTTCCTGCTGGCAAGCGTGCGATGAATTGTTCCAGTACCACCTGGTCGATGATCCCCTCGACGTCACGGTTGTCGGCCCTCAACCACCGCCAGCAGGCGTCCCGGAGTTGCTGGCCAAACGCGAATGGTCGGCCGACTTCCTCCAAGCGCAAAGCGTGGAAGCGCTGACGCTGCTGCTCAGGGGTGCGCCCCACACGCTGGAGGACGGCCCGGCGAAGGTTCGCGTAGGCCAGCCGGCGGTCGGTGGGGAGCTGTAGCACGGCCAGGTGCGCCTCTCCCGTTAGCAAGGGGAGGAGACGCGCAGCACGCTGTTCCATTGGCCACCCCGATGTCTCCGCGACTTGCTCGAAGAGCGTGATGAATGCCTCGGGGTTGTCCTGCAGGCCCATCTTTGTTAGGGTGAGGGGGGACGGGCCCGCGGTGGGAGCGTTGGTGGATCCCGCCGACACGAGGAGGTGCCGGAACACCTGACGATCTTCTTGCTGGGCCAGCACCAGGGCCTCGAACCACTGTTCCTGCTTCTTTCGGAGGGTGACTAGCGCCTGGTGCTGGCTTTGCTGGGCCGTGGCGAGGGCGTGGACCAGATCAGCGAATGGGGAGGACTCCATGGGGCTGTTCGGCTTCTGTGCTCCAGGTCCCAGGTTTCGGCACCGCTGTAATGGTTCTAGCAAAGGGCGGAGCACAGAGGATGGCAGGACAGAGATCAGGTTTGTAAACTGGGGGTTTTTATTGCCACACTTTTCAGTGAACGTCTAACTAACACAGACACACACACACAACCGGCGTCTGGTTCGGGGATGAGCTCCTCTGCTCTCGCTCTCCTTCCTTAAGTAGGGTGCGGTCACTGGGAAGACACACAAACAGGTTAATTGACATCAGGTGTAGTGATTCTGCCACTTACCTTCCCTGACTCCACCCTCCTGTCACAGACCGGCGCTTGACCACGCCCCCGCTGCCACAGCACCATAACATAAATAACATAACATAACATAACATAACATAACATAACATAACATAACATAACATAACATAACATAACATAACATAACATACTGCTTGTCTTGGCACTTTGGCAATTCCTACTAGACTTCTGTTTTGTTTATTGATTTAAGCTGATTGTCTGCAGATATGAAATGCTTTTGGACAGAGTGTGCTTAAGTTCATTCTCCCTGACTCAGCTATTGCCCATCATGTGCCACATTCACATTTTTTCTGAAATTGTTATAAAGGTTTTAAGCAGCTCAGCTTGGAACTGGTTGTAAAGCACATGAAGATATGAAATAAAATAAAAATAAAATGATGATGGTCAGGAATTGTGCATTATTTCATTTGTAAAGCGGCCGAGTTACTATACTTCGGCCGCTCCCATTAGTTTGGGGTTGCCACGGCGGATCTGTTCCGCATATTTGATTTGGCGTAGGTTTTACACTGGATGCTCTTCCTGATACAACCCGCCCAAATCTATCCGGGCTTGGGACTGGCACTGTCTCGTACAACCTCATTGACTGGGTATTTTTCCTAATCTGCATGTCTTTGGACTGTGGTAGAAACTGGAGCACCAGGAGGAAACGCACACAGACACGGGGAGAACATACAAACTCCATACAGAAAGGTCCCCATCAGCAGTGAGGATAGAACCTGGAACCTTCTTGGTGTGAGGTGAAAGTGCTAACCACTACACCACCATGCCACTGCTAATACAGGGGCATAGCGGGGGGGCCTGGGGTGCCCGTGAACCCCCTTTGTCGGACCATGCATTTTTTCAATAGCCACATAAGAATATTAGAAAAGCACCCACTGTAATTTTTCTAGCATTTTTTTTAAAAACTAGATTGTCACCTCAGCCTCATTAGGGTTTCTATAACCTTGACTTCCTGTGGTTTGGGCGCAAAAACCCAGTTTGTCAGAGTGTGTACAGGAGAGGCAGATGTAAGTGCAGATAGGTTAAATAATACACAGTGCGATATGAGCATAAAGTGTGTGAAACACACACAACAGGCAAACAGTCCGAAACAGCAGGCAAAGTCGTAATCGAGGAAACAGGCAGGAGGTCAATCGAGGTGTGGACAGAATATCAGAGGCTTTACAAGATCAAGGGACGAGAAACAGGAGTCGAAAAACCAGGAGGTCAACAAGAACAGGTACAGGAAACAAGGCTCTCTAAGGCACAACTAGACGCGGCGTAATACTTCGCATCGTCCTTGCATGGGCGCAGTCCTTAAATAGCCCAAACAGAGTTCATCGATTAAAGACAGGTGTTCTTTGTTCACGACGCACGTGCCAGAGCTCGTTAGGCATGTGCGCAGGCGCGCCTTCAGGTGCACGAGCCAAGACACGCAGGACTGACACAGTTCTGTGCAAGCGCAAGATGATCGCACTAGAAAGCATGGTCAAGCTGTCAGTGTAGCTGCAGTCTGTTTAGTTGCGAATTAAGAGTATTTCTTATTGTGTTAATAATTTGTCATGTCAAAACAAGCAAAACTTTCCTCCTTCTTTTGATGTGAAGAGAGGTAAGCAATTTATTATATATTTTTTCCATCAAAGTTGCATTTTGTGACTTCGAAGCTAAGTTTTAGCATGCTGTTTCTAGAACACAACATCAAGAAAACGTAGAAAAAAACAGCAATAATGAAAGAGCCGGGTTCTAAGCTACCTAAAACTAGCAATGGTAACTATTTTTTGTTACATAATGCACTCAGGCTGCCAGTCAGTGTGTGACCCCTGTAGGTGCAATAGGCTTATTGAATCAGTCTCATGTAAAAAGAGATCAGTCTCATTCATTAATCATTAATTCAAGTGTCTAATAGTTTATAGCTAAACTATTTAAATCAATGGAATAACTAATGGAAGCAGGGAATTGGTTACTAAGGCTATGGCATGGCACCCCCCCCCCCCCCCCTTTGAAAAATCCTAGCTATGCCCCTGTAATACATGGGCCGAATTACTAGAAATCACTAGAAATCGTTTGCTGTTTGCAGGGGCATAGCTAGGATTTTTCAAAGGGGCGGGGGGGGGGGGGGGGGGTGTCACACACTGACTGGCAGCCTGAGTACATTATGTAACAAAAAATAGTTACCATTGCTAGTATTAGGTAGCTTAGAAACCGGCTCTTTCATTATTGCTGTTTCTTCCATGTTTTCTTGATGTTGTGATCTAGAAACGGCACTAAAGCTTAGCTTTGAAGCCACAAAATGCAACTTTGATGGAAAAAATATATAATAAATTGCTTACCTCTCTTCACGTCGAAAGAAGGAGGAAAGTTTTGCTTGTTTTGACATGGCGAATTATTAACACAAGAGGAAATACTCGTAAATCACAACTAAACAGACTGCAGCTACACTGGCAGCTTGACCATGCTTTCTAGTGCGATTGTCTTGCGCTTGCGCAGAATTGTATCAATCCTGCGCTTCTTGGCTCGTACACCTGAAGGCGCGCCTGAGCGCGCGCCTAACAAGCTCTGGCACACGTGTCGTGAACAAAGAACACCTGTCTTTAATCAATGAACTATGTTTGGGCTATTTAAGGACTGCGCCCATGCAAGTACGATACGAAGTATTACGCCGCGTCTAGTTGTGCCTTAGAGAACCTTGTTTCCTGTCCCTGTTCTTGTTGACCTCCTGGTTTTTTGACTCCTGTTTCTCGTCCCTTGATCTTGTAAAGCCTCTGCTATTCTGTCCACGCCTCGATTGACCTCCTGCCTGTTTCCTCGATTACGACTTTGCCTGCTGTTTGCCTGTTGTGTGCATTTCACGCACTTTATGCTCATATCACACTGTGTATTATTTAACATATCTGCAGTTACATCTGCCTCTTCCGCACACACTCTGACAAACTGGGTTTTCGCGCCCAAACCACAGGGAAGAAAGAAAAAGAAAGAAAGCACAACTTTATTTATCACAAACTTGTGAAATTTCCTCTCTGCATTTAACCCATCTGAAGCAGTGAACACACACATGAGCAATGAGCACACACACAACCCAGAGCAATGGGCAGCCATGCTAACAGTGCCCGGGGAGCAGTTGAGAGTTAGGTACCTCACTCAAGGGCACCTCAGCCCAAGGCCGTCCCATGTTAACCTAACTGCATGTCTTTGGACTGTGGGGGAAACCGGAGCACCCGGAGGAAACCCACGCAGACACGCGGAGAACATGCAAACTCCGCACAGAAAGGCCCTTGCCGGCCTCGAACCCAGAACCCTCTTGCCGTGAGGCGACCGCGCCAACCACTACACCACCATGCCACCTGAAGTCAAGGTTATAGAAACCCTAATGAGGCTGAGGTGACAATCTAGTTTCAAAAAAAAATGTTAGAAAAGTTACAGTGGGCGCTTTTCTAATATTCTTATGTGGCTATTGAAAAAATGTATAATGTATGGTCTGACAAGGGGGGGGGGTCACAGGCACCCCAGGACCCCCCCCCCCCCCACAGCTACTCCCCTGGTTTGTTCATTAACATATGCATCCTGCCAAGTGGGCGGCACGGTGGTGTAGTGGTTAGCGCTGTCGCCTCACAGCAAGAAGGTCCGGGTTCGAGCCCCGTGGCCGGCGAGGGCCTTTCTGTGTGGAGTTTGCATGTTCTCCCCGTGTCCGCATGGGTTCCTCCGGGTGCTCTGGTTTCCTCCACAGTCCAAAGACATGCAGGTTAGGTTAACTGGTGACTCTAAATTGACCGTAGGTGTGAATGTGAGTGTGAATGGTTGTCTGTTTCTGTGTGTCAGCCCTGTGATGACCTGGCGACTTGTCCAGGGTGTACCCCGCCTTTCGCTCGTAGTCAGCTGGGATAGGCTCCAGCTTGCCTGCGACCCTGTAGAACAGGATAAAGCGGCTTCAGCATCTGACATGTCATCCTCACAGTTCCCCCCCCAACACATACATACATACATCTCATCGTTCATTAACACACTGAACTCAGGCACCACACATCTCACTTTACCTCGTTCATTTTCACTATTCTGCACTACCTCATCTTAACAGCTGCTAGTTTTTTTATACTGCTTATTTCATGTTTCATGTTTACCTGCTATACCTCAAGTGCCCTTGACTGTTTGGTTATTTGAACCAATTTATGTGTGTGTGTGTGTGTATATATATGTATGTATATATAAGTGTTTAGTCTACGTCTAGTTCATATCTAGAGTGTTTATACTAGGCTTGGGAAGATTCACCGATGCACATCGGAAAATCGATACGACCTGTTAAGATGCAGTTGCATCGATTTGCAAACATCGCATCGGAAAAAACCGCACATAAACTCGAGATGCATCGTATCTAAACTGTCTGCATCGATATAAACCGATTAATATCTTAATTTAATACATATAATGAATAAATTATAACATAACAGTTTAGAAAAGGGTCTGGTATTTCTGGGTTTCATCTCTCTATCTCTCTCCTACTCAAGTCTCGGCTCAAGTCTCGCGCGAATAGGTGGGTCCAACCTAGCTTTCGAATAGGATAGAGGCGGAAAGTCAGCCAGATAGCGGTTAACATGGAGGAAGACAAAACAGACATTGTTCATTCGGTGGTGGGTTTCAAGTCTAACGTATGGAAAGATTTCGGGTTCTACAAGCGAGGGGGAGAGCTGGACAAGACAACGGCCATATGTAAACTCTGCCGTTCCAGAGAGACCTGTAAGCACTTTATGTTGTACTTCCTGTGTTTCAAAATAAAAGGCACAGCTTTAATGCTTCAAGTGCCATAACTTGAACTACTCTGTATTCCATGGTGCACTTTTCTTCTGCATTGCATCGTATCGAATCGCATCGTATCGCACTGGACCGCATTGTATTAGAATTAAATCGTACTGTATCGCACCATATCGCAGCATGCGGGAGAATCGTATCGCATCTTAGCACTGGCAATTTCATTAATCTTGAATGTATCGAATCGTTGGCAGTGTATCGAGATGCGTATCGTATCGCTTTGATTATGAAGATTCCCATCCCTAGTTTATACTGTTTATATTGTCTGTCTGAGTGTTTAGTCTGTGTGTAGCTCTTATCTAGTGTTTACACTGTTTATATTGTCTGAGTGTTTAGTCTATGTCTAGTTCCTATCTAGAGTGTTTATACTGTTTATATTGTTGTTTGTTTTTTTCAATTATTCTATTTTTATTTATTGCATTGCCTGTTTGCACCGCGGGTCAGAGAGGACTGATATTTCATCTGTGCTGTATGTCGAGCATGTATAGCATATTTAACAATAAAGTTGACTTGACTTGACTAGAGATAATGAGATGAGATGAGATCCTGCCAAGTTGTCAAAAGCTAGGCCTATAATATAATGTTGTAATTATAAATACATTATTACACATTATAGCATTATCAGTCGTCTCTCTCTCTCTCTCTCTCTCTCTGGAGCAGGTGCGTTTATTTCAATAACACTCCTTTCGAGACCAACCTCCTTCTCGCCAGCCAATCATATAGAATAGTGGGCGTGTTTATGTAGATTAGGAGGCGGTTCTTTACCGTGGTGCTCTGAGGTAAAGTTGTGTGAGTGCAGTTTTAGCAGCGCGGCTAACAGTGTGAGAAACGCGGGCACTGAGTTAGGACATGAGGAAGAGAAATAAACTCTTATTTACTCCCAGGACAGAGTCACACCGCGGAATCCTTCTCAGCATGTGAATTTATGGAGACAGGAGCGAAAAAAATGCAGGCGCCTCGGCTTGTTCAGTGTTTTGTGCTGGCGGTTGCTGTCATCCGGACGAGTCGCGCGCAGGCAGGTAAAATAATAATAATAATAATAATAATAATAAAAGCTTTATACCTAACAGCTCCAACTTTGAAATAAAAAAAAATGGGAATTCACTTTAATATTTATATTAAATCTCCATATATTCACTTATAGCCATGCTTTAGTCCTGTGTGTGGGTGAGTGACGGGTATCTCGTGCGTAATGGACAGTTTTGGTTCGTCTCCGTTATCCTTATTCAGTTGCGCATGCGCGTTAATAAAACGCACATATGTCTTTGCTTGTACAGTATATAAGTTAGTGCGTGGTGTCTTCGAGTGCGTTTTATTTGGTCCTGGAAAAGTGTTGGGACTGTGCTGTAGTAGAGACAGAAGCCACACAAAGTGTGTATGCGTGTGAAAATGTGTGATGGATATGTCATGTGTGTGCAGATGAATGAATGCTCGTGGCAGTGACGTAATGACGTTGTGACACAACCAGGGTGTAAAAGATGTTGTGGTGCACTACAGAGAAAGAATACCATTGGACTATATAAGTTGGATTAGTGGTGTAGTGTACTTCTGTCACGTGCACAAAGGGTAAAAAAACCCCAACAGTTTTGGTATAATTTTTTTTTCGACCCTTCTTCTGTATACACTCATGCCAAGATGTGTAAGTCGGGATGAAAATCATCAGCAGCTGAAGGAAAAAAATAAATCAGCTCTGAGTGAATTTTAGATCTCTTTCTCTGACTCTCTCTGAAATCAGTTCTCTTTCCAAGCTTATAACAGGGTGAGTGTAGAACTGAGGACGAACGCTTCTGAAAGAAGGTTCAGTGTTTCTTTCTATTCAGAAGTGCAGCTCTGTCCCCACAGTGCTGCCGTGGCAGTGTGCCTGTGCTCTGGGTGTGTACAGTGTAGCCGACTGTCACTTTAGGTCACTTTAGGTCCAAACAGCACAGCCTTGTTACTGTGTGCTCTTGTTTCACTTCTCCAGTGACTCCAGGAGTTCTGCTTTTCGCTTGTCATTGTTTGTTTGAGGGTGGCATGGTGGTGCAGCGCGGAGTATTTCCACCTCACAGCTCCAGGGTTTGTTGTGTGTGGAGTCTTGTGTCCAGGTTCTCCTGTGTCCCCCCACCTCCCAAAAACATGCTAGTAGGTGGATTGGCTACACCTCAGCATGTTTTACCTAACAGGTGTGTGTGTGTTGTTATGAATTGGATCCAGGGTGTTGTCCTGCCTCTTGAAAAGTGTTCCCAAGATAGTCTCCTGATCCACTGCCTCCCTGACTGAAGGTTTTGAAGCGTTTGAGTCTGTTTGCTCTGAGGTTATTGTTCTGATCTTGAAGTGCAGTGCAGTGTGTGGATGTGTGTGATTGTTTGCTGAAGTTCAGGACCAAATGAATGAGGGGAGTTGTGTAGACCGAGACAAGGGGCTGCCGTTTGTTCTGAAATGGAGTCTCTCTCTCTCTCTCTCTCTCTCTCTCTCTCTCTCTATATATATATATATATATATATATATATATATATATATATATATATATATATAGTCTGTCTCACTCTGTTTCGCGTCTCTGTCTCACTCTTTTTAAACCTCTCATCTCTCTCTCTTTCTCACTGTCTTGCTCTTTATAAATCTCTCTCTTTCTCTCTCTCTCACTCTGTCTTGCTCTTTTTAAATCTCTCATCTCTCTCCCGCTCTCTCTCTCACTTTGTCTTGCTCTTTTTAAATCTCTCTCTCTCACTTTGTCTTGCTCTTTTTAAATCTCTCTCTCACGCTGTCTTGCTCTTTTTTAAATCTCTCTCTCTCTCACTCTGTCTTGCTCTTTTTAAATCTCTCATCTCTTTCTCTCACTGTGTTAGATGACGCGAATAATTATGAGAAAGTAATGAAGTATGTTGTCATATTTTTAGCCACTGAATCCTCACTTGTGCTGTCACTTTATTCGACTATCGGTGGGATTCAAATGAAGATGTTTGTCTTTACACATTTCTCAAAATGACAACACTCCAAATATTGATGAGTTGTAAAGGAAAGACAGTGTGATGCAGAAATTAGTGTTGATAAGGGACTGTGTTTTTAACCTCACTGACGTACACTCTCGCAGATATTCTGACCACTCATGCTTTCTAATGACATTAACAGGGCCTAGTTTCCCAAAAAATAAACAAATAAATAATTTAAACAATTTAAAGGAGAGCAAACAAATGACTGAAGTCCAATTAACACTAATCTCACTGGGTTAAGTGCACTGTGCTGTGTTCAAAACAAGCCTGTATTAGTGAATGCGGTCTTTCTCTAGCCAGAGAGCTTAATATCTGATCTGCTCTAGACCTCTCTAGGGTGAAGAACTAATTAACTTTGTCGGTTTTATTTCCAAAAATCTAAACAAAGAAAACAGTTACTGAAGAAAAAAAAAGAAACAAACAAACCAGTAAAGCCCAAGTTACATCAAATGCAGCCATGCTGTGTATAATAAGCTCCTGTATTAATAAACATGGCCTTTGAACCTGAACTTCCACGCCATACTTCATATCTGAACACCTGCTCCAGTGACTTTTTTTTTTTTTAATCCCTGTCCCAGTGCACACCACCGGGAGCTGAGTGCCACTTGGATACTGTAGTGCACTAGATAGGGTGCAGAAGTCATTAAGATTCGCTATATGTAGTGCAGAGTTGAAAATGCCCCTGGAAGCTGTTTGGATAAAACATTATTGTAATGCATAATAGCATGTGAAGTCAAGAGGTTTAACACCAGGTCAAATGTAACCACATCAACTCTGAGGCCATCCATTAGTTCTCTATAGCGCTTATCCGGCAGGGTTGTGGGTGAGCTGGAGCCAATCCCAGCTGACTACGGGTGAGAGGCGGGGTTCACCCTGGAAAGTCGACAATCTATCACAGGACTAACACAGAGATGAGCAACCATCACACTCGCATGGGCAATTTAGAGGAGGGAGTTGACCAAATCCTCATGTCTTTAGGCTGTAGGAGGAAACTGGAGCAGGGGGTTTTCTAGAAAAATTTAGCATGAGGGTGCTCACCATGGTGAGGGAGCGAAGCGACCAAGCGGGGAGTTGGTGCGGAGGGGGGGGGGGGTTCCCCCCCTTCCGCTGTGCAAAGCCTTTGAAAAATTGAGGCTACAATGGGACATTCTGAGGCTATCTGAGAGGGAAATTGTAACAAATTGTTTATTTGTCAACATTCTCATCTCATTATCTCTAGCTGCTTTATCCTTCTACAGGGTCGCAGGCAAGCTGGAGCCTATCCCAGCTGACTATGGGCGAAAGGTGGGGTACACCCTGGACAAGTCGCCAGGTCATCACAGGGCTGACACATAGACACAGACAACCATTCACACCTACGGTCAATTTAGAGTCACCAGTTAACCTAACCTGCATGTCTTTGGACTGTGGGGGAAACCGGAGCACCCGGAGGAAACCCACGTGGACACGGGGAGAACATGCAAACTCCGCACAGAAAGGCCCTCGCCGGCCCCGGGGCTCGAACCCAGGACCTTCTTGCTGTGAGGCGACAGCGCTAACCACTACACCACCGTGTCGCCCCTATTTGTCAACATTGAAAAAGAAAATTAAACTTTGTCACAAACAACACTTAATTCAAATTCTAATACCTCATAAGTCAAATTCAAGTTACACATAATACTAATTCCTCATGATTCAAATTGAAATTTATAATTCAAATTCAAGTGAATCAAGCTTACAAAGTATTAAACATTCACCAGAGAAATCTGTTGTTTTCTTATACTAGAATAAGGTAGAGTTAGTTGTTCAACATGAAAATAATAATAATAATAATAATTCCAGAGCAAAATTATTTTCTTTAAAAGGAAACTTAACAAGTAAGCATTGTAAAGTTGGAATCCAACCCAAATCACATAAAGTTTGAAACCATGCAAAAAATGTAAGCGCGCTTTAAAAAAAAAAACAAACTTTTCCTGGAACTTTTTCTCATTTTGCTTTTCCACTGAACACTTGGTGCCTTCATCAGAGCAAGACATCTGGTCTTCGTTCGTCACGGATTCTGCGACGCTGCTGTCACAGCGCTCTGTTGGCGTGTCCTTCAATGAGCGCTACGGCTTCAATGAGCTTCAATCAGCGGCACGGACCGATCCCTCGATTGTCGAGGTCTCGCCATCGGAAACATCTTTATCCGCTTTGTGACAGCAAAAAGAAGTCATCTTCTTCTGCCCCGGACAGTCTTTGGCTTTCTTCCGTTTCATGCCGCGGGATGACATCTTTAAATGCCCAAGTGTCAACAAAAACAACTCACGAACTTCTTCTGTCAAGAGCTCCCGCAACAGTGGGTGAAAAGTCATTCAGTCTCGAGAAATCTCACTCTACAAGTCAGCTGACCTTGTATGTAACCTATGTCAAATCTCGCGAGAGCAGCCGCGACAAGTTAACAACTAAACAAAGGGCGCCTCGGTCTGGAAAACGCCAATTCGGATCATTTTTGCACTGTCTGACGGTGTATCTAATATGATTGGAATATTTTTGGAATAATTATAACATATTTGATGATCAGACACATTGTCACGTGGTGTTGCTGGGATGTTTTCACAGAGAAAAGATCGTTTTGAGAAAGATTACATGTTGTGAAGTAGCATATACTGCATGGCCTAAGTGTGACTTGGGGTTCAATCGGCATTTCGGTAAGGGGGCGCGCGCCGAGAGTAAGAGGGCGCAGCACCCCTGTTCCCCGGTTTAGATGAAAGCATGTGGAGCACCTGGATCACACACACAGGGAGAACATGCAAACTCCACACAGAAAGATCCCAGTTGGCCACTGGGCTCGAACCCAGAACCTTCTTGCTGTGAGGTGACTGTGCTAACCACTACACCACTGTGCTGCCCACTGACTCTCTTTAATTCGCTACATAGCACTGCTCTTTGCACATGTAGGTCTGTAGGATGTGGAATGGCTTCATAAAGCACAGTTATCTTCCATGGAGTCCGTTTTATTTCTCCAAAATAATACCTTTCACCTTTGCTCACACTGTTTGATACTGGTGTCTGCTGTAACATGATATGTTTGAGCGAATACTTGTTTAATCATCCACCGATGTGGTCATGTGGTCATATCATCATCATCATCATCTGTGTGTGTGTGTGTTTCAGTGCCTTGAAGGAGCAACAGAAACCTCATTGCTGTTGTTTCCTTAAATTTGAAGGAACATGAAGCTCCGGGAAAAAGGTGGAGGTGATGGTGTGTGACCTCAGCCTGGCTGTATGTGGGGGAAAAAAAGGTTTTCACAACACACAGTGGTGAACACACAAACTCACACCTCCTGGAACAATCCCGCAATCATTTTTCATTCTCTTTCCACTACATATGCTCTTTCCTCCAATCTTTTCCTCCTCCATGCATTTTGTCATAAACTTGTCTTAGGAAATACATGCCTTTTAATCTTTCTTTGGCTTTTACTCATCCCTTGTTCTGCTCGTTTTGCTGTTTGTACATCTATCATAGGAACCTGCGTCAACTCCTCCGACTGTGTTTCTCCTTGTCCTGCTCTGAGGTCATAATCACTGGACGAGGCTGTAAATAGTAATGGAGAATCAGAAGGAGAGAGAGAGAGAGATTGTTAAAGGATGCAGGAGGATGATAGAGGGCTTGTGATGAGAACAGGTTGTATACGATTGAATTTTGAGATTGAGTAAGTTTACTCACTGTTCTCTTGTATATTATAGCTGGATCAAAAAGCATCATGCTCCCGTCAACCTGCAAGGCCGATTCCAATGGAGATGTTCGGGAAACATAATTACCATCTTTCATCGACCATCTGCTGCTGTCTGGCTCAGTTAGATAATTAGGACAACAGATCCTCAGGCTGGATTGCACAATTTCATCCAGGGATATGGAGAGGAAGTGCTGGAAGTTCTACTGGAGAGATTAATGGAGCTATAGAGATTATGGGAAGCTTGATTTGTATTATTATTTTTACAGTTATTGATTATGTTGATGCTTTGCAGCAATGAGTCACTTCAGTTCATTGTAACAGCCTGATTGGACTTGATTGTTTTAGTCATACTGTTGCTGAACAGTGTAATTTTCCAAACAGATGATTAAGCCGTGTTTGCAGATTAGAGATAGTCAACTCCCCAGTTATCTGTTCTAACACTCAATCAGTATGTGATGTCCTTCTACCTGTTGGTGTGTGTGTGTGTTTCATGCTATGTGTGTCGGTGTGTTTCACCCTGTGCTGTCCGTGACAGCAGAAATCCTCTCCATCTAATCAAACTGGACAACCTGCTGTGAGGTTTCATTCATCAGCTCGAGAGCAGACAGGTTTGATAAATGACCCATACTCTGGCCTGTCCTCTTTCTCATTGTCCTTCTCTGTCTCACTCACTCGCGCACACACACTGTCTGACAGGTTGAAATGTCTCTCTTCTATCAACGCAACCCTTTC
Organism: Neoarius graeffei; assembly: GCF_027579695.1. Taxonomy (NCBI): domain Eukaryota; kingdom Metazoa; phylum Chordata; class Actinopteri; order Siluriformes; family Ariidae; genus Neoarius; species Neoarius graeffei. The sequence goes on from NC_083586.1 coordinate 16,959,312, forward strand.
TTAGCTTCTTTAAATAAGAATCTCTCTTTAGTCCAGCTTAAATGAAGTATGGTGCTTTCGGTGGAGTAGAAAACAGTCCAAGTTTAGACGTTTTACTTGGATCCTTTTAGCAACTCCATCTTTTAAACACCAACAAACCCCGACATTAGAAACTTCTGAGAAAGGATCTTTCACTCACACAAATGGGGATTGAGAGAGAGAGAGAGTGAGAAGTTTGCTTTTCCCACCTTTATGAAGACAAACTGTTGGTTTAAAACAGAAAATGGCTGAATGGATTGACTATGAGGACTTGTTAGTTTCTCCAGTTTTTTTTTTTGTGTGTGTTTTATGTTTCTACATTACTATTGGTCTTCTACTTGAAAGTGGAGGGATTTTTTTTTTTGGTCCATATTGTGGCTGTTAGATAGTTATTGTCTCCCTCAGAGAGAACAGCTCTCCGTATGTAATTCTTTGGTCACTTGTAGCCTGTGTTAACATTTAAACCTGCAGCATGTGTTTTATTAACAAATAATTCAGTGTTTTTGGAGTAGAGTGCTTGTAATTGGACAGTTATAAGCCTTTATCTACAAGATTAAATGTAAATATAAACGGATAAAGTGGTATAAGTTAAATAAAATTTGATGTTCTTGGAAAATAATCAACTTCAAGGTGGAAACAGTAACTCTGCTTCATCACACTGATTATTTTCCTCTAACAGCATGGCACAAAGTTTTTTATTCCTTACCAAACACCACCTTGATCACCACCACTTTGAAAATAATTGTTTTCCATCCTATTATCTTTTTTAAAATATTTTTTTATTTTTCATGAATTTAAGCATGGACATTAAACATATCTGATAACCCCTCCAACAACCCACCCACCCACCCCATCTCACCTCCTCCCGCCACCCTCTCCTATCCCTCCCATGTCCTATAAGTACATAGATAGACTATAAGAAAAAGATGAGGCAGCCTGCACAGACAAGCAGGGTCTCAGCTCATCATCTCTAGCTGCTTTATCCTGTTCTACAGGGTCGCAGGCAAGCTGGAGCCTATCCCAGCTGACTACGGGCGAAAGGCGGGGTACACCCTGGACAAGTCGCCAGGTCATCACAGGGCTGACACATAGACACAGACAACCATTCACACTCACATTCACACCTACGCTCAATTTAGAGTCACCAGTTAACCTAACCTGCATGTCTTTGGACTGTGGGGGAAACCGGAGCACCCGGAGGAAACCCACGCGGACACGGGGAGAACATGCAAACTCCGCACAGAAAGGCCCTCGCCGGCCACAGGGCTCGAACCCGGACCTTCTTGCTGTGAGGCGACAGCGCTAACCACTATACCACCGTGCCGCCCGACAAGCAGGGTAAAAAATAAATAAATATGTAAAGAAAAACAATGAGAAAGGAGGGGAAAAAATCCTATTATCATGGTGGAGACTGGTTTAGCTTTCATGGACCCGCTGACCCTGAATCATGGTACCGAATGGTGTGAATTTATTAGTCTAATGGCTACAGGACTTTCCTATATTTATATTCCAATGATGGAATGAGCACAGACTCTGATTCTTGCACCTGAGTTTAACATGCAGTCTTGCGTCCACAACGGTCTTAAACGGGTCGGGTTATACATGTAGATCGGATGATGGTATGTTTTGTGGTGTGAGACAGCGGCACCAGGGATCAAGGTAAGGGAAGAGATTCTGTGCTTAATTGGATGACCTGGTATTGATTGAGAAAAGGAGCTTGGGCTTGAAAGTGATAAAGAATGACCAGCTCCTGCCATTGTGTCCTATTAGGAAACCGTTTGAAGAGCTGCCGAGGTGTTTAACTTTGCATACTATGCATTCCAGTATTCCAGCGTTTTAAATGCTCTATTGTTAACTTAGCCTACATTTTCCTCTTGATAGAATTCACCTCCTCAGTGCAAATTGGTTTAGTTGTCATTTGTTAGATAAGAGATGTAAATATGACAGAACGGTAAACCTGAGGAGCAGGAAATTTATTTTACTCTAGATTATGTAAATTATTGGTGCCATTTGAACTATATAAAGTTGAGCTTTTTTTTAAATTTAAAGTCATATACATTGAGAAGCCATTCCATCATAGGTAATTCCATTGTTGATATATAGTGTGTGTGTATATACAGTAAAGTTGCTATACACACAGTACCAGTCAAAAGTTTGTACGCCCCTACGCTACTCATTCATAGGTTTTTCTGTCTTTTGTATTTTCTACATTGTACAGGACTGAAAACATCGACACTATGAAATAACATATGGAACATTATATAATTATGTGGTAAACAAAAGTTTGAAAAACATAAAAATGTTTGATATTTTAGATTCTTCAAAGTAGCCAGTGTTTACCTTGATGATGCTTTGCACACTATAGACCCTTTTCAGTCACGTGACCTTCGTAAACACGACCACCATTTTGGACATGTAGCAGACTTCGGCTCGAATTGGTTTGAATGCGAGGAAGACGACAAACGGAGAACATACAAGAAAAAGGAGTGAGATGCAGAAAACACCTTTGCTATCCAGTGACGTAGGGCATTTACAGGGCGAGCAGAGGGAGAAATAACAACAGTAACGACACATTAGCAACGCCGTACAGAAATAACGGTTTATGGCACAGACCCTTTCGGTTCTCGCTCATCTAGCTGCTACAATGACTGCTTAGACTGCAACAATAATACCTAACACACATTTAAGTAGGGCGGCACGGTGGTGTAGTGGTTAGCGCTGTCGCCTCACAGCAAGAAGGTCCTGGGTTCGAGCCCCATGGCCGGCGAGGGCCTTTCTGTGTGGAGTTTGCATGTTCTCCCCGTGTCCGCGTGGGTTTCCTCCGGGTGCTCCGGTTTCCCCCACAGTCCAAAGACATGCAGGTTAGGTTAACTGGTGACTCTAAATTGAGCGTAGGTGTGAATGTGAGTGTGAATGGTTGTCTGTGTCTATGTGTCAGCCCTGTGATGACCTGGCGACTTGTCCAGGGTGTACCCCGCCTTTCGCCCGTAGTCAGCTGGGATAGGCTCCAGCTTGCCTGCGACCCTGTAGAAGGATAAAGCGGCTAGAGATAATGAGATGAGATGACACATTTAAGTATCCGTTGTAAAGACGTGAAACTTGTCGAGTGACGAGTGTGTTCATTGATAAGCTAACACAATCTAAAAGTAGACATACCATCACACTGCCCTGGCGCTGTGTACAGTTTCCCTTCTCTGGTTTGTGCACTCACTATTTGCCATTACTTTCTCCAACCGTTGTTACAGATTACAGGGAACGGCCTGGATTTAAGAGACAAATACATGTTCCTCTTATTTTGAACACTTATTTGTAGGCAGTGCTTAATTTGTAAAGTGGGAGGTCCGGAGCGCAGAGGATGAGCGGCTCCGGTGCGGGGAAAAGGAGAGGGGGGAGGGGGGCGCAGCGCTGCGCTTCTGGGCATGTTTTGTAATAACACTGCAAATTAAGTTCATCTGCAGATATTTTGTGGATGTCGTTTCATGAGAGAAATCACCAACAAGACAGATATCAAAATCAGACATTAACACTAAATAAACTTGCATTTTTTTATTTAATTATTTGTTTTTTTTTTTTTGTTACATAGTCAAAAGAGGTGTCGGATCACCGGATCCAGTGTAAATAGCTGCCAGAGCCAACGCCCGAGGTTCCGGAGCGCGCTCTGGCTTGCTCCCCCTCAAATTAAGCGCTGTTTGTAGGACACTGCCTCTGATCTGTCCTACAGTCTACCAACAGCAAAGGAACACCACGCTAGCTAATGTCGTTAGCTAATAGCTACTACAGAAGAACAAAGAGGTTACAATGGGTTATTTTAGCCTATTTGGTTACACACTCGCCGCTACAGAATGTTAACAGCAATGTAATGCCTTTTCTGGCTAATTTTATTCGTCTTACCTCCAACAAAGTGGTCACTACACAAGCGCTGGTATGCCGAGGGCTGCCAATCTTTCCTGTTTATGGCCGCTATCCATCTTCTCCGTCAGGATCCGATAAAATGATAAACCTTGCCTTGTTTGTTGATGGTTACTACATCCAGGTGCACAACAATATAGTGGCATGATGGAAGTCTTGCTGAAAATAAACACTTTCTTTGCTGCCGTTCCTCAATGCTGGCTGTGGTAAACTACTGGTAGTACAGGTCCAAAATGGCGGCCGCGTTTGTCGTGACGTCACGTGAAAAGGGTCCATAGAGATCTTGCAGTCACGTGACCGGAAAGTACACAACCGCCATCGTGTCGGTCAAAAACACCGCTGAATACTGCTGCACTCGTGTACAGAATGGATCAATTTCAACCGACGGACTACACGGCTCATTTTTCTAATGAACAGATAACTAGATATATGTCTAAAATAAACGATCTACAGATTTGTGACCCTTATGGCTTTCCGGACGGAGTTTTCACGACCGGATTTTGAACTGCCAGCGGAATACCCGGACGTGTATGATTACCTCATCAACTTTCCCTCGCTGTTCAGTGGTGAAGCACTGCGTGCTTATAAATCTCTGGACAGTTATCTTTACAGAAATTCAGGATTTGTCAGCGACTCAGATGTGGCATCTTGTAAACAAGAAAATGATCCTCACTGGATGGGTAAGTCACTTAAGTATTGAGTATAGCACTGACCAGCCGATTATAGAATAGAATAAGGTAATTCCAAATCGTCCGTGTTGTTTACATGGATCTGGCGTTGGAGAGGTAGAGGCTTGGCAGTGGAGATTTGCGTGGCTGTTTTCTGAGCTTAGTCAACAGGCCGGCTCTGCCTGTAGCCTCGCTTTTGCTCCCGGCGCCGCCTCCTTCGCTTTGCTTCCGATAACAATCCACGGAGACCCCGCTGGTCTCGCAATCTCGTCCGGAATTTTTTTTTTTCTCGTCCGGAATGTTGTGCATGCGATGGAAATCGCTACAAACCATCATTTTCTGCTGGAAACCAATGTCCAGTAAGTCCATATGGTTGTAGTGGATATTGAAGTCTGGTACAGACGAACAACACGCAAAAATACACACAAAAAACATAAAAACCGTGCACAGGTAGGGAGAGCTTGTAGCCACAGCCGTTGTAGTAGAATTGTATATAGTAGGGTTTTCCCGAAGAAAAGGTAGAAGTAAAAGCAGAAGTAGAACCAGAAGTAGAAGGCGGAATATGGCGTTTGACCGACACGATGGCGTCTGTCACAATCTGGATCGGCTGTGACGTCACATGCAAGATCTCCTATAGGCATTATTTTAACCAGCTTCATGTGGTAGTCACCTGGAATGCTTTTCAATTAACAGGTATGCCTCATCAAAAGGTAATTAGTGGACGAGTTTCTTGCCTTCTTAATGTGTTTGAGGTCAAACAGTAAATAGTAAATAATAAAAATACGCTAAGTAAATAGCCCTATTCAACACTACAACTGTCATAATCCATAGTATGTCAAGAACTGCTCAACTAAGGAAAGAGAAACGACATCCATCATTACTTTAAGACATGAAGTGACTTTTAATTGAAAAATAAAGAAAAACCATTGAATTCGAAGGCGTGGCCAAACTTTAGACTGGTACTATGTGTGTGTATGTGTGCATATAAATACATAATTTTTATGTAAATGCATTCTACATACAGAGATGAAAGTTTAGGAATAAAAGCTTTATGGCTCTGTTAAACATCCAGACAAAGATGTTTACTGATGAAAAAGTTTAATAAGCTGTTAAAGCAATCAATAAAATTCTCAGCATTTGTTGATATGAGATTAAGCAGGGATGAGAGTTTTTGGCGGATTTCCGCTTTTTCTGAGCGAAAATCGATATTATGCCAAATCCGTTGAGATGTTTTTTTCATTGAGGGGGGTTGGGGTATGTTCCTTCGTGATACTCAAGCGTACGATGATGTTACATGTTTACATTTTCGCCATCTTTAGTCTCGCGGTAGAATACGTGTTATCTACAATGTAATTGGCCAAAACATCGCTGGCAAAAGCATGATAGCCAATCATAACAGTTGTTACAAGAGTGTGGGAGAGAACAAAAGCCAATCATAACAGTTCTTACAAGAGTGTGGGAGAGAACAAAAGCCAATCATAACAGTTCTTACAAAAGTACCCGCATCGTTCTATTTTATCGAAACTTGCACATGTTCATCGTCGCTGCGCTTCAAAAATACGTTTCTCTTTCGTATCGGCTTTTTTACTCAAAATGCCGAATACAATTGACAAGCGAGACGAAGCGAAGGTACGTGAAATTGATGCTGGTATAAAAAACAGAGAGAGGACTGACAAGCTTTTGTTTTTGGCCAAAAGGCTGAAGAAGTCGAAATTATTAAATGAAAATGAGAAGTGACTGTGAACTATAAATAATTGTATAAAGTGTACATAGACATTATCCCATAAACTTAGCATTCGTTTGATTTAATACATTGAACATGTATATGATGGTCAGTAAATCTGAATTAATGCTGACAGTTTTGAAAACTTAAATATTTCAAAAGACTTTGAAATCATATGCAACTAATGAGGACATAGGGTGACTGACCTTTTCTCCCTAAGAAATTTTATTTAATATATGAACATTTTGATAATTAATAAAACTTACATTTAATGTGAATTTAGTTTGTCATTTTTGTTGATCATAAATTATAACCATACCCTTGAATGTAGAATGTGATTTTATTTTGAATTCAAACAATACTCCTATTGATTTGAAACATATTTTCATGTAAATATATAAAAAAGACAACAGATTTTTTATCTACTACAGCTCAGATTGCAGGAAAAGTGGTTTGTAAGGCCTTATTTTTCAAAATTTTCCTGGGGGGGTATCCCTCCCAGACCCCCGACTTTGGGCGCCATCTTGTTTTCTGCTTTTTTGGTGACCACCCACTCTCATCCCTGATTAAGAGAGGAAAAAGCTGATGTATTCTGGCCGGGTATAACGTTACACTTGAGTTCATTATTCAGACTGAACAATGTGAGATTTCCATCACCGCTTTTAAACATTTGGGAGTTTTGGCCACACCGACCATGCTCTTTAATTAAAGGGGATTATTTTAATTAGAGAGCGTTGTGGGTCTCCTTATGAGGTCTGTTCTGTTTCACTGTGTGAGCTGTACTTGAATTTCTTTCCCTCCAGAGTGCTCCGAATACCAAACCAAAATGTTCTAATCTCTTTTCCTTCCATGAAACTCATCTGTGGAGTTGTGAGCTAGTTTATTTTCTTAATTAAAGGCTCAACAGAACTTGGTTGTCTGGACAGAAATATTAGACCCCAGATCCCTGGCTCAGGGTAAATGTTATTAGGCCAGCGTGAGTGTCTTAATTATTTTTAGATAAGATTTTGGAGAATGAGTAAACACAAACACATACACGAATCACAGTGCTGTTCTGAATGACGGCCAGGTCATTAAGAGATTGCACCAGGTTTTAACCATTAGCCCATAATGCTAGTTTAAGTGAATTAGTCAAGACAACAGGCTCATAAAGTGCTCACAGGATCCACACAGCATTTCTCCTCACACTCTGGCACCAATCCTCTCATTCCTAATGACCATCACTGTGTGGTGAAGTGGAGAAGAAAGTCAATGCCAATGGCAAATTTTCAAAGAGTCCCTGAGTGAGTGCCAAATCTGTTAGAGGGGTTACAGTGTAATAGACATGAACCCAGGCAGTCTCATTATTTCCTTGTTCACCTCTCCATCTCTGCAGGTGAATGCTGCCAGCCAGATATGCTGTAAAAATTACAAATCATTTACACTGTAGTCAGTGAGTTTATATATGATATATACAGTGCCCTCTATAATTATTAGCCCCCTTGTAAAGATTAGTAAAAAGGGTAAGAAAAAAATTTACCTTTTACTGAAGTTGCTTCATCTCACACAGAAAAAATGAGAAAAATCCAACCTTTAATTGAAATAAATTTATTCAGAGAAAAACACATGCCTCATCAAGAAATTATTATTTTCAACAAAAACATGTGCCACTATATTTACACGTACACACACACACGTGTGTGTGTGTATAGAGGATATTACATGGTTGTGTATCACAGTTTTTTGATATTATATGGACACATCCACAAAAAAATACTCGAGTTAATCCATCCATTATCTGTAACTGCTTATCCTGTACAGGGTCGCGCGCAAGCTGGAGCCTATCCCAGCTGACTATGGGCGGGAGGCGGGGTACACCCTGGACAAATTGCCAGATCATCGTAGGGCTATCACATAGAGACAAACAACCATTTACACTCACGCCTACGGTCAATCTAGAGCCACCAGTTAGCCTAACCTGCATGTCTTTGGACTGTGGGGGAAACCGGAGCACCCAGAGGAAACCCATGCAGACATGGGGAGAACATGCAAACTCCACACAGAAAGGCCCCCGTTGGCCACTGGGCTCGAACCCAGGACCTTCTTGCTGTGAGGCGACAGTGCTAACCACAATACTATCATGTTAATCATGTTACTCAAGTTAATCAAAAGGATTTTAATTTTGAACCGGTTTGCCACTTTGACAACGCCTGTCTAATCAGCAGGAAAACACTGGGAGTGACATCATCGGAGTGAAATATTGGAATTTATTATCCATACAAGACACTTTCAATGGAATAAAAACGTGTTCTATTCCCTTCTAGCAGGTTTCATTCATTTGGTTTGATAGCATGCAATATTGTTGGCATATCGCTTATCCTACGTGTATTACATCACTCTACCCAATGGAGAATGAGCATACAATATGGTTTACAATATCGCATCATTGTCAAGATAACGATATCACATGTCGGAAACATAAAACTTCCGCACTAGCAAAGGACTGTGACAATTTGTAAACAAATATGGCCGCCAGGTTTGCTTCATTAAATGTGGAAGGTTTTGAGAGAATTTTGGCTGCCAGGTTGTTCTGTTGTGTGTAGTTGTCGATGTTGATTTTAAAAGTAACTAAGTAAATGACATACACAATGAATGAAAAATACTGTGATGAGTGTGTGTGGAAGAAGAGTCTTGAAACAGAAATCTTAGTTTCTCAGTTGTTAGACAGTGCTACTTGCTCTTGATAGCGTTGGCTTGACCACTTTATTAACCCTCTGGGGTCTGAGGGTATTTTCTGGCACTAATGATTTTGGCATATTCTGATTTTGTTGTCAATTTCAACAAATCTAAGTGGTATTTTCAAAGTCATGTGACTTTTTTGTATTCAGCACAAGTTCAGCTACAATAATATTCATGTAGTATATATGTCATGATTGTACTTAAAAAAAACAAATAAATGAAGATGTTGTAAAAAGCAGTTTTAGAACTGTGCTGAAATTTGTGAAAAAAACATGACCTTACCCATTGTGTCAAACTGTTTTGGTCACTTGAGGTGATTCTGTTCAGTCTTAGGAATGGATCAAGCACAAAAACTTTCATCTGCTCCACTGATTTGGACATATGTCCTATTGTTTTGGGATAAAGGGTTGGCAGTGGGAGGAGTATTCAATGAGAAGGGTAAAAAAAATTCCATTCCATTCCAGGAGAAGAGTGAAAACCCCTCCCATTGTCAACTCTTAATCCCATCAGGTCAAGTCACAATGGGTAAGGTAATGTTTTTTCACACATTCCAACATAGTTCTAAAACTGCTTTTTACAACAGCTTCATTTATTTGGTATTTGACTTTATTTTGGTATTTGACTCTATTCAGTGTGTCTTGAAATTAGCTCTTGTACTATTTTACTCAGTTCAGAGCCACAACCAACTCTGTTACACAATTACTCTGTAATTTTGCTCCCACTCCAACTGCAAATTTTATTCTCTAAGCTCAAAATCAAGCAAAATTAACTATTTTTGAGGAAAATACTTTTAACGCTGGAAAAATAGCTCAGTCATTTTTCCTGTGTATGCACTACAGCACACACATATCACCCGGTATTCTCACAAGAAATAAAAGAAATATTTACACTTACTCGAGTTGATCTTTGGCTGGATCGAGTCAAAGTGTAAAAAAAAAAAGAGGCACCGCTCATCATCAGTGTCACAGTTCTCAAGATTGAATTGAATCACTGTCCTGAATCATGAATTGAATTACTGTCCTGAAATTGAATCACTGTTCTGAATCATCCGAAGTCCATAAAATCCGTGCGCCAAGTTTTACCTCCAAATAGCCTAAACTATGCCTGACAGATTTTATCCTGTTTACGGTGGGCGTTCCCACCGTGGAAGAGAAACCAATCGAAACTGAAAGAGTGAAAGTGATTATCATTCCATTACCATGTGAATAGTCTAATATGAATGTGTAAGTGCGCACTCAGCGCTCTGACTCCAGTGTGACTAAGGTGGCAAGTTTTATGTTTTATTTAATTTAGGTAATTTAAAAATATATATATAATATTATTTGGCATTGGGCACGTATGAAAGTGTAAAATATAAAGTTTCTGTTAATATGTTTATCATGCTTGTGTGATAAACTCACAAAGATATTTATCTAAATACATGACCTACTCATTCTAAAGCTCTCGACCCAGAGGGTTAACATTCGCAAACACTACTGATGAACGCTACACCGGCTGGAAGGTGACTGCACTGCCATACTGTGCTAACAGCGCTGAGTTGTGGGTAAGTTAGTGTTGGCCTTTGAGTACAGTGGGGCTTGAAAGTTTGTGAACCCTTTAGAATTTTCTATATTTCTGCATAAATATGACCTAAAACATCAAATTTTCACACAAGTCCTGGAAGTAGATAAAGAGAACCCAGTTAAACAAATGAGGAAAAAATATTATACTTGGTCATTTATTTATTAAGGAAAATGATTCAATATTACATATCTGTGAGTGGCAAAAGTATGTGAACCTTTGCTTTCAGTATCTGGTGTGACCCCCTTGTGCAGCAATAATTGGAACTAAACGTTTCTGGTAACTGTTGATCAGTCCTGCACACCAGCTTGGAGGAATTTTAGCCCATTCCTCTGTAAAGAAAAGCTTCAACTCTGGGATGTTGGTGGGTTTCCTCACATGAACTGCTCGCTTCAGGTCCTTCCACAACATTTCAATTAGATTAAGGTCAGGACTTTGACTTGGCCATTCCAAAACATTAACTTTATTCTTCTTTAACCATTCTTTGGTAGAATGACTTGTGTGCTAAGGGTTGTTTGTCTTGCTGCATGACGCACCTTCTCTTGAGATTCAGTTCATGGACAGATGCCCTGACATTTTCCTTTAGAATTTGCTGGTATAATTCAGAATTAATTGTTCCACCAATGATGGCAAGCCGTCCTGGCCCAGATGCAGCAAAAACAGGCCAAAACCATGATACTACCACCACCATGTTTCACAGATGGGATAAGGTTCTTATGGTAGAATGCAGTGTTTTCCTTTCTCCAAACAGAACGCTTCTCATTGAAACCAAAAAGTTTTATTTTGGTCTCATCTGTCACAAAACATTTTTCCAATAGCTTTCTGGCTTGTCCACGTGATCTTTAGCAAACTGCAGATGAGCAGCAATGTTCTTTTTGGAGAGCAGTGGCTTTCTCCTTGCAACCCTGCCATGCACACCATTGTTGTTCAGTGTTCTCCTGATGGTGGACTCATGAACATTAACATTAGCTAATGTGAGAGAGGCCTTCAGTTGCTTAGAAGTTACCCTGGGGTCTTTTGTGACCTTGCAGACACGCCTTGCTCTTGGAGTGATCTTTGTTGGCCGACCACTTCTGGGGAGGGTAACAATGGTCTTGAATTTCCTCCATTTGTACACAATCTGTCTGACTGTGGATTGGTGGAGTCCAAACTCTTTAGAGATGGTTTTGTAACCTTTTCCAGCCTGATGAGCATCAACAATGCTTTTTCTGAGGTCCTCAGAAATCTCCTTTATTCATGCTATGATACGCTTCCACAAACATGTGTTGTGAAGATCAGAGTTTGATAGATCCCTGTTCTTTAAATAAAACAGGGTGCCCACTCACACCTGATTGTCATCCCATTGATTGAAAACACCTGACTCTAATTTCACCTTCAAATTAACTGCTAATCCTAGAGGTTCACATACTTTTGCCACTCACAGATATGTAATATTGGATCATTTTCCTCAAGAAATAAATGACCAAGTATAATATTTTTGTCTCATTTGTTTAACTGAGTTCTCTTTATCTACTTTTAGGACTTGTGTGAAAATCTGATGATGTTTTAGGTCATATTTGTGCAGAAATATAGAAAATTCTAAAGGGTTCACAAACTTTCAAGCACCACTGTATGCTGATATGAAGAGAGCATGTATGTATGTATAATAATAATAATAATAATAATAATAATAATGGCTTTTTTGTGGTATATCAGACGTATTCCATTCAGCTACTCGTCTTCAACTCGTTCAGTATCATGCTGGCTGAATGGAATATATCTGCTAGACCACTCAAAGTCAACCAATTTTATTTAAATATGTCCTTCAGATCCGTGATGTATTTTGTATGAAAAATGTGTGTTTTTCAACATGAGAAGATAAACTTCATATCTTCAAGCCAACGTGTGATTTTCTTTTTATTATATAGATACATTCACAAACAAAAAGTACCCAAATTTATCAAAACAATTTGATCGATTTTCTCATGAGTGACATATGGAGATTTACGCCATGGTTTTGGTTCTTTATGTCCTGGATGAAGCTCATATGAAAAATACGAGAGGCGTATTTTAGTCATGAAAGTGTTCCGGATTTTCCCGGAATTCCGGATTTTTAGATTTTCATGAAAATTCCTCCGGATTTTTTCCGCTAATGACGAAATACCCTGAAATCTGGATATTTGACAAAACTCTTGAAAATCTCCGGTTTTCCGAATGGAGAAATTTATTTTTTGGATTTTTCGCATTCCTAGACGCGGCGTAATACTTCGCATAGTCCTTGCATGGGTGCAGTCCTTAAATAGCCCAAACACAGTTAAATTATTAAAGACAGGTGTTTTTTTTTCCACAGCGCGCGTGCCGGAGCTCGTTAGGCGCGCGCGCCCAAGGCGCACCTTCAGGTGCACGTGCTAAGGTGCACAGGACTGACACCGTTCTGCGCAAGTGCAACACAATCGCACTAGAAAGCATGTTCAAGCTGCCAGTGTAGCTGCAGTCTTTTTAGTTGCGAATTATGAGTATTTTCTCTTGTGTTAATAATTCGTCATGTTAAAGCAAGCAAAACTTTCCTCCTTCTTTCAAATTTATTTTATATATATATATAATTTTATGGTTTCGAAGCTAAGTTTTAGTGCCGTTTCTAGAACACAACATCAAGAAAACGTGGAAGAAACAGCAATAATGGAATTATTCTTTTAAGTTCTTTTCTTAAGACACGTATTTTAAATACGTGTCTTAAGAAACGAACTTAAAAGAATAGTTATAATTATCAGACATAATGAATTTTCACTACATAGCAATAATGGAAGAGCCGGTTTCTAAGCTGCCTAAAACTAGCAATGGTAATTATTTTTTGTTACATAATGTACTCAGGCTGCCAGTCAGTGTGTGACACACACACACACCCTACGCCCCGATTTACATGAGAAATTTGGTATTCATTGGTGTGTTTAAATTTACAGACAATACGAACTAATGTAAACAATTGGCTTCAACTCGCATAAATCTCATCTCATCTCATTATCTCTAGCCGCTTTATCCTGTTCTACAGGGTCGCAGGCAAGCTGGAGCCTATCCCAGCTGACTCGCATAAATATGAATTGGAAATTTTTAGTTCACTTTAGCTTCTGCAAACGCACAACTCTACTAAAAGATTGAAAAACGAAGCTCAATGTCCCCAACATTGAAACCTGAAAGCTTTAGAAACTCTAACAGACCTTTACTTTTTAACAGTACTGTTTTGGGATTTTGCTGAGTTTACCTTCAACTGTCTGATTTTTTTTCAAAGTAATGAACTGTGTAGCAGGAAAATCACTGCGTTTTCTAAATGCACTCCTGAAAATTACTCATTAACTAGGGGAATAAAATTTGATATTTTTGAAATGTTAATCATTAATGTACATGAAAGAAAAAGGCTTAAAAGTTATAACTTGTTTTAGTGAAAATAAGTACTAAAATGCACTAGAATGCAGGGTTTTGCGTGTTATTAAAATATTTTCGGGGGACATTGCCCCCCCCCCCATATCTTAGTTTGACTTTCAAAAGTTCAGGGTTTTTTTCTTTGCTCCACTTTCATCTCTAGTAGTTCCTAGTAAAACACCTGTGTCCATATATATATATATATATATATATATATATATATATATATATATATATATATATGTGTGTGTGTGTGTGTGTGTGTATATATATATATATATGGTGAGGATCTTTGAGGATCTGTTGGTTATAGAATTTATTTATGCCCTTGAATACACTGGGAAATGGGCCCTGTTATGCTTACTTAATGACTTGCTTACTGAAAGAAGTGTGTGTGTGTGTGTGTGTGTGTCCTGCAGCACTTTTTTTTTTTTTTTTAATTCCCGATTTTCCACTGTGACGGAAATGCAGTAGTCAGGATGAAGTCTGATCCCTGCCATGACTAAAGCCTTTGAGCCGTACATTTGTGCATTTTATCACATTTGCTTCCCTTTAGTAAAAAGCAGAACCTTTAGGCTGGTTGAACTCTTTGAAAAGGATGCCTGTTTACTCTGATCTTTTCACTTTGTCTTTTTTTGCCATCTCTCTGTTTCCTGTTTTCCTTTTGTGTCAGCTCTTTACATTTCTCTTTTTTGTAGCTCACTTTTTTCCCCTCTGTTGTTTCTCTACTTTGTCAAAAATCAGTAGCCATCAAACCAGTGATGCATGCAGCAGTGATGGTTTTCTTCATGATTAAAAGAAATTGGGCCAACAAGAGAGCTTGAAACTCAGCAGCTGCTCAGATATACAGATGTTGTTTTGGTCGACCAGTCAGAGAAGTGAGTGATTGTAAAGGAGTGAGAGAAAACATGTGTTTTGACATCATGTATGAAGATGAATGAGAGACAGACGGTCCCAGTGGCAGCCAGGTTGCTTGTGGCATCTGAACTCAATGCGGCACATAATCGAAATCTAATAGAAACTCCTGTGACTTCTCATCAGTGTGGTGTTAGTGGTGCACAGGGCTAATTTAAGGGTGAAGATGTTATCTTTAAATTGCTCTTGTCTGTGCTGTTGAATGGAGCTCAGGCATTGAGGATGGATAGCTGAGATCTTCACTTTCAGCTGTGAGATTTAGCAACATCCAAACGCACACTGAAAATCTGAGAAATTCACTGCCTCTTCTGTGAGTCAGTCTATTGACTTGACTTTTGGCTTGCTCTGCCTCCACAGTGTAGGTCAAATCAAACTGACCCAAAGCTGTGGAGTATTTCACTGTGAGCAAGCGATATTTTTGTTCCTGGTTAAACTTCTGCACTCAAGCTTTCAAATCAAATTCGAAGGACATGTTTGGAATTCTGCATTATGAATCTCGTATTGCTAGCTTTGAAGAATTCTTTCACCGTGTGTGATTTTTTTTTTTTTTCTGGAGGAAAAACGAAAGGCAAAATGTAAGTATATTTGTAATGAGTAGATTTACAAAAGGAGGACACAAGTAAGCATGAATGACGGCATTACATTTCATCCACTCTTTAATTTGCGACGCAGAGGGAACGAGAGGTCGGAGTTTCGCTATATGTGCTGTAGAGGATCCTCTCACCTCTCAGCTCTCCTCCATTAGCTGCTGGTGAAAAGCAGAGCTGTAATTTACTCACTGAGTGTTGGAACTCGTCCAGCGTCAGCCTTCGAGCACAGGATAATCCACACTCCCTGTTAACACTCATGCCACCTAAGCAGACTAATCAGTGGTGGTTCTTTCAGGTAGGTGAAGCTCTTGTATAGAAGTGGATTCAAGAGTCTGCGGTTCGCTGAGAGCTGATTGAAAGAGTGTGAGAGATGAGTGTGTCTTCACAAATGTCCGCATGGTTATCACATAAATTCCACACATCCTACATACACCTTACCTTAATACAAAGTATTTGTTCAGACCTTTGTTATAGTCACTTGGTGTAGGGGGTGTGGCCAAACAAGTTCAGCTTGATCATTTGTAGGTCACATGACAATAACTTTTATATAGGCTATGCGTATATACAATACTGTGCAAAAGTCTTAGGCACATGTAAAGAAATGCTGTAGACCAAAAATGGGTTTAAAAATAATGAAAAGAAATGTTTCAACATTTCATGCTATAAACATTAAGCAGTAAGCCATAATAAATTAAAGAAGGTCAATATTTGGCATGAGATGACCCTTTGCTTTAAAAAAAAGTAGTCTCAGGTACAATGAGTGCAGTCTTATAATGAAATGAGCTGTAGGTTTTACTGAGCATCTTACAGAACTAGCCACAGTTCTTCTGGACACTTTGACTGTCACACTCGCTTCTTAATTTTACACCAAAACCCAATAGCCTTCATTATGTTTTCTTTTTTTAATCTGAAAAGTGCTCTGTTATGTAATATGCTGCTCAGATACAGACTTTTTTTTCTGTAACATTTAATTTTGTGCTGGAAAATGAACGTTTGGAACTCTAAATTGTGTTTATATTGACTTGATAATGTAGAAGTCATAAAATAGAAATCTATAACAGTGTGTATGAAAAAAAAATAGTGCTGAAGACTTTTGCACAGTATGATGGACGGTTGCCTTGTCCCTGAACTAATCACTCCCATTAGTCAGTGGTTGTCCAGGAACATCGTTACAGACCTGCTCTGTGGAAAAGCTACAGACAAATAATTTTTATAGAGTCTAGAGTAACTCTGTTGTGAATAACTGTGTTCTTCCCTCCTGTTATTTGGTGATATCTTGCAAAATGTATAGACAGAATCCAGCTGGGAAGGGGAAAAAAGAGATAAGTGTGGAAAGGAAGCTTGTGTTTAATGAGCCATAAAAAAGAGAATGAGCTCATTTTCTAATGCTATGGCTAATCGGCACAACCTTGGCTAACTTTGTCATTCAGAATAACTAAACCTCCATTTCATGGTTGCGTTTCCTTTTTTAAAACCCGATACTTCAAATAAAATTCTGTTTTACTGCAGTGCAGGATTCAGTGATCCATTATTCAGAAACTACACAGTGCCTTTGGACACTGACGTGTGTAGATTTCACAGTGTTTAGGATCATCTCTCACTCAGGGATTGCTGTGGGGAAGAAGAGATTATTCTGTATGTGTAAGGTTGTAGAGAAAACACACGCTAATTTATCTGCATGTAGATGGCAGTGGTGAATGAGTCATTTACTCTCGCTTCAGCAGCCAAGACCCAGCGATCAGGCTTTTGTGTTGTTCCAGTACTTCCTTTCAAGCTTATTTTGCTGAACCGCTATTTAACTACTGGCTTTTTCAGGATTAAAGTTGATCCTGGTGTTGTTTTAAAATGTTTACAGACGTTCCTCAGGCATATAAAGCCTCATTACTAAGTCATTAGACACGAATCGAAATAAAACAGCTGGGTGCTTATTAAAATGATACAATTCATGATTTTCGGAGCACCAGGTGTAATGGATGGGTGGGCTTTAGGCCTTGTTAAGAATAATTAGTTTGCATTTTTAAAAGTTGTGACTTTGGAGAGGGCAGCACGGTGGTGTAGTGGTTAGCCCTGTCGCCTCACAGCAAGCAGGTTCTGGGTTCGAGCCCAGTGGCCGACGGGGGCCTTTCTGTGTGGAATTTGAATGTTCTCCCCGTGTTTGAGTGGGTTTCTTTCAGGTGCTCCGGTTTCCCCAACAGTCCAAAGACATGCAGGTTAGGCTAATTGGTGGCTGTAAATTGACCGTAGGTGTGAATGGTTGTGTGTCTCTATGTGTCAGCCCTGCGATGACCTGGCGACTTGTCCAGGGTATACCCTGCCTCTCGCCTATAGTTGGCTGGAATAGGCTCCAGCTTGCCTATGACCCTGCGCAGTGTAAGTGGTTATGGATAATGGATGGATGACTTCTGAGAAGAACTACAGTTTCATTGATGAGTCCCAGGCCCTGTTTTTTCAAGATTAGTTTTAATAATTCATCAGCTGCCTAGAAAACAACAAAACATGTGAAGCAAACACTCACAGACACAACAGATGTTCATGTAAATCATACATTTGGTCCATTGGGGAAGTAAAACATTCCAGTGTGCTGCACAGTGCCATGATTTGGTTGCCTGGAAACATCATCAATGAGGCTAAAAAGCTAGCTAGTAATGAGTGCTTAGATAGTAGCTAGCTAGTTAAGTCTGTGAATATTGACTAAGGGTTGATGTTCTGACATACATGTTGATGTTCTTGTAGCTTATTGTATTTGATTCCTCGACAGAAAGTCACCAACACACTGGCCAATGTTTCTATCTTCACATCGCACATAAAATATACTATTTGATTCAGCATCCTTCCTTTTTTGTTTATGTTTCATCATGAAGTGACTCAGCTTTAAGTTGCACTTTATTTTTCTGTGTTTTTATCAGTATTTCTTTTTTTCCTTCTTGTTGAACCTATTGGTCCACATGGCAACTATAAATAAAATAAAAACTTCTGTCTGATTGTTACAAAACAATGACACTGGAGACTCCTTCCATAAATGTTCACTAAACATCTCACAGAAAACATCGTATCAACAGCTTGTACACTCTTCTTTGTTATGTAATGAATAGTTTAGGTTCCAAAATCTGATTGGCTGAGCTGCGTTCATGGTCCTTGATATACACACACCTGTGTCAACATCACAATAATTAAATTCTGTAATGCTGCAAGTTGTAAATGAATAATGAAGTTTGTCTGTGAAGCTTCTCAGTAGGGGTCGACCGATAATCGGCCTGGCCGATATATCGGGCCGATATTCTGCATTTTTAGGGTTATCGGTATTGGCCATAATTTCCACCGATATGCCGATAACATGCGTTTTTGCAGCCATTTCGTTCCTAATGCGACTGTCCCTGCACGTCCTTTCCTGCACTCGCCTCTCTGAGTTCAAGAACACGGTCCCGCCCACCACAACATCTGATTTGTTGTGAACTGTTTCAAAGCGGCCGTACGGGCACTCGGGCAGAAGCGGCACAAGGGATACAGCCAATCAACACGCGTAGCTAACCGCTGTGAACTGTTTCAAGGCGGCCATATGGGCACTCGGGCAGAAGCAGATCCCACTTCAAGGTAAGGACACGCTGCTTTTGCCGCAATAAGTCACAAACACACAAGTTGCAAAAGCACAACATCATTATATGTTTACATTCTTCATCTACTACTCATTAAAACTGTCCATTTGCATCCGTGTAGCCAGGCAAACTTAGCTTACGGAAGGAAGCACTTGAATTAGCCTACAACCAACTAGTCTCGCTGAAACTACATGTAATGTCAGCAGTCCCCAGCATAATGTAGGCTGCAGTCATTTTTAAATCCCCGTCTGGAAACGTTGTGAATGTGTCAGTAGTTCTACTCGAACAGTAGAATGACAGCCATACAGAGAGGTGGTCAAGGGAAGACGAAATAAAATGTAGTGTTTGTGTTCTGTAGGCTAGCGCAAGCCTACTGGCTATTTGTTATGGTGTAGGGCTGTGCGATGTCCCCTTAATTGGCATCGACGATGTTTACAGTGCAAACATCGTGATGGACGATCATAGCGGGGGGGGGGGATTTTAATACCACATTATTATTATTATTATTATTATTAAAAGTATTAGATACTCATCCGAGGCTTTGGCACGTAAAGAAAAAAAAGCGCTAGGTGATGTGGAATATTTGGCCTTGATAACGGATATGTGGTCCAGCTGCAACATGAGGCCCTATATGTCAGCTACCGTACATTATGTGGACCGAGAGTGGGCAGTGGAGTCCAAATGCCTGCAGACGAGTTTCATGCCAGAGACACATTCAGCGGACAATTTAGAAGACGCATTGCGCGAGACACTTGCCGAAAGGAAAATAGAGGAGAAAAAGGTCACCTGTATAACAACGGGGCGAATATTATCGCAGCCATCAGGCAATTGAAATGGCCGTGGTTAAGTTGTTTTGGGCACAGTTTGAACCTGGCCATAACCAACTCGCTTGCGCAACAGAGGGCCAGTACAGACCGAGCGTTTGGAGTTTGCCGAGCAGTCAACACTGCGTTTGCGCACAGCTGGCTTCGGAGAAATGAGCTGCGCAAAGCGCAGGTGGAAATGAACCTCCCCGAGCACTCACTGATCACGGCAAGATATTAATCTGCTCTAACAATGAAAGACTAGTATTCAAACTATGAGAAGAAACTACACTTAAGCTATTACTCATTGTTTATTTACACCATATCAATTGAAGATGCGTTTCGGCCTTTAGTGCGCACTTGAACGCGTTAATTTTTCCAATTTATTAGTGTTTGAATTATTGCGCCAGCTTTTAAAATCATGATTTAATATTGGTTTTTTTTTACTGTCTTTACATTTATCAGAATCACCTTCATTCTTCCATTTGGTTTGACATTATGGGAGTGGACCATTTTGTGTCTGAAAGTAGGCCTATTTACCAGATTAAAGTTATTTGACTTCTGCCGAAGTCTGCGCTTCACTGCCGTTTGATAAGGTGCAATATTTCCTGACTGAAATCGTTAATAGTGGCTATTTGTTTGAACAACATGACAAATTTTACATTAAAAGTATAGTGTAGGCTAAAAAATGAAGTCAAAATTTATTATTAGTAGCATACTGTATTTGTGTAACCACATGTTATGTTCACTAGCACGTCCCTGCACCATAGCCTACGTGAGCAAGCGGTAATATTACTTTATACTGATTTATATAATTATGTATTTATATATAATTATATGTTAAATAATATATTTATATATTAAACAAAACTAACTAACTAAACTAACAAAAAACTAACTTTTTAGGTTAAATAGGCCCAGATAATACCGTATATGCATGTTTATGACAGGAGGGGGCGTGGTATCACGATGGTGGCTCTCCATCGTGATGGATGACCACCATCGTTGATGGACGATGGCATCGTCTGTCGGCACAGCCCTATTATGGTGATGAGTAAACTTCATGACGTGACTCGTGCTCAAAAAGCGCATTGCACTTGTATATGTTAGGTAACTTTATAAAGTGCTATTTGAACATTTAAACAAGCCAGGTGTGATATGGTGCTAGTAGGCTGTGCAATACTGTAGGGAGTTTGTCAGGACGCTTGTTGTGGGCTCAGTAATTAATTGTGTCATGGATGCACACTTGCTTGGATAAACGGTAATGAACGAAATACATCAATTAAACTCTTGACTTAAATGTTCTTATGCTACTTCACATTAGGGCTGGGTATCACCAGATACCTCACGATATGATACTATGGCGATATTTTGCCCACGATAACGATAATATCACGGTACAGCGATTCTGCGATAATCGATATATTGCAAGAAATTTCAACCACATCACAATATCTGTGTCACTGAAGAAAATCAGAATTTATTGACCACTGTAAAATTACATTTCACATACATAACTACACACTCTTGCCAGACATATATTTGTCTCTATTCTACTGCTGGCAAAACCAAGAGTTGCTTCACTACAACATACAGAAAATTCCCATTTCTGTGCTAGTATTATCAACTTTTCTGTAAGCATGGACACATCAGTGCTGCTTAACAAGCAGAATCAAATTGTTTTATGAAAACTTAAAACTTGCACTGCAGACTGCACATACATTTCAGTGCTAACACTAATATCAATTTGATCTTTGTAAACTTGAGAACATATACCTGAGAACATTTAACTTGTGCTTATTTTGCAGGAACAACACACTGTCTGAAACACATTGAAAAGTGCAGTGGGCATCTTAATTGGAGCATCTTAATTTAATTGGAGCGAAACAGGTTTTGCAAAGTGCATTCTCTT